>NC_045431.1:152208398-152520065 GCF_902635505.1 Sarcophilus harrisii
ACAATGGATAGAGCACCAGCTCTGAAGTCAGGAGGACCTGAATTCAAATCTGGTCTCAGACTTAACACATCCTAGCTATGTGACTTTGGCCAAGTCACTTAACCCCAATTGCCTCAGTAAAAAAAAAAAAAAGAAGAAGAAGAAGAAGAAGAAGAAGAAAAAGAAAGAATTGATATCTCTAAGAATAAAGTTCAACAAAAGGTGGGAGTTAGGAGATCTAAAAATCAATAACTTGGAAAGTTTTAAGAAGAAAGGACTAAAAATAGTTATCTTAGAAGCTTTATTTCCATGTGGTAAGGAGAAATCAAAGAAGGAATGTGAGTTCCATGAATTTTTAAAAATGTTAAGAAAAGATAGGAAGGAAAGAAGAATAATTAAAAGAACAAGGAAGGAAATATTTTCTTTAAAAAAGGCACAGAAAATGGGGAGACAAACTAAAAAAAGATGAAAGGGAAAGGGAAGAATTTGCCTGAATATTTAAGTTTTTTTAAAAAGGAGGAAGAGAATTAGATAACTAGATAAAAGGGAGAAAAAAGGGATTAATAAGGGAAACAAAACTAGAGAAAGAGAGGTGACAAATGGAAGGTGACTTGAAGGTGAAGAGCATTTAAAGCTCTTTATACTTGACCCTTTCCTACTCTTCTGGTGGTTATACGTTTACTCCCAAAATGTCCTCTGGGATCCAGTGGCATTGGCCTCCTAGCTTTTTTCTCATACAAAACACTCCATCACTCATTTCCATGATTTTTCACTGACTGTCCTTCATACCTAGAATTTTCTCCTTCATATTTCAATCTCCTCGGTTCCCCTTTTTTCAGATCCATGCTAAAATTACCTCTTCTGTAAGAATCTTTGCCTAATTCCTATTAAGACCAGTGCTTGTCTTTGCAAAATATTTCTAAGTATCCTGTATATATTTTGTTTGTGTTAAATGAACATAACATTGAAAATGAATATTGTTTGTATATTGTCTCTCCCTTTTTTCCCCATTCCCATTATCATGCCGCAACAGACTGAGTTCCTTGAAAGCAGTATCTTGGGGTTTGAATTAGGTTGGTTGGTTGGTGTGATGGGCCAGAACTCTGAAACAAGGATTCTTACAAGGTGTTAAGTCAGTGGAATTGATAAAGACAATGGTTGTTTAGCATGGTGCTTAATAGTTCTCTAGTTCAGTACTTGTACTTAATACTTAATATAGTTCTACAAGACTCACACCTATGATAATGTAATTAAAAGAGAACATATAAGCTCAGACAAATTCAACCAGTCAGAGCCAGAGAAGACAGAGGACTGTAGGAGGGAGCTCAAGCTCTCAGAACCAAGGAAAGAGATTCATTCCATCTTCATCAGCATCATAGCCTGGCCTCCTGCACTTCTCCACTGAAACCAAGACTCCAGAAGTTCTTTAAGAAAGCTAGCCCGGGCCCCAGACAAGGAGACAATGAAGAATTTGGACTTTAACATCTAGCTATTCTTGTGGTGATTGATCTGCTGAAATGACGGCTGTTCCCAAGACCTCCAGAAACCCAATAAAAAGAACACTACAGGTTGATTTTGCCTTTCCGTGAATTCCCCCCACCAAAAAATAATGCTTGACATAATAAATGTCTATTGAGTTGAATTGAGGGAAAGAAAGCCCATAGAAATAGTGCTATTCTAAAGTAGGTAAAAGTAAAAATAACTGAAGAAAATTACTGTCTTTATGTTGAGGTTTGAAAAGGAGATCCCAAAAGTTTGCCACGAGGTGTCTTAAAAGAATTTGCAGACTTGAATCCATTTCAAGTCAGGGGGCAAAGTTTATTGTAATGGTAACACTATTACAAGCAGACTGAATTTCTAAAGAAATTAGCAGAGAAACAGAAGCAAGGAGACACATTTATCCAGCTTTCTATCATTAACATGCAAATTCTATGGTACATAGGTAGGATGGAAGAGTGGTCTCTGGAATTTGGTTATCATTGTCCAACAAATTATCTGTCTGACAGTTAGCAATGAACTAGTCTCAGGAGTTTGATCTGTGGGACTATCCTGAGGCCAGAAGCTATCTGACTGAATCAGACAAATTGTCAGAACCACAGCATTTCTAGGTTGGAAGGTGGAGGGACTAAGTCAGAGGACTTAGGAATCAGATTGCTGGAACAGAAGCCCCCCAAAATCACCACTATATTTTCCTAGAACTATACTTCTTCATTTATAAAGAGGAACAAAAGAAGATCCTAATTTTAAAAAAATTTTTTTGAGAATAATAATGGAAAATACAAGCCTAAATTGTAATTTTCAATGAGAATGTATTAAACAATTTAAGAAAACAAAGTATGGCAGATTGAATAAAAAAACAAAACCCCACAATTTGTTCTTTATTAAACAAAAAACTAATAACACAGGATCAAAATAAGGTGATAGAATAAAATTTACTACAGATGAATCCTAAAACTGCAGAAGTTTCAATCATACTGTTAAACAAAACAAAACCAAGAATTCACAACATAAAAAGAGGAAAACAAGAAAACTGCATTATGCTAAGAGACCAAAAACAATGAACTTCCATATTAAGTTTATATACCCCAAATGTCTTGATATTTAAATCCATAAAGGAAAAATAAAAACAATTACAAGAAGGCACAGCAATCCAATATCAAAAAACTTTATTGCCACTAAGTTTTAGACAAACCTAACATAAAAATAAACAAAAAAGAAAATATAAATTGGCCAATTTGCTGAAGAAACTAGAATTGTAGTACTTTTTTAGTGGGATGCCAAAGAATATTTTTGTCAAAATCACGTGAAACTTTTATAAAAATTGACCATATATTAGTGCACCCAGATCATGCAAATAAACATAAAAAGGAAAAAAATAGTAAATATATTTTACAAATAACAATTCAGTAAAAAAAAGTAACCAGTTTAAGAAGCCTCCCCACTTTACTTCACATACCCTCCCACATCCCACCCACTCCCTCATCCCATCTCTCCCCACCCATTCCTACTCTCTCCCACCCCCTCCAAAAGAAGGAAAAAATAGACAACAATGAAATCCTAGATGATGAGTGAGTCACATAAATCAGAGAAACAAACCAATTAAATGAAAGAAAATTATAACTGTGGAAAAACATCAAAAATAACTGAGTTACAACTAAAACAGTCCTCAGGTAGAAATTTCTATATATATGATGAAAAATGGAAAAATGAAACTGAATGTAAATAAAACAAATCTGAAAGAAAAAATATTAAAAACTGGAGAAAAAAAACAAACTGGAAAAATGTTTAAAATATGTTAATTAAGCAAAAAAGCTAATTTTTTTAAATGATTTTTTTCAAAAGATTAAAATGAAGGGGACAAAATCAAATTAATAAAATAGCAAATGATCAAAGTGAAATCCCAACAAAACTAAAGAAAAATTTCAAAATTCAGGACTATACGCTGCTTTCATAAAATGCTATAAAAATAAGAGATATATACAAACAAAAAATAAAGATAAGAAATAGAATTTATTATATTTAAAAAAAACAAGGATAACAATCATGATTTCAGGCAAAGTTAAAGTTAAAATAGATTTAATCAGAAGAGGAAAATAGTGAAATTATTCTGTCACAGCCATATTATTCAATATTGTTTTAGACCATTTAAAAATAACTAGACAGTAAAAAATACCTGAGAGTATGCCTGCCAAAATAGATGTAAGAACTATATGAATATAAACATATAACACTTTTTATACAAATAAAGTTAGAGCTAAAATAATTGAAGTAATATTTATTGTTCATGAGTAGGTAAAACCAACATAACTATATATATTTGTGTGTGTGTGTGAGTATAAAACAATTTCCCCTAACCTACTTATGTAATGATGTCCCAATTACCAAATAAATAATTTATTGAGTTAAAGTATCATAATAAAGTTCATGTAGAAGTACAAAAGGTCAGAAATGGAGGAAGGGAAAAGATGTAAAAGAAGCAGATTCAGTAGGAATGATAGACAGGGACTAAACCCCAAAATACTAGGGAGCCAGGTCAGTGCCACAAACTGTCTCAAAAGATTGGATTAAGGTATACATTGGGGAAAATGAATGCCCTTTTGTTCTAATGAGGACCATCAGAGAGACTAACTGGATTACTGGGGCTGGGGCAGCAGCTAAATCTTCATCAGTATCATCTTAAACTATATTATAAGATAAAAGTATTGCTTAAGTGTAAAATGGATAATTGTGATTATTTTAAATTAAAATTTACTTGGATAAATAAAACCTATGCAGCCAAGGACAGAAGGAATGCAGAAAACGAGAGAGGAACTTTCATCGACAATCTCTCAGATAGAATGTGATTAGATTGAAACATTACTATAATATTGGAAATGATCATCTGGTAGACTTAGAAAAACCTGGAGAAGGTGGGTTTCCCCGCCTTGCCCCTTTCTCTCTCCCCCTTTCCCCTTCTCTATTTCTCCTCCCCGGCGGGCGGGCGCTCCCCTCTCCCGCGACTCCGTCCTCCGCACGGCTCAGAATGGAAATTGGGGCATAGGAAGCGGACCCTGTAGAGGTGAGGGAGAACCGAATCACTGGTTTTCCTTAGGCGCTCCCTCCTTGAGCCGCCTCACGCCAGCAAACGATCCGCTAAAAGAGCGGGGATTGGCCCGCAGACCAATGAGCCAATGATCCAGGAGCACCCGTTCCTGGCCACGCTCCCAGCTTGTGAGGAGAACCGCCAGTTTCCCAAGCGCCCTGGGCCTCAGTCATCCAGCGTGGCCTAGTAGGAAGCGTCGCCGCCTGCCAGGATGTTTCGACGGGAGGCTCGCCTGCGCCGGGAGTATTTGTACCGCAAAGCCCAGGAACAGAAGCAGCATCTTCTGGAGGAGAAGAAACGAAGGCTGAAGAGGGCCCTGGAGGACAATCAGCCCATCCCACCTGAGCTCTGTCGGGAAGCTCTGACGCTCCAGCAGGCATTGGAGTTTGATGATGTCGGAAGTGAGGATGTCCTGAACCCCCAGGATGATGAATACAGATGGGCAGGTGTAGAAGACCCCCGGATTATGATCACTACATCTCGGGACCCCAGCTCTCGGCTCAAGATGTTTGCCAAGGAGCTGAAGCTGATACTTCCCGGTGCTCAGAAAATGAACCGCGGCCGGTGTGAGATGGGCGCTCTGGTCCGTGCGTGTGAAGCCCGCGGAGTCACGGATCTGCTGCTGGTGCACGAGCACCGCGGAACACCGGTGGGCCTCATCGTGAGCCACCTGCCCTTTGGGCCTACCGCGTATTTCACGCTGTGCAATGTTGTGATGCGGCACGACATCCCTGGCCTTGGCACTGCCTCAGAGGCCTTTCCCCACCTGATCTTCAGCGGCTTCTCCTCCCACCTGGGACAGCGGGTCTCCAGTATTCTCCGATCCCTCTTCCCGGTACCCAAGGATGATAGCCACCGGGTCATTACCTTTGTCAACCAGGATGACTACATTTCTTTTCGGCATCATGTGTACCGGAAAACTGATCGGAGCACGGTGGAGCTGACGGAGGTAGGGCCGAGATTTGAGATGAAATTGTACCTGATCCGTCTGGGCACACTGGAGCACGAAGCCTCAGCAGATGTGGAGTGGCGCTGGCACCCATATACCCACACAGCCCGAAAGAAGATCTCTCTCGGTATCTAGCAGACCCTCAGGAAAGCATTTACATACCTAACCAGCGTATGCACTTGTGAAAATCATTAGGATTTTCCTAATTATGATGTTTAATGTATATACTAATAATCCAGGTTTTTCAGTGACCATTTTCTCCGCAGACTCCCATTTGGGCGTCAATCTTACAATACAGCTTGAAATGATCAGTTCTTGACAGTGCTTTCCTGTATGTTAAGCGAAATGACTTGCAAAGATTGCAGAACCTGTTTTTGTCACAAAACTCTGGAACTAACCCCAGGATTTGAAACAATCACTTAAGGACTTCTCACAGGACTGAAGAACACTCATGTTGTCCAGCACCCCCCAGCTTGTCATAGGAAAACCACTCAAGCCCTAAAAATGATCTTCCCTTTCCTTCCCATTTATGATTTGTGTATAAAATTCCTACTTTTCCTGCAACAGGTGGAAGTCTCCTGCCCCAGAGAACTTGCAATTTGTAAACTGTATTACTCACTCTGAAAGTGATTAAACTGTTAGTTTCTCACTTTAAAAAAAAATGACAAAACCTAAACATGGAAAGATTTGGAAATGAAACAAGATGCTATCTACCTTCAGAGAAACAGTTGACAAGTGGAAATAAGCATAATGTAGTCTTGCATATACATTTATATGAGTGTATCTGTGTATGTTTATAGATATGTGTGTATATACCCATGCTTAATTGTAGCCTTTGGGAGAGTGAGGAAAGAAGGGAAAAATAAAGTTAAAAAGTGCACATCAGAGAACAAAAGGAAACCTACAAGGAAGCAATGAAAAACTGGACAAATTTGAAAATATGTAAGATAGAGAGATAAGATTACCTCTTTGTGTCTAACAGTTGCCATTTGGGAGGGGAGGAAGAAAAAGGGAAAAGTTTACATAATTTTGTTGTATTTTGAAAGAAATAGCAAGTTGCGAATAATAGATTTGTAGTTTTCATGTGCAACCATCTATTTTATTCCACAAATTAATAACTTAAAAAAGGAAATCTCAAAAACATTGTGGTATTATATAAGTTTTCTTGAAATGGAAATGCATTGCTTTATATTGATCCTCTCACCTGCTGTGTACATGGCAATGCCTTTTTTCTTGTAAATTTTAAAACTTGAAATAAAATTTAAAACTTGAAAGAAAAGAAAGCTGCAGTGAAATAGCAGTTAACAAAGTTTCATTACAAGGAGAGGAGTATACAGATTCCAAGGAAGAGTAGCCTCTGTGTATAGTTCCCATTGCTATCAGCTGAGGCCAACATATTAGGGTGGCTTCAAACTATCTCAAGAGTTCCCTTAGGGCTAAGATTTATGTAGTTTTAGATAAAGAACTCACTGGCTCTAGCCTGTCAAGTATAGCAAAAGATAATATTATAATAACCAAGAAAATTAGGATCTTTTCTAAAATGTCTAACAAGAAATGAAGAATAAAGGATAGGACTATAGAGAACTTCATTCTAATTATGTCATTAAACAAAAAGTGGGGGAAGTGAATAAGATAAAAGACCCATTCTCAGGATTTATTAGCATTATGCACATATCCTGGGAGACTGGAGTGAGGTCAAACTGGTTTTTACCAATTTACAAAAAGACTATCAGACTCTCTTTTTGAGACAAATATAGTCCTTAAACTTAACCCATGAAAGGATATCATTAATGAATATTGATTCCAAATTTTAAAATATTGTCCAATAAATTACAAATAATTTAACAATTCACTCATTATGACTAAATTGGATTTATATCAATAATGAATCTATGGTTTGACGTTAGAAAAACAATGAGCAAAATCAATTCTATTAGAAATATCCAAAACCATATTATCTCAATATAATTTGAACAAGTATAAAATGCATTGATAAAAGTCTTACAAAATATAAAAGTTTTTTAAAATATAGGGATAGAGGGGATTTTTTTAATATTATAAAAAATATTTACAACCAAAACCAAACATCACATGGTAATGGGGATAAAGCAGAAACTTTCCCAATACAGAAGTAAAAGCAAAGCTACCCTACTGTTATTGTTTATAGTTCTGGGGGGGAAAAAAAGCAATTAGCCATAGCCAAAAGAAACAAAGAAAAACTGTTAAGATAGAATGGTCCCTTATTTATTGATGATATAATTTACTTAGAAAATCCTAGAGAAATGGCAAAAAAAAAAAAAAAAAAAAAAAAGATAATAGCTTCATCAAAGTTAGAGGAGTTAAAGGAAGATAGACACACTAGTACATTGTTGGTAGAGCTGTGAATTAGTACAACTATTTTGGAAAGTATGATGTAAAGTGAGGTTCATGCCCCAAGATCATAAATAAAATTTCCATACATAACAAATTATAATAATACTTTTGTAATAGGAAAAAACTGAAAACAAAGATATCTTATCAATTGGGGAAAAGCTAAACAAATTGGTGACCTTGACTGTAATTGAACTTTACTATGCTATAAGAAATAACTAATATGATAAATACAGAAAAGTATGAAAAGATTCACACAAGTGTTAAGCAGAGTGAACTATAATAAAGGCAGAAAATATAATCTATGCTCTCAAAGTGTTCACATTTCAAATGGGGAGGCAGCATACAAAAAAATGTATATGCAGAATATATACAGGAAAAAAAAAAACTAATCTCAGAGAACTAGGATCAGTGAAGGTAAAAAGACTGGAAAAGGCCTTTTGATGAAGGTGAGATTTGAGTTGTCTTTGAAGAAGCCTGGAAAAATACTGGGTGGAAGTTAGAAATGAGAACATTTTAGAAATGGAAGACAGCCACTGAAAAGGAATAAAGTTGAGTATCTTGTTCAAAGAACAGCAAGAAGATTGATGTTGTAAAGCATACAGTACCTGTAAGAGAGAAAAGATTAACAAGAACAGAAAGGTAGAAAAGGGCCAGGTTCTGAAGGACTTTAAAAGGGAAACAGTTTTATATTTTACCTTGGACATAGTGAGGAGTCACTAGAATTTATTGAGTGGGAAAGGTGGGTAAATACAGGCTGACCTTGAAGCAGATCATTGTGGCAACTGAGTAGAATACGGATTGGACTGCATAGAGACTTGAGCTGGTAAAACCAAGCAGAAGCTTATTGTAATAGTGCAGGTATGAGGACCTGCATCAAGACAGGAGGTGATTGATTCTTTTTGTACAGCAAAATAATGTTTTGGTCATGTATACTTATTGTGTATCTAAGTTATATTTTAATATATTTAACATCTACTGGTCATCCTGCCATCTAGGGGAGGGGGTGGGGGGGGGGTAAGAGGTGAAAAATTGGAACAAGAGGTTTGGCAATTGTTAATGCTGTAAAGTTACCCATGTATATATCCTGTAAATAAAAGGCTATTAAATAAAAAAATAAAAAAAAATAAAAAAGACAGGAAGTGAGTAAGTGGAGGGAAAGGAGAATATATGCAAGAAGTGTTAAAAAACAAACAAACAAATGAACACCTCTAGGCAACAGATTAAATTTGTGGGATGAGTAAAAGTGAAGAGTCCAGTGATAACATCAAAGGTGCACCTAAAAGGAGGGTAATGATAAGAGAAGTAGAGCCTTGTTTATAATTAACAAATTTCCTTTTTCTTAATTTTTTTTTGCCTTTCTCCATCTTCTGTATCTCACTGAGAATTAGCTCTTACTTTTTCAAAGTACATTCTGGATGACACTTTTTAGTACCAACTGCACTTCTATTAATATCTCTTTCCACCTCAGTGGTGATTGTGATGGAGACAGAATACTCTTTGCTCCCGGTGTTTACTTACAAGCTCTACCTTTCCTCATATCCCAAGTACATCAATTAATCCTTTATTTGATGTACATTTGTTACATTCTATACTTATATAGGAGCTGGAGACCATGTTCTCTATTATTTGCATAAAACTAGGAAAAATATATTTAGAGATTTCCCAGAATAAATTTTATATAAGAACATATAAACCAAAAGAGAAATGTTCCTTTTTAGGTAAACCTTTAGATTAGATCTGATTTGTGTGAGTCCACAACACTCAAATTAATGATAAACTGTCTATACATGATAAGGTCAATGCAAGTTATGGAGGATAGGATGATGGTGCAAGTAAATCAAGAAAGGGGTACCTGCCCACTTGCCTTAGGCAAGTACAAAGATTGCTAATTATGAGGTAAGTACTATATATATATCCCCATTTAATAAATAAGAAAATTAAGGCTCATATAGGTGACAAGTATCCACGAAAAGAATTTGGACCCAGGTTTTGTCTCAGTAATTGTCTCCAAAGACTTTTAAAAATATGTATAATTTTGACAGTCTAGTGAAGTTTATGGACCCCTTTTCAGAATTATGTTTTTAAACTATGGTGTAGGGGAACCCAGATGAAAAGTATCATCGGACACAGGGACAGCTTTAACAAGTAGTACCTTAAAGGAAAAAAGAAAAGAAAAAATCAATATAATTGATCAACAGAGTAATTAATGCACAACCCTTGTGAGCTCCCACCTTTCCCAAGAGGTGAAAAGGGGATGCCTTCTCATATCTCTTTTTTGGAGCTATGCTTGATTTTTTGTAATTTTGCCACATTCACTTTTGTTCCTGAGTACATATGATTTTTTTCCATTTATATTATTTCAGTCATTGTTTATATTGTTTTCTTAGATTTGCTCACTTGACTACATCAGATTGTATGAATCTTTCCATGTTTCTCTATTTATAGCATTTGTTAGTTCTTACAATACAGTAACATTCCATCATATTCCTATAACACAATCTGTTTAGCCATTCCCCAATCAATGAATGTCTACAAATATATCTTGTTTTATTATGCTTTGTTTTATTATGCTTTGCACAATAAATCCTATATTAAGCAAATCTATTGGCACTGTTGTTCCAACAGCATGTGTGTCACATTTTGGTAATTCTTGCAATATTTTAAACTTTTTCTTTATTATTTTGGTAATAACAGATCACTGTAATTGTTTTGTGGCAACATAAACTGTACCCATTTAAGATGACAAACTTAATAAATATTCGGTTCTGATTGCTCCATCTACCAGCTGTTTCCTATCTCTCCGTCTCTTCTTGGACCTCCCTCTTACCTGGGACACAATAATATTAAAATTAGACCAATTGATAACCCTGTGATGGCCTCTAAGTATTCAAGTGAAAGGAAGACTCAATCAATGGGGCAAACTTCATTGTTGTCTTGTTTCAAGAAATCACCATAGCCACTCCAGCCTTCAACAACCAGCACCCCGATCATTCAACAGTCATCAATATTGAGGCAAGACTTTCTACAAGCAAAAAAGATTTTGACTTGCTGAAGGCTCATATGATGTTTTGTTTTTTTTTTTAGGAATAAAGTATTTTTAAATTAATGTACATACATGTTTCTACATAATACGCTTGTACACTCAGTATAGTGTAAATATAACTTTTATATGCACTAGAAAATAAGAAAAAAAAAGTGTGACTCACTTCATCATATTTGCTTTTTTGCAGTGAGCTAGAACCAAACCCACATCATTTCCAATATATGCCTGTACTTTGTTTCTAATTTTTTGTTATCACAAAAAGTGCCACTCTAAATATTCAGGTGCAGATATGGAGATGGGTATAAGTAACAGTGTATTGGTAAATATTTGACAATCAGATATGGGAAAGGGAAGCAGGAAATGTATTCAGGAAATACTTTTAAGTTTAACATTAATATTTTTAAACTTCATAATTTTCTTTAATTTAGACAATCAACAAAACAACAAATCAATTCCTACAGCATCTGCTGATTTTTGAGGTATAAATGCTCATACTGAAAATTTAACAATTGAATATTGTAAGCCAGTACAAGCTGGCACCAATAAACCCCTGGACTATACAAGCCTAATAGTGGAATTTTTGGAACAGAAGATATATGAGGATTTTAGTAAGTTTACTGATATAATTCCAAATTATTTGCATACTTTCTAAAATGGTTTTACTGATTCACAGATCCACCAAGAATGGATTAGTTTGCTTGCCTTTTCACAACCTCTTCCAACACTGATGAGTCCCTTTTTTCTGTGATCTTTGATGATTGCAGGATATAAAACAAAATTTCATGGTTGTTTCATGTACATTTCTCTTATTCATGATTTATAGTATTTTGTCATATGACTGTTAATAGTTTGGAATTCTTCTTTTGAAAAGTATTTGTTAATATATGTGGACCACTATCAGTTGGGGAATGTTAAATATACTGAAGACCAAGGTAGGTAGGTCCCATTATTCATTATTATTTGTTATTATATGTTAATTAATGCATTGATTATGTATTAGTTGTTGTAATTGTATTACATCATTATATTAAGAGGATAATGATGTTATTTAGTTTATGTATTATGATGGATAAAGAGCTAGTCTCTGAGCCAAGAAAATCTAGGGTTCAAGAATTCTGATACATAATGGGTGAGTCACCCTAAACAAATCATTTAACCTCTCAGGGCCTCTAGGAAACCCACATTCTCTAAATTACAGAGAAGATGACAACCAGCACTGAGAAAGGAACTTCCTCACAGAGAATTCCTATTTTACATGTGATATCACCATAATTAATAATAATAATTCATTTAGATAACATATTAAGTTAGTAAATTGATTTGCCCACACAAGTTTCTCTGCTCATCTGCTGTTTTATTTATTTGCTCAGCACTTTAAAAGATATAAGAAGCCCTACCAAAAAGGTGAATTCCTTCCCCTAGGAGCTTAAGCTCAAGCTAACAAGCAGATTTTAATTGGTTTCAGACTTATAGCCCAAATGAACTAAAATTGATTCAACTTCACTGAACTATGTATCGTTTATTTTGTAACTGAAATAAGAGTATCAGACAACTAGAAATCAATAAATTGATTTAAATATTATGCAAAAAATGGAATTATTACTATGGGCACATTTTTATGATTTAAATTCACGTCAGCATTTTTTTTCATGTCAGAGGCTATGACAGGGCAACATTGATTAACACATTCAGACCCAATCATAAAGAAAAAGACTAGGAACTGCAGATTTTTCTGGTCAAAAATGCAAAATAAAGAATCTGCCTTCTAGGTCTCCATTAGATTCAAAGTTATTAAGCAGTGACAGTTAAATTTGCAAGATTTTTAAAGTGATTTTGGGAAAGGCAGTAAAAATTAAATTTAAGAATAATAAACTAATTTTTGTCATTGTTGTTTTGTTTCTTTTTTTAAAATAAGTCTTAATTTACACCAATAAAACACCAAAAAAGCTTTCCATAGATAAAACAGAATACCAAAAAAAGATTCTATATGAAACCCACAAATCCCTATTTTATACCATTTTTTAAAAAATAATAACAATAGTACATTTTACTATGTTACTTTCAAAACTGTCCTGCTTATCTGTGCTTCCTTCTGAAATATCTTATATTCTCTTTGGTGTATTTTTAAAAATATTGCTATGCCTTTCAAAACTTCCCTCATTAAAATCTGAGAGAAAACCCTTATAATAAATAAGCAAAGTCAAGCAAAATGAATCTACATTATGTCCAAAAATGTATGTTTTTCATCTCTCTACCAGGAGATGGGTAGAATGAACACGTTTCATTCTAAGTCCTCTGGAGACATGGATTTTTCTTTACAACACTGCTATCCTACAAATTGTTTTGCATGTACTCAATACAGTTTGCATTAGTTCAAACTACCCAGCAATCTGATGCCCTCTTAGATAGTAGTTCCCACTGTTAGTAAACTGCCCCCTCCATCATTTAAGATTTTTTTCTTGCCTGCAGCTATTCCCTTCTTTTTTAACAATCTCTTCTCATTCCTTCTCATTCCTTCATTCCCTGATGAAGTTAATGTACTTCAATATTAAATTCTATGAGTTATATATTCAACTCTCCTTTCTCTATTTTTGATAAGATGTTGTGTTCATGTGATGCCCAGTTCCCCCCTTCCATTTCCTTCCTCCATGTTTTTATACTCTTCTTCTCATACATCTCAAGTAGGAGAAATAACATATGTCATACCTTCTTCCTCTTTTTAGAAAGAGTGGTATTTTTATTTCCCATCTCCTTTCCTTCTTAACATACCCAATAACTTATTACCCCCCCCCCAAGAACTCTGTTGTTATTGTTGTTGTTTTATTTAACTCTTTGAGTATCTTTTGAAGACATTAAGGTTTGGAAGGAATATATACTTCTTCTATATTAGAATGCTAGCACTAAATTATCAGTTCCTTACAATTCTTCAGATAAATTTACCATTCCAGACTTCTCTGAACTCTTGTATTTGCATTTCAAAGTTATTTCTTAGTTCTAGGCATGTCATAAAAATCCTTCAAAATCCTCTATTTCATTAAAAGTCCATTTTCCCCTTATAGTATTATATTCAACTTTGCAAGATAATGTATTTTTGGTTGTAAGTCTATGTCTTTTATCTAAGTTGATTTAAGTAGAGGGGGACACTTGAGTCAGCAAGATTAATTAGGAGACTAGTCATAAAACAACCCAGTGCTGGTGAGTGCCTGAAATAGGATAGCACCTATTTGAATAGGAAGGAGGGCAATAGATGCAAGAGGTATAATGGTGATTTTAAAAATTACAATATTTAGCAACTGGTTGAACATATGGGATCCCGGAAAGAGAACTTGAGGGTGACACCAAATTTAAAAACTTGGGTGTCTAGAAGAATGAACAGAAAAAAAGAAGTTTGGAAGACAGCAGGATATGGGAGAAAAGATAATGAATTTTGAATGGAATTTTTTTTTACATATAGAAATCTGGAAATCAATAATATGGAGATGATAAGTAAACCATATGAACTGAGAATCTCTCCAAGAGACTGTTATTAAAAGAAAAGGACACAGGACAGAAATTTATTTTTATTTATGTTCTATTGGTGACTTTTGTTTTTATACCACACTTATTTTCTCAAATGTTTCTCCAAATATTCTTTCTCCCTCCCTCTTCTGTGTGTGTGAGTATTATGTAAAGGAATAAAAATAATTAAAATCAAACAACAATATTATGAATTTGACCCTAATCTACACTTGCAGCCTATTTATCTCTCTAATGAGAAGAGAGGGGAGTATATTTCATTATTTATCCTCTGGGAACAGAATTGTATTGTTAATTCTAAAGCTGGAAAGTAAAGAGAATAAGCATTTATTAAATTTGTCAATTTATTATTATTTGTCTGGCACTGTGCTAAGTACTTTTACAAATATTATCTCATTTGATCTTCATAAAGCCTTCATAATGTGGCTAAATCAAGTGGGTTTCTATTCAAGTATATATGCTTATCTCAGTTCACTTTTAATAAAGAAATCACTCTCACTTTCATACAGCTTGAGAGAGAACTAGGAGGAGGAGGAGAGAAAAAGAAAAAGATGATGATGATGAAGAAGGAAGAAGAAGAAGAAGAGAAGGAGGAAGGAGGAGGAAGAGGAAGAAGAAGAGGAGAAAGAGAAGGAGGAGGAAGAGAAAGAGGAGAAGGAGAAGGAGAAACATTATATATAGAAAATTTGTATGTAAGTAAACTATGGTTCTGAGTGTGATAACTGAAATTTTTACTTATTCATAACAAGAAACACAATGTGATCATCCCTCATTAATTATTAGAAATAGTCAATAAATGCTTATGACTCATCTAAACATAAAATAGTAACATCATTTTTCAATTGATGGATTTTTTTAAAGCTCAGACACAGAGTGCAAGGGGCCTTATAGATCATATAATCCCACTCCGTTTGACATTCTTTTTGCCACACATTTTATAGAAAATAATAGTTCATATTTTTCTATCTTAATGTATTTATGAACCATTTTTCTCCTAACAATCCTGTGAAATAGGCAATATATCGTTTCCATTTTACAAATGAGCAAAACTGAAGCCAAAAAGTTAAGAATCACAGTGTTCACAGGTGTCATAGCTAGGATTAGAATCCAAGTAAGGTGTTTTATCTTCTGATACAGGGATTTTCACTTAACTATCCAGCCATGATGTTGGATGACTGGTCACTTCCTTTCTTTCAGATATTTAATTTATTCCAGAAAAAAAGACCTGACAATCTTATATTGAGTTCATTTCAATCTCTTGGCCTTTGCCCAAGGCCAAGGTTCTCTGCTTTTTTTTATTTGACTAGCCAATAATCTTTAAGCTTATAGAACTCATACAACTTACTCATTATTTGATTTGTACAATTGTGTGAAGAGTGAATTCCAGGCATAGTGAATACACAGAAAATCAGCGTTGGAGTCCAAAAAACCAATGTTCTAACACACTCTAGTTTTATAGTCCTAGGCAAGATGTTTAATAACTTAGTCCCCTCAGAAAAATCTGTGAGAATAAGAATTATAAAGCAAATTCCAATGTCCATTGGTGGAAAGAGTTTCATGATGAAGAGTTTCTTACACCAAAGAAATCGCATATCTTAGACAAAAGGTGGGGGTGGGAGGGAGAGAGAATGGTAGAATT
Source organism: Sarcophilus harrisii (assembly GCF_902635505.1). Lineage (NCBI taxonomy): Eukaryota > Metazoa > Chordata > Mammalia > Dasyuromorphia > Dasyuridae > Sarcophilus > Sarcophilus harrisii. Next base: position 152,224,480 of record NC_045431.1, read on the forward strand.
AGCCTGGTATAGAGGAGGGAATGCCAGAATTGGAATCATAAGAGATGAAGTTTGAATCTCATATCTGCTACTTACTAGATATGGGAGCCTGGGCAAATTGCTTATCTTCTCTGAACGTCAGCTTCCCTATTTGTAAAATGATTATATTAATATCTGACTCACAGGGGTGTTGTGAGGATTAAATGAAATACAAAGATCAAAAAATTTTCTAGTCCAACCAGTCATTATAATGAGGCCACAAAAGCTTAACTAGATTGTTTATGATCACACAGGTTATAAGCTACTAATACTAGTTGTCCTGAATTCAAATCCAGATAACAAATGCAGTTTTGCAAACCTCTAATGTGTTATTTGAGAGGCAATATGGGAGAATAGATAGGGAAATGGCATTAAACTTCAGAAGACCTAGATAGATGTAGATTATTTGCATATTACAATTCCTAAAGATTTTTAAAAACAAATACACAATTATGGGATGATATTGTTTAAATATGATCACTTTGGAATCACTAATAATCAGTCAACTAGAAGTCAAGAGTATTTATTATTAAATGTCAAATATGTGCCAGGAACTGTGCTAACCTGGGAATTCAAAGAAAGCCAAAAGATAGTTTCTTCTTCTTAAGGAGTTCATTCTAATGGAGAGACAATAAGAAAATAAACTTTGAACAAGCAACATGTATATAGTCTAAACTAAAGACAGTCAATGGAGAAAAGCTAAGGGGGCATTTGGGAAGGTGTTTTGAAGAAGGTGGAGCATTAGCTGGGACTTAAAGGGACTCGGGAACATCAGGAGGTGGGAATTAGGAGGAAAAGAATTCCAAGCATGGAGAATAGCTAATGAAATGATTAGAGTAGGGAGATGGAATTTTTCATAGAATTCAGTGTCATTTGATCACACAGTACATCGAGGGGAAGAGAACAAGATAAAAGATATAGAAAGACTGGAAAGATAGGGAGGGACCAGGTTGTGGAGAGCTTTATGATCTAAACAGGAGATTTCAGATTTGATCTTAAAGGCCATAGGGAACCATTCATTGGAGATGACTGAAAAGCCACTGGAACGATCATGTCACTGGGAGGTGATATGGTCAGACATACACTTTAGAAAGATGAATTTGCCAACTGAGTAGAAAATGGAATGAAATGCAGCTCCATCACATACTAAATATTTGACCTTGATCAAGTCAATTGACTTTTGTCGGCCACATTTTCCTTTTCCCAAGACGAAAGGATATACTATTTAACTTCTAAAGTGCCTTTAACCTCTAAATTTATAATCCTACTTGCAAAGTAATTATTTCTTCTATTTTAAACACGATTGTTGCATTTAAAAAGATACATATTTTGAATCAATAAATGGAAACATAAAATTTTCTAAATTATTGACTGACATATAAAAGCATGATATGGAATTAGTTAATTCAAATGGAAAATAATAACAACACATTCAGTGAGAGTTTAGGGATAGTAAAATTGTGCTCCATAGTTTGTTCCAATGGCGCCATCTGGTGGATATTTATGTTATCGCTCTGAATACTCAAGCTCTTTTATTTGACTATTATTTTTAATGACTTCTAAGAAGTTTTGGTTTTGGTGGGCATGTGCCCACATAACCAATTGCTAATAGTAACAACTGCCTATGCAGTAATCAGTACTATCAATAGTATTATCAGCCAGAAGAAATAGAAGCTTTGTTTTAGTCCACTCTTTCTAAACTGGCAACATCAAGTAGATAATTGAGCCTCAGTCTTTTTTTTTTTTAATTAAAGCTTTTTATTTTCAAAACATATTGATGTATACTTTTTCAACATTAACTCCTGCAAAACCTTATGTTCCAAATTTTCCCCTCCTTCCCCCCATCCCCTTTCCTAGATGGCAAGTAATCTATGTTAAACATGTTAAAATATATGTTTAATCCAATACATGTACACATATTTATACAACTATCTTGCTGCACAAAAAAGATCAGATCAAAAAGGGAAAAAATGAGAAAGAAAATGAAATGCAAGCAACAACAACAAAAAGAGTGAAAATGATATGTTGTGGTCCCCACTCAGTTCCCACAGTCCTCTCTCTGGGTGTAGATGGCTCTTTTCATCATAAGACCATTGCAACTGGTCTGACTTATCTCATTGTTGAAAAGAGTTGTATCATCAGAACTGATCATCATATAATCATATAAAGATCTCCTGTTTCTGTTGAGCATCAATCTTGTGAAATTGATCACAAGAAACACAACTCAATCATTTAGGTCCCAAATCCTCTTCTTTTCTGTAGTAGTGAATGTTTCCCAAATATGTTATCCCCCAAATAGATTGAATAACCACCCTGTAATATACTAAAAGAGGAATATGTGAGAGTTGTCATAGAGGTATAGATGACAAGATTGATATTGATTGGATATACATGTAGGATGAATAAAGGGAAGTAAGCCCAAATGATTCTAAAGTTGCCTACTTGGTTGATTGAAATTATGGTAGCACATTTATTGAATATCTGCAATGTGCCAGACTATGCTAAATTCTGGTTACCCAAAGAAAGGCAAAACTACTGTCAATAAAAAGTTATTAAAAAAAAAAAGAAAGAAAGGCAAAACTAGCCCCTATTCTCAAAGAGTTCACAAGCTATTGAGGAAAGTGACATGAAAGCAATTATGAACAGACAAGGTATATGTATATGTGTGTGGTGGGTATTCAGGATAATTTGGGGGTGATCAATAGAGGGAGAACACCAGAATTATTTGGAATCAAGAAATACTTCTGACAGATGAGATTTTCAATGAAACATGAAGGAAGCCAGAGAAGTCAGGAGGCACAGACAAGGAGGGAAAGCATTCTGGAAATGGGAAACAGCCAAGGAAAATGCTCAGGGTCTGGAGATGGAGTGTCATGTTCAAGGAAAAGCAAAGAGACTGGGGTCGTGAGATTACAGAATATTTGAAAGGTAGTATAGTATAAGAAGATCAGAAAGCAAGGAAGGTGTCCAATTGTAAAGGGCTTTGCCTGCCAAACAGAGGGTTTTAGAGTTTATCCAGGCGATAATAGTGAGCCACTAAACTTTATTGAATAGAAAGGAGGTATTACATGGTCAGATCTGTATGTTAAGGAGATTAATTTGCCATCTGAGTAGAGGATAGACTGGAATGGTAAGGATTTAAGGCAGGGAGACTTTGGGCAGTTGTTGAAACAGTGATAAAGTGCTCCAGAATGGTGACAATATCAAAGTAGAAAAGGAGGAATGTATGTTAATATTGTATCTCATTCCAATCTCCCTGACCATTAGCTTCACTCCACTCCCATTGGTCAGTATAGGAAATTTATAAGTAGCCAGTATAAAGTAGCAAAAGCAGGAAGTAAAATTGCAAAAGGGAATCGAGATATCATGTTCAAACTGTCCCAAAGATCAAAAAAGCAAAACTTATAAATTATATCCTACATTAACCAAAAATCACACATCAGATAAACAAAAATCACAATGTGTACTGAATCAGAGGAACCATCTAAGCTTCGCTGTCAGGATTTTTTGTTTTCTGACATATAAATCTCAAACAAGTTTCAGATATCTGTAGTAAGACCAGCAAAACAAAAAATGTTATTGATAAGTTTGAGATTGTGTGGATATGCTAATTTTAAAGTTTTACCAACAAATTTAAGAAGATTTGGATATGTTAATGAACTAACCCCAAGGTAGCTCAAAATAATAGTCTGTCTTCCCCCCAAAAGATTTTATAAAATTAGCACCTCAAACTCTTGCCCCCTTGAACTTTCTTTCATCTTTATCTGGGCCCATGCTTCCAAATGCTCTAAATTCTAATGTATGGTTATATGAATTATTCTCTATGCCTCTTCCCCTTCTTTCCCTCTTCCCCAATTGCCTGTCTTCCTCCACTACTCTTTCCCCAATGTCACACCATTTGACCCTATAATCCTTTCTGCCACTTATTTCTGTGTTTTTTGTGCCATTTGCCTCTATACCATCTGTGCCTTATTAAAGTGTGATTGCAGTCTCACTTCTCATTGCCATTATGATTTTTCTCAGCAAGCACTAAAGAACTGGACATGTCCCCATTTCGTAATTTCACAAATTAACAATTCAACTTGTAGAAGAGATGTTAAAAAAATTGAAATGGCAAGATCTGGCAACAAATTAAATATGGGGATAGGAGGGTATAAAAAGAATGAGTTATTAAGAATGACTCTAGATTACTACCTCCTCTCCCCTCTTCCCAAGACATCAAGCAATCTGATATAGGTTATAGGGTACAGTTATGTTAAACACATTCTCACATTAGTCATATTGTGAAAGAAGAAACAGAACAAAGGGAGAAAACCACAGAAAACAAAAGACACAAAAAAATGAAACTAGTGTGTTTTGATCTGTATTCAGATTCTATATTATTTCTCTGGGTGTGGATAAGATTTTCTGTCATGAGTCTTTTGGGATTGTCTTGGATCATTGTTGTTGAGAAGCTCTACGTCAATTATACTACAATACACTACAATACTGCTGTTACTACATACACTGGTACTCCATACACTGTGCTATCCACTTAGCTGCTCCAAAATGGTAACTGGTGCCCTTACCAACAAATTGAACATTTTCAAAACTTTGTTGTTAGCTTACCTAAATTTCAACGGCAATATAACAAAAAGAGAAACTTGCATTTAAAAAAATTCATATCAAATAAAAATGATAAAAGTTTGATACCTAAGATACATAGGTCATTGACAGAAATATTTAGCACCAAGTTATTCCCCAATAAATGCCAAGTAAAACGATATGAGCAAATAGTTTTTAAAAGAATGGCAAGCTATAAATGACCATCTAAAAGCATGCTCCAAAATCATTAATAATAAATAAAATGTAAATTTGCACAACTCTGAGGTTTTATTTCATACTCTGTAGATCAGAAAAGATAACAAAAACAAGAAAAATTAATGCTCAAGGACTGTAGGAAGACAGGAACACTAATACATTGTTCATGGAGTTATGAATTGGTTCAATTGTTCTGTAGAGAAATTTTGAATTATGCAAGAAATGATGAAACTTCATCATTTGACTCAGTAATCCCACTACTTGGGAAATCAAGGACAGTAACAAAATATATTCCAAACAAAATAACAAATATATTCCAAGATATTAATAGCAGTATTCCTTTTCATAATAAAGAAACTGGAATTTGGGAGTGGCTTTAAAAAAAAACTGTGATATATAAATACACTGTAGCAGGAGGGATTGGGTTGAATTAGTCTCTTGAAGAGTTCTTAGTTATATTTTCCTGGCACTAAGTACCAAATGGTACAAACTTGCCAAAACAAATATTTTCAGTATCAACTAGAGGAGAAAATGGTCTAAGTACTAAAATAATAAGTACACAATGTACAGCTCTGAATATTTGTTTGAGGAACTTAAGTGAAGAATTAAGGGATTCAGAAACAGAGGAGGGCTAAACAAAGTATAGTTGTCTGTGCTTCCTGAGTACTCATGACAGTAATTTCATATTTTGAACACTACTTAGAATAATATTGTTTATTTTCTTCAATACTACTCATTCCCAAACTGCATCCCTGAAATTCTCCAGCATTTCTAATGTAAGTAGTTGATATAATTTTAAAAGTTAATGAATTCTGAAAGAATTTGGACAAGCAAATAGAAAACAAAATAAAACACAAAAATCAACAATGGTATAGAGAGGAAAATGTTATTATGACTAATTACATGCTATTTAAAATTAAAATATAAGAGAAAAGCTGGGAGCAGGGCCAAGATGGAAGATTAGAGGCTGCCACCCAGGTGAACTCTCCCAAGATTTCCCTCCCTCCTTTATAATACCTCCTCAAATTAAATTCTGAAGTGCCAGAGCCAACAAAAGATCAGAGTAAGACATTTTTCCAGCTAAAAACAACTTGAGAGATCAGCAGAAGAAATCTGTAACACCAGGATAGGAGTCAGTCCAGAGTGTGACAGCAGCAGCAGTCTTGGACCTTGGAAGTTGCTGTAACAATGGCAGCACTAGTAGCAGTTTCTGAAGTTCTCAGTCCAGAGATTGTAATCAGATCAGAAAAGTGGTGAGAAAAAAAATTACAGTTTGCTGCAAATGAGTTCATCTTATACTGATTGGCATTTCTATTGCCCATACATAGGGCTGTAATTCCAGGGAGGAGAAGAGCATGTAACCAGTCACAAGGGAGCAGGGGCCTTGGTCACAATTCCAAAGCTAAGAACAACAGTACTATTCATGGCTATAGGAGAGCAGAGCCAAGAAGAGTGTTAATACTTGCAGATGCAGGGTAAAAACCAGAGTACAAACCAGGAGAACAGTGACCACATCTTTCTCTGAATCACAAAACCTTGGAAGTACAAAAAGCTTGCAGATCTCCAAAACTACCTCTGAAAATAATAACACAAACAACTTGAAGCTTGGAATAGCACCTCCTCACCACCAGGTGTGCAGAGCCTAATTTCAATATAACACTCAAAGTCAAGAAATAAGCTAGAAAAAATGGGTAAACCAAAAAAAAAAAAAAAAAAAAAAAAAAAAGAACTTGACCATAAAAATGACTATAATGGCAGGAAAACTCAAGACATAAACTCAGAAGAATACACTCATGTGAAAACAATTACAAGCTAAGCTTCAAAGGAAAATGATAATTGGACTGAAACCCAACAAGAATTCCTAGAAGAGTTAAAGAGATGAGTAATAGAGGAAAAGTTGGGGGAAAATAAGAATTGTGTAAAAAAATATTAAAAGAATTAACAGCTTGATAAAAGAGGCTCAAAAAATACTGAAGAAAATATACCTTAAAAAACAGAATTGGCCTAATGGTAAATAAAAGAAGCACAAAAATTCACTGAAGAAAAGAACTTTTTAAAAACAAAATTGGTCAAATGAAAAAGGAGGTACGAGAATTCACTGAAGAAAAACATTTCCTAAAAATTTGAATTGGACAAGTGAAAGCTAAATGACTTCATGAAGCATAAAGAAACAATCAAACAAAGTAAACATGAAAAACAATATATGTGTGGAGAGAGAGAGAGAGAATAAGGCATAAAATATCTCATCAGGAAAATAACTAAACTGGTAAATAGATTAAATAAAGATGACTTAAAAACTCTTGGACGACCTGAAGGCCATGATAAAAAAAAAAAAAAAACTAAATATCATATTTGAAAAAATTACAAAATAAAACTACTCAAAAAGCTTAGATCTATGGGATACAATAGAAAGTGAAAGAATCCACTAATCATCTGAAAGAAAACTACAAATGAAAACTCCTAGGAATACTATAGCCAAATTTCAAAGCTCCCAGGTCAAAGAGAAAATACTTCAAGCAGCTAGAAAGAAGCAATTCACATACTGTGGAACCACAGTCAGAATCTTTTAGCTGCTTCCATGTTAAAGGAGCAGTCCTTGGAATATGATATTCTGGAGCAAAGGAATTAAGGTTACCACCAAGAGTAACCTACCCAGTGAAATTGAATATAATCCTTCCAGGGGCAAATGATATTTAATAAAATAAGGACATTCAATCATTCCTGATAAAAAGTCCAAAGCTAAATAGAAAATTTGACATTCAAATAAAAGATTCAAGAGAAACATAAAAAGGTAAATATGAAAGAGTAATCATAAGGGATTCAATGAAATTAAACTGTTTACATTTCCTTATGAGAAAATGATACATGAAACTCCCAGGAATATTATCATTATTAGGGCAGTTAGAAGGAGTAATGTTGGGATGGTCTCAAAAAAAAAAAAAGTGGGGGAGAGGGATGCACTGGGAAAGGGAGAAAAGGAGAGGTAAAAATGGGGTGATTTTTTTCACATAAAGGAAGTGCACAAGAAAGAGCTTTTATAGTGAAGGGGAAAATAGGGGGAGGATTATGGCAATGCTTGAACCTCTCAGAATTAGTTCAAAGAAGGAAGTGTTTGTGTATATGTGAGAGAGCGATAGAAAGAGAAAGAGACAGAAAGAAAGATAGAGACAGAGCAGATGGGGGAGGGGGGAAAGGGAAGAGAGAAAGAAAAGGGATAGAGTGAAGGAGATTGGGAGGGAGAGAGAGAGGTACATAAACTATATATTTAATTGGGTACAGAAAACTATCTTAGCCAATAGAAAAATGGGAGAGAAAATAAGAAATAAGGGAATAGAGATGATAAAAGGGAGGTGGATTTAAGGAGGCAGTGATCAAAAGCAAAATAGACTTTTGAGGAAGGACATTATAAAAAGAGAGAAAAGGATAAACAGAAGAAAATAGGATTCATGATTAGTAATTATAACTACATGTGAATGGAATGAGCTCATCCACAAAACAGAAGCAGATAGCAGAATGGTTTAGAAACCAGAATTTAGCAATAAGTTGTTTACAAGATATACTCTTGAAAGATACACACAGAATTAAATGTTTATTTATTATCAGCTTTGTCTATCTGAAGGGCATGAAGTGTAACTTCAGACTTATATTAATCTGTGTTCTCCAATTATTAGGAATTTAAAGCATTTTTCATATGAGTACTGATAACTTAGAGTTCTGCCTCTGAACGCTATCTCTTCATATCCTTTGACCATATATCAATTGAAGAAGAGTTCCTACTCTTGTAAATTTAAATTAGTTGTATATATGTTTTAGAAATAAGACCTGAATGAAAAACTTGCTGAAAAGATTTTTTTCCCCATTTATCTTTTTTCAATCATTTTGGCTGCATTTGCTTTGATTACACATTTTTATGTAATCAAAATTGAACATTTTAACTCCTGTGATCATCTACATTTCTATGTTTCTATAACATATTTTGTTCCTGTCAGACTATTTTTCATGTTTCCTCTGTGGAATGGTGTATTAGACTCCCCCCCTTATCCAAAATGATTTCTTAGAGGTATCTCCAAGTACAAACAGAAAACCTTTATTTGTTTCCTGCAAGAAGTAGACCAGCTCACTAACTGGGCAGTCCAGCAAGGTGTTTGGCACAGTACAGAAGCAGAAGCTAATTTATATAATTGGAAAAACTGCGGGTTCCCCCCTTGTCCTGTTGGTTTTTAAATTCATTGGATGGATTGAATTCTTTGGGAACATGGAAGGGGCTGTTGACCAATGTGTGAAAATGGCTTCTTATTTAGCATAAACAGTGCTGACATGGCAGTGCAGAGGCAGCTTCATGATGGTCATGTGACTTCCTGAAACTTAGGGTCTAGGGTCTGCTGTATTTTATCCTACAGTTTCCTGAGAAATCTTCATTTATTCCATTCATTTCCCAATGTGTTTAGCCATTTTCAGTCATATCTGATCCTTTGTGATGCCATTTGAGGTTTTCTTGACAAAATTACTGGAATAGTTTGCCATTTCCTTTTTTCAACTCATGCTAAACTGAGTAGACGAGTACAGGATTAAGTGATTTGCCCAAAGCTCACAAAGCTAGTATATGTCTGAGGTTGGATTTGAACTTAGGTCTTCCTGAAGTCAGGTCTATAACTCTATCCACTGAACTACTGTAATGCCAGAGAAACTGAAGCAAGACAGAGATCAGTTTTTAATATTTTAATTGTGGAGAATTTGAACTCATGTCCAAAAATCATTCCGTCTAGAGTGACTAGGGAACAATGTTTATATAGCAAAGCAAGCAGATGATACAGAAGCAAAAAAGAATGCAATTAGATCACCAGGCAGCTATTATACCAAAAAATTATTTCTTATAGCCTAAAATAATAACTGGATGCACAAAATGATAGGAATGGGTTTGGGTTGTATACAATAGTAGGAGTAACAGGATGCATACAATGATGGGAATGGGCTTAAGGATATCTTTCAACATCTATTTTTGGGGAGCAATAACTGATCTTATCTGTAGAAGCACCTCAAAGGCATGATGCCCAAGTAAGCAGAACAGAAATAGGCAAGGTCATTCTATGGTCATGCTTGTCACTTTGATCTAGTGTGTGAGGTTAAGTTCAGGTTCTCAAGAGAAACTTACAGAGTCCTTTTTGGTTCAGCACTACCTCTCTGGATTTATCAAGTACTAGGTTGCTATGCTTCCTTTTTTATATTTTTGCATAATTTGTTCTACTGATTATTTCTTACCTGATACCAAATTATTTTGACAAGTTTGGCAAACTACTCTGGTGTTGTTGCCAAGAAAATCCCAAATGGGGTCACAAGTAAAATGGATATGACTGAATAATAACAATATTTAGTTGTGATATTCAGTGAATATATATAAAGTATTGATATTATTTAATTGTTTATGATACCTTTCAGAATACTAGTTTCCCTATTTATTTATTTTAGTCAAGGCTTTTTTGGTATTGCTTTTCTGAGAGGATCATTACTTTGCATTTTTGAATTCAGCTGAAGTATATTTTAAATTAGTTCTTAATTTTAACTCTGTGTCTATTTATATTTCAAATATGTTTCTTATAACAAAATATTGTATTTTTGCTTCTAATCCATTCTATCCTCTTCATTTTTCTAAGTGAGTTCATCCCATTGATATTCATGCTTGTGATTATTAATTGTATTTCCCTCCTTCCTGGTCTACTTTTATTTTTTGTAGTATTGCCCCTTTATTAACAGAACTGCGTCTTCAGCAAACAGATTAGATCTAGATCCAAGAAGGTTTAGCTTTCCTGAACATACAAATGACAGACAGTTTTTAAATTGTCAGCATTTAATTACAACTTTTGAACAAAGGGACCAAGACAGCTTATTGTATAAAATAAACAGTGAATCAACAGATTACTTATGACTGTGTCTGATAAATTAGCACACTCAGCTGCTGCATAATCTGGCTCCTGATTATCTCCCAATTAACACTTAAGGTTTACCTTTGCAAATCTCTTTTGTACTCCCCAACAATCCAGTGAGGTAAGTGCCCTCTTGAAACTCCATTTTTAAACAGCAGAAGAAAAAACAAAACACTAGAGAGGTTGACTCTTGGAATAAGGTTTATTTGAACATTGATCTTCTTCATTTAAGTAGAATAAAACCTTTCTTTATAGCCCCTGCCTCTTAAGCATAACTTCAAAATACAGTTATTGCATAGAGATGCAAATGACAGTAATTCAAAATATATTACTTACATGTTGCCATCTTCATGAATATAATCTATGAAAACCTTATGGGTAAGAATATAATGTGCTTAACTGATTAAAAAAAAAAATCAGTGGGTCACTGGGAATAAAATGATGTTTCTGCCTTGCTCAATATAGGCATCAGCAAGCATTAAGGGCACTGTTCTAGGACCTAAGAATATAAAGATAAAATTGAAATAGTCCCTATCCTCAAAACAAACATTCTATCAGGAAAGACATATACACAGTTAGGTATATAGATACTTTACAAGATAAATGTTATCATTTTGACAGTTGTTAATATTATGAAAATGACTGTTTAGTAAAACAACCCCATGCTTCCTGCCAGACCCTAACTGAGAAAAGATAGATTCTTCCTTTCATCTGAGAAACTTAACAGGCTATATTCTCTCAGGAATGAGAACATATTAGTTAGTACTAAAGCTTCATGAAAGCAAGATTCAAAATTACAAGATGGTGAATCCCTTAGCAAACTCAGAGGGTAGAGGACAATTGTCGGCAAGGTTTAAATTGTAAAATTAAAACTATTTCCCTACATATTCCCATACCTCTTTCTACTTCTTATGCTTCCCTCCCCAAGAAAAAAAAAATCCTTAAGCAAACATATTCTAGCAGTGGTTAGGTTATATAAATTATGATAATGGGGTTAAAGTGGATATTATTTTATGCATCAGATTTTTTTATAAAATTTATGCAATGAAAATTATTTTAAATAAATTATGGGAACTTAATACTGTATGTAATAGATTTGCATTTTCATATGCAATCATCTTTTTTATTATACTATGTAATGGAAATTTGTTTTATTCCTTAAATTAAAAGTTAAAATAATAAAAATAAAATAAATAAAAACAATCCAGTTTAAAAATAATTCATCTATAAACCTGTTTATAATATAATTATAATAAATGAGAATTTATTTTGATATACATCTAGATTTTTATGTGTAGCAAACTTTTTGCCCAACCCCAATATACAGAGGATAGGAATGAGTATTCAGATTGAAAGAAGAGGACAATAACATGAGCAAGACCTGTAATGAAGCAAGATGGAAAATCAAAGAAGGGCTTTCTTTCTATATCTGTCTGCCTCTTTTCTATACATGTTCTACAAGAATAAATATCTATGTTCCACATGTATATATACATAAATATGCATGTTCTACAAGAATAAATTAACTATACAAAATCATTCTTGCCAATGAAGAACAACTAATTAAAACACATACATATGCACACACTCACACCAGGAGATCCAGTTTACATCTTTGAGAAAACCTAGATTTCAAATTCCTCAGTCATCTTTTAAAGACGAGCCCTACTAAGTGTGTCAAATATCTAGATGAGGTCAAATATCTTTTGCTGTGCTGCCCAAGCTCTTGTCTTGCTTGCAGGAAGAGTGACTTTGGTGAATCAGACAAACTAAAATTGAGAATGCTTTATATATTATTAGGAAAATGATTCTAGAAGGGGCAGCGGGATATGTCTAAGCAACAGATATTTTACCATTTATTATTTATTTGTTTTGATTAATTCTATACCCAGAATAAAGCAATGCATACAGTTAATAAACATGCTTCATTTGTTCCTGTGGGTGTCAACTCCATTACACTAAGGCCACATGATAAAAACTCAGTGAAATCTAATGAATTCAGGGAGATGATGGAGGCGTTAAGTAGTAGAGAGGGAACTCAAGAGTTGTTGGATAAATAGAAGAAATCCAGAAACTTCTCGTCCTTTGAGCTTGTTCTCACCACCTCAGAGCTGCTGATTCCTGGTTCTTCCAGTTCCACTGAATTGAAGCTCTCAGTTCATAGCTTTTAAAAGCCCCTCGTGAGTTATCATTCAGCCACTGTTTGCTTCTAGGTCCAAGTCTTTTTACTTAATTGTATTTTATTTTTTTCAATTACATATAAAAATGATTTTAATATTAATCTTTAGTAAAATTTTTAATTTCAAAATTTCTCACTCCATTCCTTCCCCCTCCCTAAGATAGTAAGCAATTTGATAAAGTTCATATATGTACAAACATATACAACATATTTCCTTATTAGTCATGTTAGAAAAGGAGAAACAGAACAAAAGGAAAAAACTACTCAAAAAAAGTGAAAATAGTATATTTCAATCTGCATTCAAACTCCATCAGTTCTTTCTCTGCATACAGATAGAAATTTCTATCATGAGTCTTTTGAAATTGTCTTGAATCATTGTATTGCTGAGAATAATTGTCATTCACATTTCTTCATTGTACAATATTGCTGTACATCATGCAATATTACTGTGTATAGTGTTTTAGTTCTATGTACTTCACTTTGCATCAGTTTGCATCTTTCTAGGTTTTTCTGAAATTTGTCTGTTCATCATTCCTTATATAGCACAATAGTATTCTATTACAATCATATACCACAGCTTGTTCAGCCATTCCATAATTGATGGGCATCCCCTTAATTTCCAATTCTTTGCCATCATAAAAAGAACCGCTACAAATATTTTTACATGTAGGTCCTTTCTCCTGGTTTAGGATCTTTTTGGGACCTAGTAGTGGTATTTTTGGATCAAAAGGTATACAGTTTGACAGCATTTATATGCCCAACTCTTGGTTACATGTTTCAGTTAGTTTGTCCAGTTCTGACATTTTCTTTTTGGGGGGAGAGCCCTTAGTTTATTTATTTTTTAATTAAAGTTTTTTTTTATTTTCAAAACATATGCATGAATAAATTTTCAACATTGACACTTGCAAAACTTTGTATTCCAATTTTTTTCCCTTTCTCCCTACTCCCTCCCCTAGATGGCAAATAATCTAATATATGTTAAATATGGTAAAAAAAAAAATGTTAAATCCAATATGTGCATTTATACTTATACAATTATCTTGCTGCACAAGAAAAATCAGATCAAAAAGGAAAAAAATAATCAAGAAAATAAAATGCAAGCAAACAACAACAAAAAGAGTGAGAATGCTATGTTGTGATCTACACTCAGTTCCCATAGTCCTTTCTCTGGGTATAGATGGGTCTCTTCATCACAAGATCATTGGAACTGACCTGACTCATTTCATTATTGAAAAGAGTCATGTCCATCAAAATTGATTATCATATAATCTTGTTGTTGCCACGTACAATGATCTCCTGGTTATGCTCATTTCACTTAGCAGCAATTCATGTGAGTCTCTCCAGGCCTCTCTGGAATTATCCTGCTGATCATTTCTTACAGAACAATAATATTCCATAACAATCATTTGCCATAACTTATTCAGCCATTCTCCAATTGATGAGCATCCACTCAGAGTCCAGTTTCTTGCCACTATGAAAAGTACTGCCACAAACATTTGTGCACATGTGGATCCCTTTCCCTCCATTAAACTCTCTTTGGGATATAAGCCCAGTAGAAACCCTGCTAGATCAAAGGCAATGCACATTTTGATAGCTCTTTGGGCATAGTTCCAAATTGTTCTCCAGAAGGGTTAGATCAGTTCACAAGTCCACCAACAATGTATTTGTACTCCAGTTTTCCCAATTCCCTCCTACATTCTATTATTATCTTTTCCTGTCATCTTAGCCAAACTGAGAAGTGTGTAATGGTACCTCAGAGTTGTCTTTCTCTGATCATTAGTGATTTAGAGCACATTTTCATATGACTAGAAATGGTTTCAATTTCTTGATCTGAAAATTGCCTCTTCATATACTTTGACCATTTATGATTGGAGAATGGCTTGAATTCTTATAAATTTGAGTCAATTCTCTATATATTTTAGAAATGAGGCCTTTATGAAAACTTTTGAATGTAAAAATATTTTCCCAGTTTATTGCTTCCCTTCTAGTCTTGTCTGCATTAGTTTTGTTTATACAAAAACTTTTTAACTTAATATAATCAAAATTATTTATTTTGTGTCCAATAATGCAATTTTGACATTTTCTACCCTTAATTTACTTATGCTAAATATAGGAAAAATAAGATTGAAAGTCAAAATCAGCTCACTTAGCTTCCAGACCTTACTCCAAGTCTCAACTCAAAGCCAAGATACACTCCTCCTAAGACTAGTAAACGTTGCAGTCCCTTGAAAACTCAGCATGACATTTGCAAATACATGGCACAGAAGACAAAGTATGTCGGTTATCCCAAAATCCCAGGGAATCTCCCCATTACAATTCATCCTTCATTTAGCAGTCAAAGTAATCTTCCTAAAGCACAGATCTAATCATGTCACCCATCTGCTCAATAAATGCCAGTGACTATCATCTTCAGGACCAAATAGAAAATTCTCTTTTAGTAATTCAAAGCTGATTATAACCTGACCCATTCCTAATTTTCCAGTCTTTTTCTACCTTACTTTTCTCCATATGTTCCAAAATCCAGTGATTCTGATCTTACTATTCTTAAGAAAAATACTCCGTCTCTCAATTACAGGCATTTTCACCAGCTACCTCCATACCTGGGATTCTTTTCCCTCCTCATCTTCTCTTTCTAACTTCTCTGGCTTTCTTCAAGTCTCTCCTAGAGTCTCACTTTCTATAACAAGTCTTTCCAGATCCTCTTTAATTCTAATATCTTCCTTCTGTTGATTATCTCCAATTAATCCTGTATTGTACATAGTTGTTTGCATACTGTCTCCCCCATTAGTCCATGAATTCCTTGAGAGCAGAGACTATCTTTTAGCTGTCTTTGTATTCTCAGCTCTCTACACCATGTTCAATATCAAATACGACATTTAACAAATTTTTATTGTCTGACTACGTAATTCCCCTATACCTGATTAGTTGGTATTTGATTACAGTCCTTATTAGAACTATAATTGTGCATTCTTGAACTTGGAAAGAGCTCAGATTAGCAATAAGTATCACAAGGCTTTCTATATACTAGGAATGACCCTTTATTCCAAGAATCACATGATTTTAGACTTGGAAGACTTCAGCTGCCATCTAGCCCAATCCAAACATAAAAGGAATGCCCTAGTGAAATGCAGTGGTCATGCAGATTCTCCTTAAAGAGCACCTATTGACTCAATCAATTCTCATTTTGATCATGATAATTTGGTTTTGCTGCTCTTTTGGAAAACCAAAATAGCTAACCATTTATATACTTTATTCATTCCCCACCCCCACCCCCCAAAAAAGAGAGCCAGCTTTAGTGAACAAACTGAGTGGGTAATTTGCTTTGTTTTGTTTTGTTTTTCTTTCAATTTTATTAATCTTTGATTTTTAGAAATTGTTAACTGAAGGTTTATTTCTCTAATAAAGTTGCTATTTTAGTTTTTTTAAGGGACACATACCAAATTCATTAAGATGTTCTTTCAGCATTTTGCTAATGAAAATATAAAGGAATATATATTTTTATACTTCAGGACTTCTTTAACTACATCCCAAAAAGTTTGGTAGCTTGTCCCATTGTGGTCATTTTCTTTGATAATCTTTATGATTTATTCTTTGATTGACTAATTCTTAAGGATCAAAATATTTTGCCACTAATCAAATTTTCAATTGTTTAAATTCTGAACTCAATGTATTCTATCAAAAAAAAAAAAGGATATCCCCATATGCAAAATAGGAAGTCATAAATATCTATTATGTACATTTTACTTTTTTTTAATGTATAATAAATCTGTCCTGCTTGTCTGATTTTGCAGAACCCACATTCTCCTCCTGGCTATTCTGATTGCCCTTATTTACCAAATCCCCAATAAATAAGTGTACCTATTTCAGGTAACCAAGAACAGGATATAACCTTTCAAAATCTAAAGCAGATTGTCTTGTAGTCTCTCACCTTGATCCCTTATAACTCTTTAAGGTCCAGGTTGCATAGAGCATTTGACAGGCACCACAATAAATAACTATTAAGTTTCTGGAGCTCCAAGTTTCCAAAGGAACTACTTGTTGTATACTTTTGAAAAGTAGCTGCTCATCTATTACTGGGCACAAATTGCGTCTAAACAGATGAGATAGATACAGACAATCACCCTTTGTCTAGAGTGTCCTACTATGAGTTGGGTGATGCAATATGGTTATTATAACACTATGTGTAGGACATAAGATGCCTTTGTTCCGAAATGGAAATGGTACATGAAAATTCATGTTTACCTTGGGTCCTTTGTTAATGCTTTTCATAAGCAGTTCAAGATTAGGTTAGACACTGAGACCTCCCTTCAGTCAAAATCCTAGAATCTTGTTTTTTCTGTTAGTCCAATAGACTCTATCTATAAGAATTCAACTCCTGAGAAATGCAATTTTGCCCAGTTTATCAATGGTTCCATTTGGTCTAAGAGAAATATACAAGGGACAGCTAGGTGGCACAGTGGATAGAGCACCGGCCCTGAAGTTAGGAATACCTGAGTTCAAATCTGATCTCAGACACTTAACACTTCCTAGTTATGTGACCTTGGGCAAGTCACTTAACCCCAATTGCTTCAACAAGAGAGAGAGAGAGAGACAGAAACAGAGACACACACAGAGAGAGAGAGAGAAACATACAAAACAGAACTTGAACAGCCATAAATTCAGTAGACTGAGCTCCAGGTTGCATGCCTTATATATATCAAAGAGTCTTGAGGGTCAGGGTGGAGAAAATGTTCATTTACGCTAATTCCTGGCCAGTATCATGGATATACCCAAGAGTCCAGAGGCCTAAAGAGCACAATAGTGGAAAATCCAAGACTTTCTCCTTTAGAGTTAGGAATTTTGTTGATACCTCCCACTGTTTGTGGGGCATGTTAGCAGTCCTCGGAGATATCACATAATAAACAATAAAAGAAAAAACATCTATGAGCAGTTAGACTCCTTGTACCAACTGGAGCATCTAGTAATACAAGGAGTCTCCAGTCTGTTCACAACTGACAAAATGGCACTGTTCCATGTTGAAGCAAAAGGTTTGTACCTGCTAATCAACATCTGCATTAATGAATTAATTAATCTTACTGCCTAGGCAGATATCCATTCCCAGAAGTGTTGTCTGTGACAAATCAATATTACCTTAGGAAGGGGAAGGGCTTTTCCACTCGATGGTTTCTGAAATCCAGCCTCCAGAAAGACTTAACTTCAGAGAATGGACTGTTTTCAGATATAATTCCAGAAGATCTTCTCCAACCCTTCCTTTTTATCCAGTGCAGAATTGGCATAGCCTTAAGGTCCTTGCTCCTTCAGAGGGCTCCACACATTCTGGAGAAATAGATCAAGTTTCCTGTAATTGGCAGGCTTTCATTTGTCTGGAATGGTTTAAACAACCCCTTCCCAGAAAGGCCCCAGGGTTCTGGAAGATGGTATTGTTGGGAGGTGTCTTGCTTTTGAAACTGTAATTATATAACTCTAATGGGTGTGTATTTCCTTGAAGAAAGGGGATCCCTTAGCCAATTTGGTGGTAATTCTGAGTTTCTAGATGGAGGTGAAGGAAAATTCTAATATAGCCTCTGAAGAAGAAAGGAAAACCCCTCCACAAAGATAAAAAACTTATATCCTTCCCCAATGTGATTCTCAGGAAGGGGAAGGTTATGGTGGGTGAGTCAGAGAACATTGAGTGAGTAGAAGCACTGGAAGAATCTCAGTATTCACTTGGACCTTTGGATGAGTTGCATGCAAGAAGATTGTGACCTCTTAGTCAATCAAGATAGATGATTTTCATTCAGGATGAAGAATTGTTGATTATACCAGAAGTAACAGCATCTGTGCTTACATCAGGAGATCTATGGCAAGGTAAAAGATATCATCATCTGTTGCTTTGAACCTGATATTCCTGATACTGCTCTGCTTCATTGGTTCATCATCATCACCTTGCATTAGGAAACTCTGAACTACAAAAATGTAATATCACCTACCAGATGGAGCAGTTAATTGAATGGAAAAAAGATCTACAATTTTTTACTTTTTTTCTTTGCACCTTTTTCTTTATGAGGATGATTGTGGAAGAGAGTACGTGTACACATATATGTGTATATATTTGCTTTTTTTTTGGACAATTGTCCAATAAAACCCTGAAAGGATTTTTTAATAGTTACATGTTAAAATAATTTTTATATATTTTTTGAAGTTTTGTTTTTAAATTCTATTTCTTCCTCCCTTCTCTCCCTCTCCCTTAATATTCCAAGCAATCAAATTTAAGTTTACAATCATATAAAACATTTTTATATTAGTCATTTTATATAAGAAGACTCAAATAAAAGAAAAAGAATGAAAGAAATTGAAAAATAGCACACTTCACTTTGTATTCAAACAATATCAGTTATTTCTCTGGAGGTAGATAGTATACTTCATCATTAGTATTTTGGGATTATCTTAGTTCATGGTATTGCTGAGAATAGCTAAATAAGTTATTCACAATTCTTCATTGTACAATATTGCTGTAACATTTTCCTGGTTCTGCTCACTTCACTTTGCATCAGTTAATGTAAGCCTTTCCAAATTTTTCTAAAATCATCCTGCTTATCATTTCTTATAGCACCCTTAATGGATTTAAATAGTGGTAGGAAGACCTTTATAAAATCCTCTTTAAGATCCTTTATTAGCCACCATAGAAATAGTCCTAATAAAACCAGGGTTTCCTCATTTCCTTACAAAAGGGATGCAATTTCCCTAAAGTCAACAAAGTTGTTTCCAGGACCTGATTGATCCCAACCTCACTTGACAGCTTTCTGGTTAGGTAAGGACATTAAAAATTCTCACCCAAATGGAATGCATGATCCTCCTACTTAGTAGATGTCTGATGACTGTGGGAACAAGAACAGAATAGAACATTCAGGAAAGCTTAAATGCTGCTATATCTTTGTGGTAGCTTTTTGCTTACTGGTAAAGTAAACCAGTTTTTATTAACTGTTAAATGACTTCTGAATGCCTCATTTTCCCCAACATGAAATCTGGACTAACAGGATACTTGTGTTAGGCCCAATCCTAACATGAATATAATTCAAGATTTAGTGCTGCTTGGCCCTCTTCCTTCCCCCACTTATTTAATTGTTTTCCTTAAAAATTGTCTTTCCTCTAGATTAATTCTAGATTTATTTGGATTTTTCCTAGATCTCTAAACAAATCCCCTGGGAGTTTGATTGGTACAATGCTGAATAAGTTTCAAAAATTTCTATTAATATTATCATTTGATCATGATATTGATGAAGTGTGAGAATTAAGAGTAAGAGATCCCTTCTGGTGGATGTTGCAGAACCCTTGTGAAAGAATTCACAAACCCAAAGTCTGTGGCAAAAGGGGATTTATTTACACTAAGAAGACAGTGTGCTAGGAAGACAGCTTTCTTAGTGGGCAAGGTCCTGTGAGGACTATATTCAAAGATGAGAAGTCGTCAGTGGGCAAAATCCTGTTAGGACTTCTGCAAAGATGTCTGGACATACAGCTTTATGTATTTTGATCTTTGGCTGCTTTGATCTTTGGTCTTGGGCTGGGGGCCTATCACTGGATGAATCTGAGAGAATGATTTTCAAATCAATTCTATTCTAAATTGAATGAGATTACTTATCTTGGGAGTTTCCTTTATGAACATTGTGAGGGTGTGCCCTTCCTAGAGGAGAGTTTGAGATCCCAAATCACCTTTCCCCCCATAGATTAAAGGGGACACAATTTACATCAATACAACCTAGCCATGATTGATTATCTTTCTTGCTATTCATGTCTCTTTTTATTTTTGAAAATATTTTTTGTAATTGTCTTAATATGATTTCTATTTGTGTCTTGGTAGATACATTTTAAAATGAATTTTTAAAATATAATTTATTGTTGTTTTGAATGAAGCTTATCTTTCTGTATCTTCCTGCTTGGTATTACTGGAAATATAAAAAAATCTGATCATGTTGTGGGTTTATTTTATATTATGCTATTTTACTAATGTTATCATTTTGATTAATTTTAATTGACTCTAATATTCTGTAGGCAGACCAGCATATAATCTTCAAAAAGAGATAATTTATTTCCTCTTCCTATACTTATTTCTTCAGATTCTTTTTTTCTTGGTGTATTGCTATAGCAAGTTGTTTTAACACTATGTCAAATAATAGTAGTGATAATCAGTATCCTTGATTTATTCCTGATTTCCCTTAAAAAAGAAAAGAAAAAGAAGAAAAAAGATATTTAAAACACAAGAGGGTGAGTGGGAAGCAAATTCATAATTGCTCAATATTTGCAGTATTAGTTGGCATATGTTTATGTGATCTGTTTTGCATATTTCATATTTATATGATTTCATGGAAATAATGCAATAATTAGGACAAAGTTCTTATTGGCTTTTAAATATTCAAATTATATTACATCTTAGATGTTTTAAAACAGAGCAAAACAAAATTGGAATTCAGAATCTCTCATAGTCCCAGAAATCAAGTTACTCTTATGCTCTAATTATCAAGCCATTTCAGTTGATGTCTATCTAAATATATCATCAATCAAAACAAAATCTATAGTAGTTTATGCTGACTCTTGATAAAAACATTGTCAGATTTTCTTATTATTTTTAAAGTAGCTTTTGATCCTTATTTATATACTGTATATGAATTTTCTCCTATCACATTTTCAGTTTTAAAGAACATTCTGTATTTCATAATAAACCATGATTTGCACCTTTTTTTCCCTCTGTAACTTGTCTTTGGGATTGACATGGATTTTGTGCTTCTAATTCAAATATAAGATCCTATAATCAAACTGTGATCATGAAAACCATGACATTTTAAAAATATTACTACTTCACAGAAAAACTACTCTAATAGTGGTCATGATCTTCCAAAGTTATGTGAGCAAATTTTACTTTTTAATCAATGTTAAAATTTTTATTATGAGTTATCTATCTCTTTTACTAAGGGCTTTACTAAGTCATAAACTTATTTGCCATTTTACCATAATTGATTTGAAAAATACTAACATTTGAAAAACAATAGACAGCTACAGAGTTATGCAAAGGTAACTCTCTATAGTATTTTTCCTCTCTTTTCTGAAGAGATAAAAAAAGAAGTCTCCTTAACTTATATACAATCCAGGCTTTTTATTATCCTACAAATTAAGAGGAGATAGTAAAATATGAATTTACTGTTTAGGTTTTTTGATTGTTGTTAAGCTAGAAGAGAGGCAGGGATGAGTTAAATATTATATTAGGTAAAAGGAAGAGATGAACACTGTTACTAAATTAGGCCAGGTTACCTAATCATTAGGTCTAACAATCCTCATTTGGGCTTCAGTTATTTATATTGATTGTTTCAATCAACAACCAACAGGATAAAAACTGGAATTACTAAATTTGCCCTTCACTTAGTATTATGTAGATAGAATGAATTCCCAAATTCATCCCCTGAAGTCAGATCTCTACAATCTACCTGGAATTGAATAATGTCAGGAAAACTTAACACAGATCTATCCAGTGTTACCATTTTATCATGTAGAAGTAGATATTACTATCCAAATGTCTCCTCAGGACACAGTCATAGGATTATTCTATGAGATTTTTTATCTACCATGGAGCCATTGATGAAGTAATTTTAATAGGATAAATAAACAAAGGTTAAACTACACATATTCAAAAAGCTGTATTGGCAAAGATGAAAGACCTTTCAAGGAAAGGGGAAATAATTAAGCATTCATATAGGGCCTACTATGTACCAGGCTAAATGCTTTTAAAAATATTATCTCATTTTAGCCTCACAATAATCCCATGAGAAAGATACTATTATTATCTCTGTTTAAAGTTGAGAAAACCAAGATTATTAAAGGTTAAGTGACTTAACACAAGACCACACAGCTATTGTATGAAAAGTTATGAACTTATGTCTTCCTGATTCCAGGCCTAGAATTCTATCCAGCTTTATCCCTTTATAACTCCAATCTGGATCATCTTATTATCCTGTGAATATCTGTGATAGTGAAGTAGAGCAGACCTAAATTAGGTCAGTCTGGTACCTCAGGATAGAAGCTGGAATAAAATGAAATACTCATACAATTCTTGTTGCTGTTTAGTCATTTTAGTAGTGTCCAACACTTTCTGACCCCATCTGGGAGTTTTCTTGGCAAAGATAATAGAGTAGTCTTGCCATTTCTTTTCTAACTTATTTTATAGTTGAGGAAACTGAGGCAAACAAGCTTAAGTGACTTGTTTATGGTCACATAATTAGTAAGCATCAGAATCCATGAAATCGAGTCTTTTTGATTCCAAGCTCCATGCTCTATCTTATGGGATATAGAGGCACAGAAATACTGAATCCCAAAAATATATTGGGGTTCCAGAACTCTCTCTGTATGGGCCACAAAATGTTGGGAAGTGGGGTTTTCACCAAAAAATATATTGGGATTTCAGGTAGGATGTCACAAGGAATTCAACAAGGGCCTACTACAATATAGGCCTACTTAAGAATTGCAAACACTTGGCCTTATGAGGTAGCTTGGTTACCCAATTACAGGCTCTCTCCTATTAATGTTCCTCCCTATGGTCCCAAATCTACCAAGGAGCAAAGACCTCATCATATCCACTGGAAAATCTCACTGCTCTACTCAAAGAATATAAATGGTTAACAAAGAGAGATTTTCTGAGCTCCAGTAGTGAAAGTTATTCAGGGCAGAGAAAGAATATTCTGTGATACAGATCACAGCTTCCCTATGCTGTGTGATCAACTATTTCCTTTGTTTATATTGGTCATGTTTCTGATCTGCTGGTCAAAAAAAGCCAGAGACAGAAACCAGGTGATTTCCTGTAATCTGGCTTTTGTATTTATAGCATCAAGAAATGATGTCAATGGCCTGAGCCTTTAGTCTCCTGAGCCAATTAAGTCTCAAGGATGGTTTTAAAACCTTTTAAGAAAAAAACTAACGTAGTCTTCATGGGGCAAGTCCCTAGCATATTGCTTCCACTACTATTTTTTAAATAAATAGCTTTTGATCAGTGGAGTATTGTTGAATAGGCTTCATGATCTTATGTCATTTAAACAATAGTGATATGTCAGCCTGCTTGAGCAGAACTGTATATAGCAATAGTAAGTCAGACTTTTGAAAGCCATATGTTCAATTAATAGTCATTAGTGTATCTGCTAAGTAGCTTTGAAAATTGAATAGCCTTTAAAATGTAGGTGCTTAGATGACATTAAAGTAGAGGTCTCCACTAACCTTCAAACAAAGGGAGGAGGTAGAATTTTGTGTCAGAGGTATAACAATTGCAGCTGTTTCCACAGGAGAAAAAAAAAAAAAACAAGAAGCCCAACCAGGTGATAACCTTAAACAGGTCTGAAGGTTCCAAAAAGTCCTGTTTTCTAAAGAAATATTGAAATACTCTCAGGGAGAAATTGCTGAAGGAGTTTTTTTTTTTTTAATTATCTCACAAAAATGAAAAGAAGTAATACTACCCCAAAGGGAGTTGCCCTGGGATCTCAAGAGCTCTTCACCAGTCCTAAAAATTGGCTTTATACTATTCTTACCCAAAGAGCCCATTGCAACAATTTTCAGGATCTATGCTAACCACTACATGAATAAGCCAGCAGAGAGCACAGCTAGACAGGTAAATTGGAGTTTATTTATCCTCTTAAGAATGTGAAATACCCCATCAGTAGATGATGGATATGTGTACTCACAATTTCACAAATGACTATATAGTCTCTCCTCCTAAACTACATGATCCAAAAAGTTTGAATCAAATCAGATAAGTACAGTAGGTAGTTTGGGGTAAGATCCAGTAGAGTTCATAGACAGGAAAAGGTTACTTTTTAGGAAAAGAAGGAGGATGTTAAAAAGTGTTACAAAGGTATTTAACCAATATTTATATCAGACAAAAGAAAAGTGTTTTCATTATCAGTCAGTTAGCATTTGTTAAGCTCATATTAAGTGCCTTATTATATAAGATAAAAAAGATGTGAATAAATTCCTAGAAGTATTCCAAATTCTATTAATTTTCTTTTGAAATCTAAAGTTATTGGGAAAGGGAGGTACAGAAGGAGATTTTCAGTACTTTCAGTGTGTCATAGGAAGAAAAAGTAATATGTTGTTTGAAAGAAAGATTGGGATAGAACTGAGGATGATGTGATCTTCAAAGCAAAAACATAGAGGAAAAGGTAAAAAGAGTAATTATGTAAGACAAAATAGATTGCAAAAAGAAGAATTGTAAGAGACAAATATCTTGCCAAGAACTTTGCAGACTCACCGAAGAAGCCAGGAAAAGATTTTTATTCATGATCTTGCAAAAAAGGGTGTCCCAAATAAGCATACCCTTGAAAGAGCCAAAGCATAACTTTTAGTACCCTATCCCAAAATACAAGCCTTTTCCTTGGTTCCCCATTGGCTGGATACTACAGAAGTTACAACCTATCCTAGTGCCTAATTCCTCCATATGAGTCTCCACCACTAATTATGTCTCCCACTGGTCACCTTATTTAGTCATAGTTCCCCAGAACCAGTTGCATGTTCTCTGTCATATGGGCATTTACAAGTGGGTTATTGCATATGTGTCTCATCTCCCCACTCCACTTCCACATTGATGCAGAAGCAGCATTTCCAACCACATTTTCTAGAAGATGACACAGAGGAATTAGATGAGGTAGAAAAGTTGGTAGTTCTAGAATCCTACTCACATCAGGAATAAATTAAAGAAGGAACAATACATAAATATCTAGAAGAGTATAAAAATCTAAATTTATAAAGAAATAAGAGGGCAGGGAATAGGATAATGAGCGATATATAGACAGCTGTGTGTCTATATTAATGGGAATGAAATTAAGAGTGAAGGAAAGGATAGGGAGAGAGGATAAGGGCAGAATCCTTGGAAAGGGTGATCCAAGTAATAGCAAGGCAAGGTAGCAGGTAGAAGTAAAACAAGAGTCAACAAGGGCAAGAAATAAGAAATAGGCATAAGTATACTAATAATGATCAGGAGTAGAATTTATTAGGGAAAAAAACAGGGGTGGTAATCATTGATATTAGACAAAGTTAAAAACTAAAATATTTAATCAAAAGAGAAAAATAGGAAACTACAGTATATGTCAACCATAGTAATCAATATTATTTTAGATTATTTAAAATAACTAGATAGTATAAGGTTGGAATATTGCAGTGATATAAGAGATGATGAGTTGGTGAATTTAGAAAAATATGGAAAGACTTGAATTTATGAAAGATGATGTTATCCACCTTCACCAGAGAAACAGAGGAAAAATAAGTATAGTATAGCCCTACATAGATGTTTGTAAATGCATATGTGTATATATGTGGATGGTTATAGATATCTATGTATAAGTATACATAAATATAAATATACTTACACCTAATTATAGCCTTCTGGAGCAGAAGGGAGAAGAGGGAGGAAAGGGGAAAAAAAGAATAAAATATAAAGTACACAGCAGAGAACAAAAGCAAACCTACAAGGAAGCAAAGGAAAAGATAAACAATTTCAAACACAACATACACTGTTTATTATATAAACTTTCTTGAAATGGAAATTTTTTGTTTCATATTTTGAATCCTCTCTTACATTGTGCTATGCACATGGCAATTTTTTTTTTGTTTTATAACATATTTTGTATTTGTTTTAAATAAATAAATTTAAATTAAAAAAAAAAAGAAATATAATACAAATAGATCACCAAATGGAGTCAGTAAAGTTCTCCTAAAACTCCACTTTGAACAGGTTGTCAGTTTAGTTCCACAGATATATATATATAGATATATATCTATATTAGATATATATCTATATATATATATATAGTCAAATAAAATATTTCTTCATTCTCCTTATCCAAAAGGACTGATAGGAGATAGTCTCATTCTGAACTATGAGTGCACATCTCTATCAGAAAATGGATAGCACATTTTATCATTAGTTCTTTGGAATCATAGTTGGTCATTAGGTTGATGAGAGTTCCTAAGGAATTTAATGCATAAATTCTTCTCCCATTTCTATTAATTTCATTTTCTATCAATTCATATAAGATCCCATGTTCCTCTGAAAACATCCTCTTTTTAAAATCCTTAAATTACATTAAGATCCCACCTGTACACACCAAAACTCATTTAGTCATTCCTTAATTATCTGGTACCCCTGTGGATTCTTTGCCACCTCAAAAAGATCAATAAATATTTTTGTATATCTTTAGATTTTTGTTTTTGTTTTGGTGCTATTGTTTGTTTAAAACTAATCTCTCCCTTAAGTTTCCTCCCTCTAATTCCTCCTTGCTTCTTTTCCCCTTTTCCTCCTATTTCCTTGTTGAAGATGTATTTCTGTGCCAAATTTGCATGTACATATATTGTTCTCTCCTTTGACCAGTTCAGCTAAGACTGAGATTCATATGTCAGCCACTTCCCCACCCTTAAAGATTTTACTCCAATAATGATAGGATTCAGAAGAGACACAGATTTAATACTTTATCTCTTTTGTTTGTGTTAAATGTCAAAGTTTCTGAGAAGCCCAGCTATTTCATCAGGAAAGCTTAGAAGTCTTCTATTTCACTAAAATTTCATTCTCCCCAAAACATTCAGTTTTGTTCAATAAATTATTCTTGCCTATAAGCCTAAATCCCTTACCTTTTGGAATATTGAATTCTAAATTCTCCACCTCATTATACAGGTGGTTGCAAAATCATGTAGGATCCTTCTGTGTGGCTCCTTGTTTCTTGATGCTGACAGTATGTCTTCTCTTTGACTAGGAAACTGGGAATTTAGTTTACTGTTCTTGGGAATTTCCATTTTTGAGTTATCTTTCAAGAAATGACCATTGCAGAAGAAATGAGAGATGTGCAAATTTAGAGATATCTCCACTCCAAATGTTCACAGTAACTATTTTTACCCCACCTGTAGTAGAACATTCTGTGCTCATATTGGTCTAATCAGCCAGAGTCGGACTCCAATATAATGATTTCATTTGGCCCAGTTTGAGAACAAAGAACAACCAATAGATAACCAACACTGGTTCTAGAAGATCTGAGAAGTTTTCTTTTAAGATATCTTGAAATATATATAGGCTATGTTTTTGGTGATGGCTTTCAGGCAATCCAGCAATTCTTAACATTTTCTCTTTAATCTGTCTTCCAGATCAATTCCTTTTGCTATGAGATACCTTAAAGTTTCTTGTTTTTTCCAGGGGGGAGGGAGGAGGTTCTTTAGTTTTAATATTTCTTGTTGCCTCATGAAGTGTTTAGCTTTTATTTTGCCATTCTAATTATGGAGTTTGTTGCTTGAACAAGATTTTACATCTTTGACCAAACAATCCCTTTTCTAATTCTTTATTTCACCTTTTTTTAAATTTTTTCCTGTAGCTCTCTCATTTCATTTATTCATAATGTTTTTTTTTAAATCTCACGTTCTATAAGAAAGCTCAATACTAGTACCTTATCTTTGGGATTTTTTTCCATTTTATTCTCTATTGTAACTTATAAGTATGCAGGAATTTGCATGTTGTCTCCCGCATTAGAATGTGATTTTTTTGTTGTTGTTGCAGATTATTTTTGTCCTTTTTTTGTATCTTCAGCTTTTATCATAGTACATGTCATATAGTATGAATTTAATAAATGTTCGTTGATTTGATCTGATTTGAAATAATTAATGACTGACAAACACTCATTGTTTCTAAGTTCTTCCTGCTCCCCCCAAAACATAAGGATTTTCTAAAATAATGAAACATATTTAATTATATTTATCTCATAAAGAATTTTATCATTAGTTATAAACATTATTTTCATGAGAGAAAAATTTTGTATTAATAAATTTTTTAAAGATTTTTATTTAACTTTTATCCTTTTAAATTTCTATTCTTATATGACTTAAAATGTATACCTATATTAGTATAATATGTAATTTATATATAAATGTAATTAATTTAAAATGTACACAAATTGGGAATGTAGGCTCAAAAACTTTTTATTGAAAAGAATATACTATTTATAAAGTTTGGAGGCCACTCCATATATAGTGAAAAATACAAAATAGGAGCTGATACCTGCTAATTGCTACCATGGA
Source organism: Sarcophilus harrisii (assembly GCF_902635505.1). Classification (NCBI taxonomy): domain Eukaryota; kingdom Metazoa; phylum Chordata; class Mammalia; order Dasyuromorphia; family Dasyuridae; genus Sarcophilus; species Sarcophilus harrisii. The sequence continues at coordinate 152,253,460 of NC_045431.1, forward strand.
TCACAATTTCTCTAGATTTTCTCGTTTCTTCATTTCAGTTTCATCAACACATTAAACAAATGTTTAGACTGCTTACATATGGTACAAATAGTACAGATAGTACCAAGCAAAATAATGGATTTCCAGAGATGAGAAATCAAAAGTAGTTATTTCTAGAAGCCAGCCATCATAAATATTGTAGCAGAATCCACTTGACTATAACAATGAGATAACTATAAATTTCCATTCCAAACCTAATCAGCTTTCCTTTCAGAAACATATCATGACATTTTAGAGCTGAAAAGTAGCATAGAGACTATGTAATCCAATTCTCTGGTTTTACAAAGAAACTGAGAAATATAGAGAATGTTAAGTGATTTGTCCATGGTTATATATCAGACAAAATTGATAGTGGAACCCATATCTCTTGACGCCCAGTGCAGTGGTTTTCCCATCATGCTTTGCTATTTGTCCCTTGAGTTTTCCCCGTTATATTATGGTTCATTCTTTCTACTTCTTTTCCATTCTAGTTTTTCACATATCATCAACAAATATAAAGACTCTATGAAGTCAAGGAGATTTCATTATGGGTTCTCTGGCTTTTGTATCTCTGCTGTAATGATGCAAATGGTCAAATAAAGAAACAAATAGGTCATGATACACACACACATATATATGATATATGATATGCATATATGATATGATGATGATGAGAAGATGATATACATACATACATATATTATTATTACCCATGACTGTGGAAAGAGAATTAGTGTTGAAGTCCTGCCTCTGACACAGACTGATTTGTGTTATATTACTTTATTGGAATGACTTATTGTGCCATCCCATCATTCTTTGAAAAAAAAATATACTAGATTAAGTTTGTAGAGTAAACGCCCTTCCTTATCTGTATTATCCACATGATTTGCCGCTGCAATTCTAGGTGCAGGGAGTAGAGTCCAAGATATGGGAGTTCATGCCATGAGGACCTTTGAGTCAGAGATTACAACCAGCCAGCACAGAAGTCCTGAAAAACTAGGGACTGGGGCTGCAAGTTGCAAGTTGCAAGTTGGTTGGAACTAATGTTATATAGGAATTGAGTTAACTGATGAACCCCTCCCACTCTAAAGACTGATAGTTTAGGACAAAGTGACCTCCAAGTATTGAGCAAAAATGTTTATATATTGTTCTTGCTATGGCATTGAGTTGGAAATAACTACTAATCTATTAAATGATTAAAAGGAAATGAGATCCTTAGGCTCCTAAAATTGGGGTTCTAGCCAATAGCAAAAATGAGAGATCTTCCTAAGTCCTTAGGGTACTAACGAAGCTTGGGGAAGGGTAAAATATAAGAATCTGGCCATCACATAGTGAAGGACAAAATCCACTCATGTTATTTTAATGTGTCCACTGAGCATACTTACTTATAGCTTTCCTATTATGCTTTGTTATATGCCTTTTGTTTGTATTTCAGCTTCACTCTTAGATTTGGTAGTCTAGGCCCAAGCAATTTTGTCTGATCATTATTTCTGTCAGGCAGTCAGGCAACCTCCATGTGCTTATCTATCTATATTAGTTTTGTCCCCTATTCTTTCCTACTATTGCATATATTAAGTACATAATATCTGCATAATAATTGAATTTATATAGCACTTTCTGATTTACCAAATACTATACATGTATATAGATATAGATATAAATATAGATATATATTAAGAGATCTTTCTTCATTGGCTTGTTCAGATGCATCTTTAAATTTACCTCATGGAGACACAATCACTAATTCACTTTCTGGTGTTATCCAATAGTAAAGGTCTCATTCGTTCACATCATGGACTCCAAACAATAAGATAGGTAAGGGAAGGGTCATCTTCTCCTTTTTCTTAGGCCCTTCATGCTCAAGAAACAGGATTAAGATATGATCTGTTTCAATTGTCCTTTTTAGTTTTAAAATCAGGGGGCATTAAGTTGTCAAATACAGGCACTCAAGCCATTTAGATCTTGGAGCCAAGGATTCCAGGCCAGAGCTTGCAACCACCCCATCAAGGAAACCTGAGAAGTCAGGTTTCCAGAACACAAGTTCAGGGGAATGCCAGACTTGGAATTTGATGGGGATAATACTATTTAGAAATTGTTTTAAGCTATGAAAATAATTGTCCCCTCTTCTCCCCAGAGCTGAAGGAGGGGAGATTATGTCCTCAGAGTATTGGGGAGGATATTTGTATGTTTGTTTTGTATAGATAGATAGATAGATATCTTTTTGAAATAAATATTTCTTTGTAAAAGCAAATCTATTAAATGGCTAAATAAAACTAGGATGATAGGACTCTCAAAATTGGGGCAGCATAATTTGTGGAGGACTGAGTCAATGGTCATGGAGAAGAAAATGATAAACCACTCTAATACCTTTGCTAAGAAAACTCCAAAAGGGATCACAATGAGTGAGACATGATGGAAAAATAACTAAACAAAGAGTTATAGAGATGAAAAATGTTTCAGCCTCCTAAGACTATTCTGACTCCTAGCACCTGAAAAGCCAATTATGTTGTGTTTCACTCCTCCCCTGGAGTTCCCTTGAATCTTCAGGTCCTTCCCAGATTGTTGTATAATATCTCTGCTATATTTGCCTAATTTTATCATCTCAGGACTCCTAAGAAATAGAGGGAATGAGAGAGGAAGGAAACAAAAGAGAGAGGAAGGAAGGAAGGAAGGAAGGAAGGAAGGAAGGAAGGAAGGAAGGGAGGGAGGGAGGGAGGAAGGAAGGAAGAAAAGCAAGGAAAGAGAAGGAAAAAAAGGAAAAAAACCTGTCTTTGACAGATGACCCTAAAGATGTATCTACTTTTGGCTACACAACCAATGGAAAGAAGCTGTTCCTGCACAGTAGAACAATGCAAAATGTCATAGAAAGTTCAGATGTTTTGTCTCATAGAAGCAAATCCCTGTATTTCTCATTTTAGGTGATCTAGACATGCACCAAATCCTTGTGACAATAGTTTGAAACACTAATGAGCATCTCTTTGCAGATGAAATTGGTGCAAAGCCCCCACAGGTTCTAACATGGGCTATATCTCAGCAGCATATTGGTCAGATGGAGCTTCACTTTGAGTAACTGATTAAAGAGTATTTCAGTATGATCTAGAGTTTGAAAGTTTTGTGGTTTATAGCAATACTACATCATTCCAAACAAACAGCCTGTTGCAGAAGGACTACAAATTTATATATATATATTGTTAAAATAATTAATTATGCAAGGAGTTTGTGAGCACAAACTAAATACTCAAAACCAGGCTTGAATAAATTTACATGTTTAGTTTTTCCACATCCCTGGGGACCTTGCTTTGAAAGCAATGTAGGACTTTAAATTTCAAGGCAAAATTTTCGATGGGTTCCTCCTCCTCCCCCTTCTTTCTTAGAATCTTTCTAAATAATTATGCAATGTCAGCCTTTCTCTAGGTCATGTAGGATATAAAAGGTCATGTACAGGATATAAAAGAAATTTCAGTGCAAAAAAGGATAAATGTGACTTTTAAAGCAAAATCAAATCTGGCCCATTAGTTTCTCTTTTAGCCCTTTTTGTCCTACTAAAATTTATTATATACTATTTCCTGGAAAATGATGTTTTCATGGAATTAAAAGCAAAAGTCTATGACCTTAAAGTAAATACAAAGTTTTTAGACTTCCCAACTATCCTTCCTGATCAACTCAGTTATTTCTTAGTAAACACCCGTAAGTGTTTCTTCTGACAAAGTAAACTCTTAGCTGATTTATTCAATTTGGATATTGGAAGACAGGATCCTCCTAAATTTTCCTGTACTGGTTAGATGTTCCATTTATAATTGTAATGGCTTAAGAAAATCTAGCATATTTTATCTAGAAATCATTATGCTTCAGTAACACTAACAGACTAATTAGATAGTTTGTCTCTAGTGACATATAAAAAGTTAGAGAGAAATAGTTTCTGGGTAATTAATTAAGATTAATCATTTTATTAATAGTGATAGTTCATTATTCATGAAAGGATAGTCATTTGGCCATCAAAGGGACCCTTCATGTAAACCACTGGAAGCTTATATGCCCTTGGAAGAGTGAGTATTCCTGAGGGTGAAAATCGACTCTGATTAGTTAACAATTAATGAGTGAATGAATATTATGAGAGCTGGAGTTATTCTAGTGAGGGTCTTGGGTATGTGACTCTAATCATCTAGTTTGGTCAAAGAGAATTATCCCTATCACCCATTTGACAAAGGAGAGAATCCACATTTTCTCAGACCTGTCTGATTAAACACAATGGGCTGGAATCTATCAATTAACCCAACTTTACCTTTTGAATAGATCTGAGTTCTTCCTCTAAGTATTAGCCCTGTATTTCTAAGGCTGCATAAATAACCTACTGGGACTGATTTCTGAATAAGGAAATAAAAAAAGAGGAAAACCTTGGTCCTGATTCAACCATTATTTATTAAATATGAATGAAATAATGATTTATCTCACTCATTAGCCTAAAATTTACAAGAGAGTGCAATGAGTCCCTCTCTGTATAGGAAATTCAAAGAGTATGAATTAAGAAAAGTTCTGATGGTATATTTCTATTTCCATTTCATCCATTTACCACTTCAGTTTATTTGATTAGAGAATGTAGGGAATCTAGGAAAAGCAGGGTTTTTTTTGTTGTTTTTTGTTTTTTTATGGCTAGATTTATGTTCATCTCTCCTTGAGATTTTGTTTTCTCCTCAGACTTCTTGACTGAAGCCTAATAGTATCTCTCTTATCTATGCATCTGTCTTAGGAGTCTTAACGATTCCAATCAGTTCATTTGCCAGACCTGTTTTGCCAGCATATTTGTTGAAATGTGAAAATTCCAGAAGTTTTTCCTATATAGAAATTAGCCAGGAGCACAGCAGCAATTCCTCTTATTTGGTTATGCCCTTTGCTTCCTTGTTCTGATGCTTCCTACTTCCTTTCACCTCTTCCTTGCACTATGACACATTTAAAGTTCTCTGTATGTGGTCTGAGGACACTTTTGCCTTTGCTAATTGATCCACATTGGTATGGGCCAATCCTGTACTTGCACTGGCCTATAAAGCCCAGTCCTTAAACACTCAGGGTCTTTGACTGAAATACATTCATGTTGATGAGATCTAGGTTCAAGGAACCAAAATGATGAGATTAGGGTTCCTGGTGGTCATGATGAGGTTAGTGGCAGGTTCGGGGTTCAAGGAATCAAATGAAGAGGCTTGACTCCCCTAAATCTCCTTTAGGATTCGGGAGTTGTGTGAACCCCTTCTGGTGGCACAGAGGTCCTTCATAAAGGAATTTATGAACCAGAAAAGCTAGACTGATAAAAAGAAGTTTATTATTGGCATTGGGAAGTCAGCCTTTGCTATGCATGAATAGAAAGGCTGAATTCTTTAGTGGCAAGGTCCTGACAGAGAGATATAAAGTCTCATTAGGGAAATAGGTGAGGATAAAGAAAGGGTAATACTGAAAGAGAATATTATTTCAGTGGGCAGAAGTTTTTTTGGCATGGTATAGCATGGCATGGCATGGCCTGTTAGGTCCTCACAAGGAGAGGATTTAAAATTGGCTCTGTTTATAATAGAAGCCTTGGCTACAAACTGAGGGCAATTCCAGGTGGGGACTGGTGGGTGAAGTTTGAGCTGGAATTGAATAGAATTGAATGAGTCTCTAATTCAATAGGGTTGGAATTCTCCAGCCCAGGACTCAATTAGCTGCACCTAGATAAGAGAATGAATCTTGTTTCCCTTGGGTGGGGTCCCACAGATGCAAGGTTCAAGGAGAATCTCTCCTTCAAGGAGTTTTAGAGAGTTTCAGGGCTCCCTTGTCAATGTCATTCTAAATCTGGTCCAGTATCATGTACTCTATCAGTGTGACTGAATTGAGCACAGGGGTTACAAGCCTTTTACCCTCCTGAGTTGTGATTAATAAATCTTGTTTTCAAATCCTCTAGTGTTCAATATATCTTCTTCCAATCCAAACTCCTATCAAACAACCATTTGAAGAGATTTTCTCAATTAAAGCTAATATCTTTGTAATAGGATCAGAGCTTTTAGCCTATTTCATCTTAGCAAACAAAACAAAACAACAACAACAAAAAAAAAACTCTCTTTATTAAAGATCTATTACTCAATACTATATGGTTTCATGATGCAATAGAGTTAGAGAGTTTTCCATAGTTTGGGAAATCCTGATTTTCTGACTTCCAGAATTGAGAGAGGTCTAACAGTTCCAGATAATCTTCAGGGCAAAGTCCATAAAAGGAAAGAAAGTGGGAAGAAGCCTACATACCCAACATTTATCATTTTCTTTTTCTGTCAAATTAGCCAATCTGATAGATGTGAAGAAGTATCTCAGAGTTGTTTTAATTTACATTCATCACCCATCACATCCCTAGAGCTTTTTTCATATGACTATATAGAACTCTGAAGATTTTCAGGTTTATCTGAAAACTGCCTATTTATATCCTCTGACCATTTGTCAGTTGAGGAATGCTAGGGATCTTCTAACTACAGGACTTAGGGAGGACTAAAGGTCATGTACCAGAATCACTGTGTCTTGGGAAAGACTACTACATATCAGCAGCAAAATTATTGAAATAGGGCACCATAAGATTCAATAGAGATCCTAGTTTCTATTGAGGAAGAATTCTTGGAAAAGATTACCAAGGAAATAGGCACCTATGTTTTAATGGAAATGGGTAGAATTCCCTTTCTTTGAGATTCATTTCTTATAGCTAATCATGGAGTCATGGATATTATGGAAATAGACATCATGAGTTCTTGGGAGTCAGGAACCTGGGGATAGGACTAAGAAGCCCTTAGAGTTAATCAGAACATCCATTTTAGTTAATATGAAGTTTAGTTAAAATGAAGACAAAGAAGGCTAGAGCATATTACTATACACATTCTTTTTATAATAATTCCATGTGGTCAGTGAAGAAGACAGGCACCTGGAGACTTTATGGATTATAAGGAAGTAAATAAAATAGATATACCAACTACAACTAGAATTGTTTTGATATCATCAACATAGTGAACCACATAGGCCAGACATAAGGTGAGCATCATGAGGTTATCAAACTTTCCAACGCATTTTTGTCCATTGCTGTGAGTGTCTCCTTTAAACTTCAGAGTTTAGTATATTCACCATCATTTATTGGATTATTTAAGATCTACTTAATATTGCCACAGTTTGATGATCAGGCTTTCTTTCCTAAATGTCTTGATGCCCACCACGATATATGATAATAAAATGTTGATTGAGCCAGGCTTGAAGAGGGAAATATTAGCAGAAGTTCTATATTGGATGATAGTTCTTTTGAGAGACAAAGAAGGAAAGATCAATTTAGGGTCTGAGCTGCTAAATTTAAATTTTGGAAAGTATAGTGATTGAAGAGAATCCAGATAATCCTAAATTGAGGATTATTAATCTAGAGTTTAGTTTATATGTAGATTGAGGGGTCTATGAATTTAGGGGGGAAAATTACAATTTTATTTTTACTAATCTCTAACTGAAATTTAGCATTTTCTTCAATTATGAATATAGGCAATCAACTACAATAGTATTAGGAAAAATCACAGATATTTTTCATATCATAGTACAGTTGCTACAAATATACTGAAATATCATTTATATTTATCACTACCTCAAAATTATTGTTGTTACTAGACCCATTACTGGTCTATAAATTCTCACAATTCTCCTATTCACAGATATGTCTGCAACATAGTTGGCCAAAAATTAGTCAACTCTGTATCTAGTGATTATTTAATCACTAGACTAAAGTCACCATAGACCATTAGGCACCAGTAAAATCTCATATCCAGACATCTCTATTGTTTTGCTGTAGTTTCTATCAATAATTATTTGTTGATCAATATATAAAAGTTGAGTCATTTTCATTGGTTGTCAAAGTTTTGTAAATTAGATAATTCAAATGAAAGTCTGTAATGGGCTGAGGTTTGAGCTGATGCACTGAGGTCCCAAGTACATGAGGCTAGATAGTAATTGGGCTATACTCTATTAATATACATGATTGGATTAAGAATGGTCCCTGCCCACTCTCCTTGCAAGTCCTGATGTGTTGTATAGGAAATGACGATTTTGGTGGGTGGAGGCAGAGAGGGAAGAAGACAAGCTGGGAGAGATTGGGCTGAGTTCGAGACTCCGAGCTGCTGGTTGTGTGGCTGCTGGTCGAGCTAGCTTCTTGACTCAGCTGCACACATTGCTATCGCGGATTCTCTTCCACCTCCGATCCTTCTTCACTGAGAATAAAGACTGACGATTTTCCCCTAACCTGAATTCCTGTCTCGTGCTGATCTTAAAATACACAATCTTAACATTTGGCGCCCAACGGTGGGAACCAAGGACTGAAGAAGTCTCCGGTGACCAGGAACTTGGGTGAGTATTGTTAATAGACAAATAAGGAACTTATTTTCTTAAAAACTAAACCAGTAATTTTTTTTTTGGCTAAAATGGGACAAAGGCTAGCTAAAGACTCTCCATCCCCGCCCCCAACCCCACCCAAGAGTGGTGCTATGGAAAGCATGATTAAGCTGACAGAAATACATGGGTTACTTATAACTTGGGAACAGATAGCGAGATTTGTGGGTATATTAAACTGCATCTCCCTTGGATCGTAGAGGAGGAGCAGATCTCTCGAGATAACTGGTCCCGGGTTGGACAAGAGATGTTCATACATTTCAGAGAATATGGTCCTCATTCAATTCCCATGGAGGCATTTTATTTATACAATGTATTTCAGTTAGCACTAAGAATCCCTAGAAGAAAGAAAAAGCCCTTGACTCCTTCCACTCCTCCTCAAATTAGCCATGATATTAAGGAGGAAGACAATGAAGAGATTAATGACCATATCCCCACAGGGCATGGAGACTTAAGTGAGCAAGGGTGTGGTGACCTTTCCCCTCAGGAGGTGGCTTCAGCCCCACCCCAGGAGCAAGTGATTGACTCTCCTCCACCAACTCCACCCTCGGGGATGGAGGGAGGAGGGCAGTGGGGGGCAGTGAGGGACCAACCTTGAGCAGGCTTCAAGAGGGCTTAATGAAGGCCAAAGAAAAGGTGTGGACATCCGGGAGCTACAACCACTTATGTTTCCTGTAATTTCCCAGTCTAATGCCTCAGGTCAACAAAGTCGAAGATACGCCCTTTAACGTAGAAATCATTAAAGATCTTAAAAGGCCTGCACTAATTATGGGGCTAACATCAGCTTATGTTAAGATGCTGTTACAGAATTTGGCTTTCGAAGTCTTGACTCCTGATGACTGGAAATCTATAGCAAGGGTATGCCTAGAACCTGGACAAAATTACATGTGGCTTTCTGAATATAGTGAGCTCTGTAGGATACAAGCCCAACAAAATAGTCAAAATGTGTTCATGCTGTGATCACCTATGACCTACTACAAGGTATAGGTCCATATGCAGACGTCACAGCACAGGTTAATTATTCAGTAGCAGCATATGAGCAAATTGCTGCTAATGCTATCAAAGCGTGGGATTTGATTCACAATAAAATGATAAAGGTGAGGCCTTCATAAAATAATGCAAGGGCCAGATGAGCCCTTTGCTGACTTTGTGGACGTTTGCAGACTGCTATCACAAGAACTAATGGGGAAAATCCAACAACAGATGTTTTAATAAGGCAACTTGCTAAGGAAAATGCTAATGAGGTGTGCAGAAGGATTATACTAGGACTGCCCAAGGATGCTCCTTTAGAGGAGTTCATAAGACGCTAGTGCCACAGTGGGCACAAATGCCTTTATAGCCAGACTATGATGCAGACTTCCCAAGATCCCAACATGGTAGACAGGGTCCTTCCAGCAAGGGACTTCTAGAGAGAAACGGCAATGCTTTCAGTGTGGTAAAGTAGGGCATCTGAAAGCTCAATGTTGGTATAGAGGCAGAGTGAGAAAGCAGGGTGGGAGAACAAGACCCAGTATCCCATGTCCAAAATGCAACAGAGGCTTCCATTGGGCCTCAGAATGTAGACAGGTTCAGGGAAACGGGATGAGGGGCCCAGCCCCAGGGCCCCAGCAAAAACACTTGGGGCATGATGGCAGCCAATGGTGCACCCAGAGAGTGCCTAGACGGCCAATACCCCAATATGACCAATCAGCCAAGAAGCCATATGATGGCAGAAAGGGATTACACAATCAATCAGCCAGGAAGCAACCTGATGGAAGAAAGGGATTACAATTAGGGAGAATAGAGTTGTGTGCAGCTGAGACAACTGAGATACCCCCTGGAGAGGTGAAATCTGTTCCTCTCCAGCCTATGGATCCCTTGCCTCCAGGCACAGTAGGCTTGACCATTTTACCTCCTGAGAGTACGTACAAAACAGTGTCCATCCACATACTGATGTGGGAAACTGGGGAATGTGTAGATAATATCCCAGTCACCAATACAGGCAGACAATGTGTGACTTATCACCCAGGAGAAATAGTAGCATCAGGTTTACTCATACAGAATCCTAATAAGCAGCCTGGTGATAGTCACCCAGATTCTGATTCCAGATCACAAAATCCAGCAATTTACTGGACAGCAGCTGTAACAACTGACCGACCTATGCTCACAATCTATATAAATGGCCTTCCATTGGAAGGATTGGTAGACACTGGTGCAGATCGGACGGTCATTAGAGGTGCCAGCTGGCCCAGTCACTGGCCAAAGATTAAAGCAGACACCTACATGTCTGGTGTAGGAGGATCAATAGCAGCTGAAGTTAGTGCTGCCCCTATGAGATGGACTTTTGAAGGCAAAACAGGAGTTTTTACTCCTTTTATAGTTGAAAAAATCCCCATCAATCTGTGGGGAAGAGACGTTTTACAGCAATTAGGGTTAAAAATGAGTACTTCGGTTTTTTAAGCAGGGCTGCTGTTGAAGGCCTGCCAACACTTTCACCTGTTCCTATCCAATGGAAAACTGATACACCAGTGTGGATAGAGCAGTGGCCCTTAAGTAAAGATAAAATTCAGGCCTTATTAGATATAGTACAGGAGCAGCTTGACCAAGGACACTTAAAACCTTCTCTAAGTCCTTGGAATTCCCCAGTGTTTGTTGTGAAAAAGAAATCTGGAAAATGGAGGATGTTAACGGATTTAAGAAAAGTGAATGAACAGATGGAAACTATGGGAACTCTTCAGCCTGGACTTCCATCTCCTACTCAGTTGCCTAGAGAATGGCCTCTTTGGGTCATAGATATTAAGGATTGTTTCTATTCTATCCCTCTGGATAAGGAGGATATGAAAAGATTTGCCTTTTCAGTGCCCAGCGTTAACTTAGCTGAGCCTTATAAAAGATATGAATGGACAGTTTTGCCACAGGGAATGAAAAACAGCCCTACTATGTGTCAAATGTATGTTGCTGCTGCTCTTGCTCCAGTAAGAAAAGCATTCCCAAAAGTTATGCTATTACATTACATGGATGACATTTTGGGATGTGCACCTGAGGAACAAATGTTAGAGGCATGTCTACAAAAGACCATAGAAACACTAAGGAATTACAAATTATACATAGCACCAGAAAAAATTCAAAGACATGCTCCTTTTCAATATTTAGGATATGAAGTATACCCTAAGGTGCTTACAGTTCAAAAACTCTCCTTAAGAACAGAAAAGCTAAACACATTGAATGATTTTCAGAAATTGATAGGAGATATCCAATGGATGCGACCAGTGTTAGGTTTGACTACCTATCAGTTACAACCGTTATATGACATTTTAAGGGGAGACAGTGCTTTAAATTCACCACGCCAGCTTACAAAAGAAGCTCAAGAGGCTTTGAGAGAAGTTGAACTGGCTTTATCCAATGTGGTTGAAAGAGTCACTCAAAAACCCTTGGAGATATCAGTTTTTGCCACACAAGAGGCACCCACAGCAGTCCTTCATCAAGGACACAGTGTGATAGAGTGGGTGAACCTCCCAGCACAACCAGATCAAAGCCTTACACCCTACCCAGTGCTTGTGGCTAGAATTTTATTAAAGGCCACTAAGCGAGCAGTACAATTATCTGGGACAAGACCTGATAAGATATACACCTTTTATACCAATACACAAATTAATGTGTGTTGTGAGACCATCCCAGAGTGGCAAATTTTATTAGCCATGGCTCCAAATTTTTTACATGGGTCTCCATTAAAGATAACTAGACTATTACATAATTGGCGATGGACTCTTGAAGAAAAAGTTTCTAAAGTTCCTCTTCAAGGACCAACTATCTTCACGGATGCATCCAAACATAATATTTGTGCTGTGTACTCTCATGATCTAACTATAAAGAGAGTAGTCAGAACTCCTTTTCAGTCCACTCAGCAGAATGAATTGTACGCGATCATTCTAGCTCTTACTTATTATCCAGGAGACATAAATATAATATCTGATTCGGCCTATTCAGTAGGTGTGGTACAAAGAATTGCCACAGCCCAAATAAAATTTGCAGCCTCTAATATATATCAGCTCTTTAAGAAACTTCAAGAGCAAGTGAGAAAGCATCCAGGTAAGATCTATATATTACATGTCCATTCTCATAGTGGACTTCCAGGTCCCATATTTGATGGCAATTCAAAGGCAGATAGCCTTCTAACTATGTTGGTCAATACCCCTTTGTTCCAAGAAGCTCAGGCATCTCATTCTAAATATCATCAGGCTGCTCGAGCTTTACGTTTACAATTTGGAATAACAAAAGAGGAAGCTAGGAGCATAGTAAAAGCCTGTACGGCTTGCCTTCCTTTCCACGCTCCTACACTGCCTCCAGGGAAGAACCCTCGTGGTTTGAGACCCAATGAAATCTGGCAAATGGATGTGACCCATTATAAATCTTTTGGTCGTCTGTCTTTCATCCATGTTGTGGTAGACACCTTTTCAGGATTCACTTTTGCAATGCCAGCAGCAAAAGAGACAGCCCGAGTGGTCACTGAATTCCTCATACAAGCATTTGCCATTATGGGTGTGCCACAAGCAATAAAAACAGACAATGGTCCTGCTTATACTTGAAACATTTTGCACACTTTTGTGCACAGTATAAGATTTTACACACCACGGGCATACCTTTTAATCCTCAAGGACAGGCAATAGTGGAGAGGAGAAACAGAGATATTAAGACACTACTCCAAAAACAAAAGAAAGGGGGAGCCACAGGTAACCCTAGAGAACTTCTAAATCTAGCTCTTTATACTATTAACTTCTTGATTTTTGACAAAGATGCACTGGCTCCGGCTGACAGGTTTTATAACCCACCGGAAGGTCAGTGTCCAGTGCGAGCAGCTCCACTATCTTTAGATAATCGCCAGGTGATGTGGAGAGACCCAGAAAGTGGTGAATGGAAAGGACCAGATAGGCTAACTGCTTTGGGGAGAGGGTTTGCTTGTATCTCTACAGGTGGAGAAGGAATCAGATGGGTGCCAACGAGCCATATTCGCCTTGTCCATCGCAGAGAGACGGAGCAGACCTTTGAAACAAAGGAGAAGACCCAAGAAATATCGGGTGGTGCTGTTGCTGATTGTGCTCACCATTGAAAGAGCGTGGCAGTTATGGCGTTTGACTCATGGACATCAAAGATTGTCGGACTTGAAAACCCTCAGGAATCATTGGATTCTCTGAGCCATAGGACTTGAAAACCCTCAGGAATCATTGGATTCTCTGAGACATAGGACTTGAAAACTCTCAGGAATCATTGGATTCTCTGAGAAATGATAAGACTGTTACAACACTTCAAAATCTGCTGGAATCATTGGATTCCCTAACACATAAAAAGACTTTTCAGGACTTCAAAACTCAGGGGATCATTGGATTCCTGACATGTGAAACAATGGACAATAGACTGGTTTTGGACTATCTCTTGGCTGCTGAAGAAGGTGTATGTGTGACTGTTGTTTACATACCCACCTTCTAGGACTTCTGGTGATCTTTTCCAACACCATGTTGATTTATATTGTTTGCTATTCTGCTACTTGTGTGTACAATTCATGTTTGTTACACCACATCGAGCCTGCACTGACTGAGGGAGGGTCATCCCTAATAGCCTCTGGTTATTGCTATGTGCTTGTGTAATGCCTCCCATGCTGATGGGTTTGTGCATAATAAGACCCTTCAGCCCAGAAACCCGCTAGCAACCCCATTTCCCTTTGGTGCTTTTCATCTCCCTTCCTGAGATGTCAGGGAGGGCGTGATCATCTCCTTTTTAGTGCTTTCACCGCCTTTCCTGAGAAGTCAGGGAGGCTGTGATCACCTCCTTTCGGTGCTTTCACCTCCTTCCCTGAGAAGTTAGGAGGCTGTGATCACCTCCCTTGAGGCTCTGACCTCCCTGAGGAGTCAGGGATGGCATGACCACCGGTGTTCTAAAATAAAAGAAAGCGGGAAATGTAATGGGCTGAGGTTTGAGCTGATGCACTGAGGTCCCAAGTACATGAGGCTAGATAGTAATTGGGCTATACTCTATTAATATACATGATTGGATTAAGAATGGTCCCTGCCCACTCTCCTTGCAAGTCCTGATGTGTTGTATAGGAAATGACGATTTTGGTGGGTGGAGGCAGAGAGGGAAGAAGACAAGCTGGGAGAGATTGGGCTGAGTTCGAGACTCCGAGCTGCTGGTTGTGTGGCTGCTGGTCGAGCTAGCTTCTTGACTCAGCTGCACACATTGCTATCGCGGATTCTCTTCCACCTCCGATCCTTCTTCACTGAGAATAAAGACTGACGATTTTCCCCTAACCTGAATTCCTGTCTCGTGCTGATCTTAAAATACACAATCTTAACAAAAGTCCTTAACTTTCAATAAAATGGTGTGACCTTTTGTAGCATGGATAGGCCCTCAGATTATGATTGTAGAGCAAGCAAGTTCAAACATATCTTATAGTTGAGTTAATAATTAAAATGGGTTATGTAGATTAGCCTTTTATTGCTGAGAGATTATACAAGGATACAAGTCATATACAATGTTACAAATTCTATAAGGTGAATGGTTCTTTCATTTGTTTTTCTCTTTGTATTCTCTTTTATGTGGGCAGCTAGGTGGCTTAGAGACTAGAGTAGTGGACCTGGGATCAGGAAGATTCATTTTTGTGAATCCATATCTGGCCTCAGATACTTACTAGCTGTGTCATTCTGGGCAAGTCACTTAACCATGTTTGCCTCAGTTTTGTCATATGTAAAATGAGGTGAAAAGAAATGGCTAACTACTCCAAAATCCTTGCAAGAAAGCCCCATGTATCCTTTCATCTTGACTCCACTCACTGTGAAACAGTTTATAATAGTTGATATTTTTATTAACATTTTGAAGCAAACCATCAGGGAATTGGTAGGCTCACCATGGCCTTTTAATGTGCACATGAATAAAACTACAGATATCTCTCAAAATAGCCAACTTCTTGTTTTTGTTCACCATGTATATTTTGACACTAACAAAAAAGAATTCTTATTTGTGAATCCTTTTGGAAATTACAAAGGCCATTGACTATTGATATTTTGGAAATGGAAATGGAAAAAAATGTTTACCAAACAAATATTTAAAGACTTAGTATGTTCATGTGTATATATACACACACAAATATAAGAGTGGGGGGGAGGGACTAAGGGGGGGGGTGAGTGGGTGGGTGGGGGGGTGTATGTATGTGAAAGAGAGAATGTGAGAGAGAAAGAAAGAAAGTGTGTGAAGGGGTAAGAGGAAGCTCATAAGTGTTAAGCACAAGACATACATTTTTGGACATGGCTAGTAACTGTATTTGCTAGAAGGTTTTGTTTTTCCCTACACCCCATAGTAGGGTGAGAGAAGAGCAAGAACATAAATCACAAATATTGTTAGTCAAACAACAACAACAAAAAAGTAAAATAAAAGTGACATTTTAAAAACTTCTTGTGTTAACTCATTTCCAAATTGTGTAAAATGAGATCGCAGCAAAGCAGACTATTAAGTTTTTAATGTGAACTGTTATGTGGTTTAATTCTATTATGTGAATAAATTTTAAATTAAAAAAAAAGAAAATTTAGTTTGTTTTGCCTAGATGGAGCTCCTGCAAACTCCTATTTGGTTTTTGCTACTTCAGTGAAATAGAACACTTCTCATATCATCTTCATCCTTTGCTTTTTACACAAGACAAGCATTAGCAACAAAGTTTCTTTCAACAACCCTAAACGTTTTGTTGACTGATATAAAGTTCAACTTGATCAGAAGAAAATCTCTGAAATATCACATTTTTATAAGATTTTGTCAAGATATGGGAGAGGAATATGATGTACTTTTCTACAAAAGTTCATTGGATTTCAACAGGACAATTCTTGGAGCACTTATTTTTATTTTTATTTTTTTTATTTAATAGCCTTTTATTTACAGGATATATGCATGGGTAACTTTACAGCATTAACAATTGCCAAACCTCTTGTTCCAATTTTTCACCTCTTACCCCCGCACCCCCTCCCCCAGATGACAGGATGACCAGTAGATGTTAAATACATTAAAATATAAATTAGATACACAATAAGTATACATGACCAATATATTATTTTGCTGTACAAAAAGAATCAGACTCTGAAATATTTTACAATTAGCTTGTGAAGGAAATCAAAAATGCATGTGTGCATAAATATAGGGATTGGGAATTCAATGTAATGGTTTTTAGTCATCTCCCAGAGTTCTTTTTCTGGGCGTAGCTGGTTCAGTTCATTACTGGAGCAATTATTTTTAAATGAGGACAGAAATTTTACTTTTTCTGAAGAAAAAAATATATACTTTTAGAACACTTTGAATTTCAAGAATGAAGAGGGTCTATGATAAAAATTTAAAGATTTTTTTTAAAGGTTGAGAATCTCTGTTTTAAATGTGGTCCACAATTAGCTACATGATCTCCTAAATAAATTAAAAAGAAGCCCAAAGGCTTTTTGGATTCCCTGAGTTTTGGAGAACCCCTGTCCTCCACCTGAATATTTTTAAGGACCCTAATTTATCAAGTTACTCACAAGAATGACTCTTTCACATAGAACTCAAAAGAACTAAGGTCTTAGAAGACCTAAAGGATAATCTCTAGAAGTCTCTCATCTTGAGTCCTTTTGATCCTGTGGGGACTATGTTTTTTAATATCTATAGCCATCCAAGAAGCTTCTATAGCCATAAGCCTCCTCAAACAGCCACTCACTTTTGAAAAATATCTGCTTAGTAATAATTGAACCTTTAGATTATAAGTGCTACAAAATAGATGATATGGGTTCCTTTATTCCAGAGGTATACATTATGAGTTGAGTGATGTCAAATGGTCTCTTTGATAAGATTTAGAGCATAGGAATGTTCTGTTATTAAGTGGAAATGAGACACTAAATTTTATGTTCCCCCAGATCCCTTAGTGGCCTCCATAAGCAAATTGTGATTTTGCCATGGGATGAGACTCTTCCAAAAGATTAATAAAATATAGATTAATGTAGGCCATTATGTACTAATTTTTTAAATGTGGTTGCATTTCATATATAGAACAATGGAGACAGTGCTTTTCAGAAAAAAAAAATATTTTACTTCACAAGTAGTGGAAAATACATGAATTATAAGCATAAATTTTATCTAAATAACATCTGCATAGGAGGAAAAGGAGCATGAAAGAAAGGGTTCTTCAATATTCTGTTTAATATTTTATTTAACAAAGTGCAAGATCCCTTTCTGAAATTTTTATCTAAGACTTCTGACTTTGGCTTCTGTCACAATACTGTATAAAATTGTAGATCCCAAAGCTCCTAAGAATAAGCAAATAGAAATGATAATATTAGAAGAAAATGCAAAGTTTGTCATTTCCCTACTCATCTGGTTATTTCTTGAAAGATCATGTACCATATTCTTCCTCTAAAATTACAATACGTTATGCATATCTAAATGGTACACTATGTCAGTAACAACCCTTATACATTCATTTAAGATTCACCGAGTTATCAAAGGAGAAAACAGAAGATGTTCTGTCCAGATAAATGATTTCTTTAGGTGAAGTCAAGCTTCAAGTACATATTGAAACCCATGTTAACATACCAAATGAAATTAGAACTCAATGATACCACCCTTAGATTCTTTAGAATTCAGATCAAGTCACCTTCAGAACGTTTCTAGCTCAACTTCTAAGAAATGTTTATTTTCTACTTATTCTTTAATTTTAGTGTTGGACCATGAGTCCTATCCAAATGGGAATTATGGTATCATAGAAATCTCTGATCAAGATTTAAGACTCCTATACCCTAGTCCAAACTTTGGCCCTGACTTGGTGGGATTTAATAAAAGTTACCTCACCTCCATGGCTTAAATTTCCGTCCATTTTGATGTAAAAAGCATAGGGTTAGACTACATGATTATGGAAGATATCTTCCAGGATCAGCATTTAAATATTTATCTAGTGACTTGATGATAATCTAGTTTTTGGAAGGCTTATTTTTTTAGTTGCTTATTTTTGCTTCTATACAATTTGAAGTTGATATTAAAATTAAATGTCCATCTATCATATAAGCTTGCTTGCTTTTGAATTCACAGACCAAGGAAACTAATCCTAAAAAGAAACAAAGGAAATTTTTATTTTCTCCTCGTGCAAACAGTACAATAATTCTCCATAGTAATATACATATTCATATGTTCAGATCATATCCCTTTTGACCCCAGAGAAATAATAAAGAGACTGATGCTATTATAAACTTGATGCCATTTTTACCAGAAAGTACAATGGTGATAAAGTGACCAAGAGTGAAAGGTTATTACTTTGCCAGATACTGCTAGTCTCAGTGGACATTAAGGCACACACCAAGAGCCTTTACTCCATTCTATACATGTCCTTATACTAAAGAAGTTGGGTAGGCACAGATGATAATAACAAAGAGAAGAGTACAGAGACTGTGAACCATAGGTCCAATTCTAGGAATTTTTGAATGATTCATTAATTAGATTATCCTTTGTCTTTTGTTCTTAAAGAGAACCAGTGACATCAAAGACTAATGTCTCAACTTTAGGGTGAATTGAATTCAAGTGAGGCAGAGTAGCACAAAGTTGTCAGTTTCACTCTTTCTGAATCATCAAGTTCAGTAGAAAGATAAATGTCAGGATGACCAATGATGGCCTGGGATGCAGTGGATGATTTTGTTTTTTCCAATATCTGATCAAGCTTTAAGTGCTCCACAGAATCCATGTCAGACATCTTCATGGCTGTTGGAAATAAATTGTTCTCATCTGCTCATTTCCCCCAGAGAAATGCTTAAAGTATATTATCCTCCTAACTCATTTACAGGTTTGTGGTCAGTTGGTTACCCTCAACTTGGTTTAGCCCATCTGCTAAGACAGTTTACCTGGATGTGGCTGATGTGCATGCTATAGCTTTTTGGAGCCACAGGTGAGACTTGAAAATGAAAAGCCCTGAAAAAAGTCTTTGCAAATCAGAGGTGCTAGACCTCCTTGATCACTTATGCTATAAATCAATGTATGATTCAGAGAAAGTGAAAGATCCATCCAAACTATATACACAATTATATTAATATAAATAAAACCAAGACAAAAATTCATGCAGTGCAACAAATGAAACAAGATTACTTTAATGTGCAAGTGAATGGACAAAGAATCTAAAGGAAGTATCTGAAAAGTTATTTTTAAAATGCTTAAAACATACCTATTCTAAATTAAATAATTTACTAAATATGTTTACTTGGTCGTATAGGTATTCAGTGTTGAGTTTTTACTAAAACAAATTAATATAGCAATCTATTTGGGTGGGTTTCAGACTGCCTCTGGAAAAATGAGAGTTCAAACCTTCAATAACTAGAATTCCAGAATATGTCATTACAGAGATAGAACATTCCTTTCTGCGTACCACAGGAAGATCTGTATGGGAATCTAAGGGAAAGAATTCCATTAGATTGGGAGTTTTCTAATTAGTCTGGGGATTTAAAAATGGAGCTGCCAGGGAGCATCTTGCAAATATGAACACCACCAAGAGTGATATCCAGAGGACCCCTGTAAAAGTGTTGCAGTGCCTGATTTAGAATTAGGGAGTAAGTCTCTGCTTGGAATAAAAAACTCAGACTAAGCCTATCAGTATTAGGGAAAATGAAAAAAGATTTTTTTTGTCTTTGACTCCTGAGCCTGCTTTGTTAACAAGTGTTTTTATAGGATGTTCTAGATAGTTCTTTAAAATATTTCTTTACACCAATTTTTTTTTTTTTGGCTTCACATAAATATAAATGCTTTGTATTACAATTATTCAGAATAGGAAACAAAAAGTGGTAGAAATCAATGGCTTGCTAGAATTACGCAGAGTTAAAAATTAGAATAGGGGATTTAAACCTATTCTTGGTGATCAGCTTTGGATTCTGATCTGATTCTGATCAAAGAGGTCGTCTAATTATTCATTTGTATTTTTCTAAGTACTATACAATTTAGAAATAAATCATTTTTGTCATTCCTCCCTCTCCCCCCAGATTTTAAGCACTAGGTTTGGAATTGGAAGACCTATGTTTCAACTAACTGTAATATTTACTACTTTTGTGTCATTGGACAAGTTCTTCCCCTCTCTGGATTTTATCTCAATTGTAAAATGGGGATAGAGAGGGTAAAGGGAGGATTATATGATCTTTAACTTCCCTCCTAGCTGTCTTCTGATCCTGTGAGTCTGTAACCTCAATAGTCCTGAGTCTAAATCCTGATTCTGCTACTTATTATCCCTGTAACCTTGGACAAAGCATTTAACTTCTTTGGATCTATAAAATGAATCTGTAGGACTACATAACTTCTAAGATTCCTGCTACCTATAAATCTACAATCTTATGAACATCTAGATATTAAAAAGAGATAGCACAGATTCAACAAGGACAGGTCATATCAAACGAAACAAGGTTTCCTTTTTTGGCAGGGTTACTAAGTTAGTAGGATCAGGGGAATTCTGTAAATGCAGCTGACCTAGATTTTAGCAGGGCATTTGATAAAATATCACATACTATTCATATGGAGAAGATGCAAAGATATTGCCTAGAAGATAATAACATTACTCAGGAATTCTTAACCTGAACTTTATGAAATTGTTTTTTTTGGTTTAATTTCATAATTATAATTCTATTTAATTGTTTCCTTTTTAATTCTATGCCTTTTATTTCATGCATTTAAAAATATTTTAACAAAATTAACTTATTAAAAACATAATATTTTGTGTATTTATTTTGAGAAAGACTTTAACAGAGGTCCATAGCTCAAAAAAATTAATTAGATGAATTTAATATTTGATGGCTCAGTGTCATCTTGACAGGAGATCTCAGGGCAATGATGTAGAAGGAATAACTAATAGAGTGAATGACAGCGTCAGGATCCAAAAATACTGTGACAAGCTGGAACATTAAATTTAATCTAATAAGATGGATGAATTCAATAAGGATAACATGTAAATCCTTATGCTTGTATTAAAAAGATTATTTCATAAGTTTAAGATGGAAGAGGCATGGCTAGACATTGGTTTATCCAAAAAAGATCTGGGACTTTATTGAACTGATACTAAATATGAATCAACAATATAATTTTGAAGCACAAACTAAAAAGTTCATGTAATTTTAAAATGAATTAACAGAATTTTTAGGAGTAAGGTACTGTTGAAAACATATTATGTTTAGTTCTGGATGGTGAAGGGACTTACATATATGTAAAATAAGAATGTTTTGATAGAACTACGGTTATTTACCCGGGAGAAGAAAATATTCAGAGATAATTATTCTCAAGTGTTTGAAGGACAGTGACATGGAAGAGAGATTATACCAGATCGTTTGGTTCAGATACCAGAAATAGGAGCAAGATGTATAAGTTGCCAACTAGAAAATTTAGGCTTGGTGTCAGGAAAATTTTCCTAATAATTTTATTTGTCCAAAAGTGGAATCATCTGCCCTAGGAAGTTAAGGATTTCTCTGGAGATCTTTAAGGTAGTACAGTGGATTGAGTGGACTTGAGTCAGGAAGATTTGAGTTCAAATTGACTAGTCATGTGAACCTGGATAAATTGTTTTATCTTTATTTGTCATAATTTCCTCAATTGTAAAATAGAAATAATAATAGCATCCTCTGTACAGGATTGTTGTTAGAATTAGATGAAATATTTGTAAAGCACTTAGCACAGTATCTGCCCATGGTGGGTGTTGTAGAAAAGCTTATTTCCTTTCTCCTTCATATGTAGCTGAATCAAAACTTGTTGGGTTAGCTATAGTTAGATTGTAACATACTGTGAATAAATGGAAGTCATGTGTAATACAATTGAAAAGATAGGTTGGAGCCAGGTTGCAAATGGGCTTTAAAAGCCAAAGGAAGTCATCATAAGGTCAAATAAATAAAGAATCCCCATGCTGAGAGAGGACAACACTAAGGAAGAGTTTTGAGCTCAGATGCAGACACCTGGAGAAGTGGGAAAAAGAGTCACCACAAGAAAGCCAAGTCCAGCTACCGAAAAAAACAAAACAGATCTGAAGTTATACCAGATTATAAAGTAGAAGGGTGTCAAAAGTCAGCGGAAGCTCTACTAATTAGAGACCTCAAACCAGACCCCAGCTCTGATATATCATAACAGAAACTAAATAAATCCATAAACCCTGTTCATGTAGACAGAGGTTGGCCATACACTTCTCAAAGCAAGAGAAACTCTAGCAGGAGACAGGTATAAATAAGTATTTCCAGGTAGTGGTGGTAGCAGTGATAGAGGAATACTGAGGCATCAGTGTGATCTCCAACATCATTGGACTGAAACTAGAAGGAACAATAAGAGGGAACAGAATAAAATTCTGCTTTAATTTAATTTAATTAAACAGTTCTTGGGAAAAGATATTAAACTAACCATAAAGAAACTCCCAAAGGAAAAATATTCATTCTATGTAAATTGTATTCAAATTAAAAGGACTCTAAAATTACATAAATTGGTTTGCGAAAATAGAGAAATAAGAGATAAAAGGAACACCTACAGAGGCTTGCCATATTTTTGCATATGTGAGTTCGTTTTCCTCCTTTATGTTCTCTTTGGGATACAGACCCAATAGAAACACTGCTGGATCAAAGGATATATACAGTTTGATAGCCCTTTGGGCACAGTTCCAAATTGTTCTCCAGAATGATTGAATTAGTTCACAACTCCACCAACACTATATTAGTGTCCCAGTTTTCCCACATCCCCTCCAAAATTCATCATTATCTTTTCCTGTCATTTTAGCCAATCTGAGAGGTGTGTGATGGTATCTTAAAGTTGTCTTAATTTGCATTTCTTTGATCAATAGTGATTTAGAGCACCTTTTCATATAATTAGAAATGTTTTCAATTTCTTGATCTGAAAATTGTCTGTTCATATCCTTTGACCATTTATCAATTGGAGAATGGGAAAGCAGTAATTTTTAAAGTAATTTTGTGTTGGTTAAAAAATATAGAAATCCATTATTAAAACAGATTAGTTACAGAACACAGAAAAGCAAGCAAACCTAATTGACTAGTATTTTATAAGCACGAAAGCCTCAGCTATTGGGATAAGTACTCATTTTTTTGACAAAAATAATTGGGAAAATTGGACAGTAGTATGAGGGAAATGAGATTTAGAGTAATACCTCACAACTTATACCAGCATAATCTCTGAATAGATATATGATATAGGTATAAAAGGATTACATCACAAACAAATTAGGGAAACAGAGCAAAAAATTGCCTATCAGATCTATGGATAGAAGAAAAGTTCATATTAAATAAAAGAAAAGGAGATTATAGAATATAAAGTGAATAATTTTTATTATATAAAATTATGAAGTTTTATACAAATAAAGCATATAAAACTAAGATTAAAAGGGAAACAAACCAAGAAAAAAAGACTTTACAGTGAGTTTCTGTGATAATGATCTCATTTTCAAGATATATAAAGAACTAATTCAAATTAATAAGAGCCATTTCTTAGCTGATAAATAGTCTGATGACAGAAGTAATCAGTTCTCACGGGAAGAAACTCAAGCTGTCTATAGCCATTTTTAAAAATGCTCCAAAGCATAAATAAAGAAATACAAATTATAGCAATTCTGAAGGTATGTTTTATCCCCTTCAGATTGATAAAGATGACAAAGAAGAAATTATAAATTTGGGAGGGGTTTAAGGAAAAAGGAACTGTGATACACTGTTGGTGGACCTGTGAAGGGGTGGGATTGAAAAGCAATTTGAAATTATACATAAAAAATTACTAAACAGTGCATCAGATATATCACAGCCAAACTTATGCTGAAAAGTTATAAAAGAGTCCTATATCTATAAACTATTTATGCTATCTCTTTGTGGTGACCCCCCCCCAAAAAAAAATTTAAGGGGATGTCCATCAATTGGGGAATGACTGAGTAAATTATGACATATGGCTTTGATAGAATACTACTAGTTTGTGGAAAATGAGAAAATAGATGAATAGAACTAGGAGAATATTAACCTCCATTCTCCAAAAATAAACAATCTACTCTACTATAAGAAATGACGAGGCGGATGGTTTCAGAAGAATCTGGGAAGACTTATATTGATGCAAAGTGAAGTGAGCAGAACCAAGAAAACAGTGTATATAATAACAGCAATATTGTAATGATGATCAAAAATTATAAAAACTAGCTTTTCCAAGCAATAAAATGATCCATGACAATTCCAAAATATTCATGATTTTTTAAAAATGTTATCACCAAAGAGAGAATTAATGAACTCTAAGTGAGGACTGAGGTATACTCTTTTCACTTTCTTTATATTTGCAACATAATTAATATAAAAACATATTTTGCATGACTTCACATGTATAACTAAAATCATATTGTTTGCCTTCCAAATGGGCAGGGGAGGGCTGGAAGGAGGGAAATTTTTTGGAACTCATTTTTTTTAAAATGCTGAAAATAAACAAATGATGGTTTTATTTTTTTTGTTTTTTAAAGAAATACAAATACAAAATATGGGAGTCAGAATTCAAGCTAGGGGCTTGATGTAGCTAGCGGCTAGATGTAGCTACCAGCTGGAACTCTGAAAAGGTATGTTTAAGACTCAGTATGATTGATGAGATAATGATTCTCTAGCTAAATATATACTTAGTGTGATACTTAATGTGATGGAATGATGTAATGCTCTACAGCTGGCAAATGCTCAACATGGTGTAGTGACATAATCGTACTGAAGTATTTAAGGGCTGTGGGAGGGACATAGAGCTCTCTCAGCCACAGCTCTCAACCACAGACATAAGAGAAGACCCCAGATTCCAGATTTCATCTTTGACTAGCCACATGGCTCTCCTGACTCCTTCACTCCCCCACTATGACCAAGAACTCAAGCTGATCCTGAGATCCTCCAGAAAGCTAGTCTGGACTTTACACTTGATATAGCCAGCCCCACATCAATGACCCAATGAATCAAGATCAATTTTCAAGTGGACGGACTCAACCAGCAGCAATGCCATTGAGATGTAAATTTGGTTATACCCATACTTTATGTAATTGAGTTAAATTTTGAGCCTATTTACTGCTGCACCCAAGGTGGTATAAGGGAGAACTATGCCTCTGTTGTTGGGAAACACATTTGTATATTTGTTTTTGCTATATCTGTAAAAGTAAATATTCCTTTATAAAAACCAATGTTAAATAAGGTCTTGCAGGAGTGCATGTTGAAAACTATCTTTGAATGTATTTTGAAAAATAAAAAACTATTATTATAAAATGTACATTTTTTAAAATCCAGTGTTAAGTAGTTAAATGAATCTGAAGCACTGGCCTCCTAAAAAGGACATGAATGCTGAAGAGGAGCAGAGAAAAAATACCCAAGAAATTAAACCAGTCTAGCCCTGGGAAAATGGTCCCAGTTCATCTATGCTACTCTTAGAACAAGTCATAATTTTGATATAGTTTACTTTGTAACTGAAATAGTCAATGTAGCAAGGAAACAAATCAATGAAAGTCCTGTCCTCAGAGCATGAACAGTATTCCTCACCTGCTGTCAGCCCTTACAGAAAAGGGGTAAAAAGGCTTTTTTCAGAAAAAGGAGTGGTGACATATAGTGAAAGAGTTGTCTCATTCAGACTTCGTATGACTACTCTGTCTGGTTACTTCACTATGAATAGGGGTGTTTTGGATTGGTTGTTGAAACAGATAGAAGCCTCGCATGGGAGTGGGGGGAAGGCACCTAGCATCCTCTTTCATTCCTAACTGGTTGAAGAGAAGATGTTCTAAGTCTCAGGAGATGAGAGACCCTCCCCACCT
This sequence comes from Sarcophilus harrisii, assembly GCF_902635505.1. Classification (NCBI taxonomy): domain Eukaryota; kingdom Metazoa; phylum Chordata; class Mammalia; order Dasyuromorphia; family Dasyuridae; genus Sarcophilus; species Sarcophilus harrisii. Next base: position 152,279,675 of record NC_045431.1, read on the forward strand.
GGACCTCATGATTTTAGGCCTCTGTGCTTTGCCTCTGAATTTGTTCCTTCCTGCTATTAGGTGAAGAAGTATCAGAGACAGTTATGATCTTATGAGCTTTGAAAGGTTCAGGAACTGGGATATGTATCAGACTACTAGCTGACCCAGAATAGATGACAGATATGAGGAGAAGCAATCCAGTCCAATAAGCAGAAGGATCTGGCCACCATCCAGCAGCTATATCCCATTGGAAAGTGAACTTGGTGGGGCAAATGCTTTGTAGCACATGTTGGTTTTAGCCCATTCTTCCCATGGACAAAAGTGATATACAGGAGAAAGGAGCCCCTAAGTGTTGGAGGAAATGTTTTATATTTCTGTTCTTGTTATAACTTCTCAGTTAAATCATATTAAGTAGCTTAATCACTGGTAGCTAATAGGAAGAATCCTCTAGAATAGGGACTCAAGCTGATATTAGAGAAAAAAGCCTTCTTAAACCCTCAAAAGTATTTCCCAAGATTCTTGGGGGAAGCACAGACTTGCTCTAGGAGCCTAAATTGCCTAGCCTTACTATACGTTCGTGCTCCATTGACACTAAACTGATTAGGACATCTGATCATGACCAGAAGAAACCAGATTGATCTAATTTCTCCAACTTTAATTTGTTCTTTCCTTTGAGTACCAAGCTCATCCTCTTATAGGGAACAGATAGCTGGGTCTCCCAACACCTCTGCAACCATATTCCATTGGTTTTTGCCAGCTCCTCCTCACTTGTAGCCACAACATGGGACCTTGAATCTGATGTCTAGTTCCAGCAGAAGGCTCCCTGAAATTTCTTCCCAAATCAACCATCCCACCCCCATTGCCCCATTGTCTATGCCTTAGGCACAACTTAATAGATTATTGACTGTTGACTCAGCAGTTATCTTTACTTCACTTCTACCCAGTCTTCCATCCCAGTAGGTCAGAGTTTTCCTAAAGTCTTCCTATGTTGTCTTAGACTAGATGGTGATTTTATTCTAATTTTTGTTATTTCTGCAGCTCTAAAATTTAACTTAAGGCACTATTTTAAGTTATTTGGAGGAGAATTTGAGAGCCAACTGGTTTCCTGCCCTATTCTATCATCTTCTCTCAATCTTTTGTTTTAATATTTCTGTCTTACTGAGCTATTGTTTTGGGATATGCCTTGCATCTTTTTCTTACAACTAGGTTCTTGATCCAAAGTTAATGTAAATAGCATTTGTTTCTGTTCTAGCCAAAAACTCTGAGCCTCTTTCCCCTCCAAACTGATTCATAAAACATGAAGGCAAAATAGGGTATCTTTTGCTTCATTTCTCACCATGCTTTTAATTGTTGAATGGATTTTGTCTCAGACAAACTGAGATATAGGAAAGAACTTAGTTTAAAAGGCCAAGGTATCCCAAAGCATCTGGGGCTGTTGCCAGTCATCTTGACCCATGTCTTGCCACTGGACTCCAATGACTGAAGGAAAGAGTGAAGCTGATGACTGAACAATTCTGCCTCACTTAACTCCCATTTCACTTGAAAGTCAAGATATCATTCTCCTGATGTCACTGATCCTCTTCAAGAACCAAAGACAAACAACAGGTTCTCATCTCTAGTCTTACACTAGATCCTGTCTGAAATGGTTCAATGATACCTTCTTTTATGCTATGCTTGTTTAGGGTACTGTTTGGGTCTGGGCTAACTTTAGCTTCTATTTGGCTCAGGTTAAAAGTGCTGTGCTAGACTTACCTTAAACATACCAAAGTTGCTTTCTCCTGAACTGGTTTTTAGGTATCCAAGTATGGGCTTGAGCAGGCTATATTCATGTGCTGGTTTGTTATTTGACTTCAGTTGGGAATTGTTCTGGGCCTACCCAGAATACCCCAAAGTTGCTTTCCTATTGCCCTAGGTCTTAGGGAAAGCACAAGATGGGCTTGCCCGCTGAGTTTAGGTAGGACAGGTGAGATTTTCTGGAAGCTTACAAATCTATAGATTATTTCAGGAAAAAGTATGATGATATATCGGAGGAGGATATTCATGGATATTCTATAACTGATTTTAGTTAGCTACCACATGGTTAGGAAGAGACTTTCATTGGGTGATTTATTGAAACTGTTGTCAACTTCAAAAAGGCCTGAGTCAGCACTAGCCATCTCTTTATTGCATTGTATCTGGGAGATTGACTTGAGTCCTTTACTCGAAGCTTCCAGTGAGAAAACCACACTGTAAGGAGAGAGGGGATAAGGGCCTTCTCCCCAAAAAGGCTTATGGCTAGTTGAGAAATGGGCTTATATCTTTGGTCTTTTTGTTCATTCTTTCAATATTTTAGGTTCAGGGAAGCAGAGTTTCAGATCTGAGTCAGAAGTATTAATTATAGAAATATGGAATTAGGTCAGCTAGTCAGTCTAGCATCAACATGCTAAGAAGCCAGGAATGTCTTTGGGAGTGACCTTTGAATCCGAGGCCAGTGGAATTAATGCTTCATTTGGACATGAACCTGACGTGACCAATGTCAAGTAGGAACAAAGTTAATTTTTTAACTAATCCTTAAGCATCCTTGGTAATATAGGAGGGATTATATTCCTGAAGTGTTGTGGGAAATGTTTATACATTTATTCTCTCTATATCTCTTAAATAGATATCCCTTTATAAAAAGTCAATCAGTATTAGGTATTTAAATGAAACTGAGGCACTAGTTATTGGTCCTCTAAAAATAGGGAGAACACAGTTCTTGGGGGCTCAAACCAATGGCAGAAAAAAGTCACCTACAAACTATTAAAGTAATCCTGAACAGTTACAGGGAGCTATAACTAGACATAGCCTCCTGGACCTAAATAGATAGGTCTGCACCACTTTGACTTTAACAATGGAAATCAAAAGGAAAAAAAATCAAAACTGAATCCAAGGAAATTGTAATAATTATTCTTGGGTGTGAAACCTTGCATATGATGTCAGACTATTTTTCATATATTAGAATGGCAAAATTATTTTTCCCCTCTTTTTTATTTTTTGCTATAAAGAATAGTTCTCTAGGAGTATATGTGGGGGGAAGATAAAATGGAAAATGTTAAAATGTGATGAAAAACCAAAAGACATAACTAAAATTTATTTTTAAAACAATGGAATGGTTCAGTTATGTTTGTTTTAAAAAGCTTTAAAGATGAACTTTTTTTCCCCTGGGATAAAACCCATTTGAACCAGAATAGCACAGATTTATCATTTCTTAATTGTGCTTCGCCTTTCTGTACTTTATCCATTTTCTTCACTACCTTGTAAAGCTTTATGGGTCTTAACTCAACATCAGATTTGAATGTTTCTGATTGAGACAGAAAGATTATTTGCTGACCTTTGTACATGTTGTTTCACTATCTCTCTCTGTTGGTTTCTTTCACAGTAATAAACTACTGACATGATCCTTCTAGTTGGGGCTTGTTTCCTATTTGTCCTTTCAAATATATCAGTCAATAGAGTAATGACCTTGGAGTTACAGATTAGCATATTTTCACCATCCTATGATGGTATTTGGAAGAGAAGTAATGAAAGTTTTGTACATTTATGATTACAAACTTTTTCTATTAAATAGATTTAATTGGACTCATTGTTAGTGCCAGCTTTGAGGCACTTTGCATCCTAGAGCTATTTATGTTAAATGTACTGGAAAGAACACTGGATTTGGAGTAAAAAAAACCTGGGTTGGATTCCCTGATTCTACTATTTATGATCTGTTTGAATTTAATTCATTTAGGCCCCAATTTTCTTATTTAAAAAAGAGAATAATAATAATAATAATACCTTAATACCAGATAGTCTGTCTATAAGACTTAAATGCCATGAATGCATAGTACTCTACTTTAGGACCACTCTCCCAATTAATTCTAACAAAGTTTATGTCCTAAGAGAGAAGATGGATATTATATTCCTCATGTTTCTGGGGTAACCCTGAGAGGCTGGGGTTTTAGTTCATGAATCCCTATTTTGTGTGTTCCCTGATATCAAATAATCAATAGAGATCAACTAGTTTTTAGAAAAGGGCATTTACTAGGGTGGTATAGCAACAGCAGTTGGTATAAAACAATCCCTTCTTCAGCTCAGGTTGTACATTTCCCCTTAACATCTAAGATCCCTCAGGAGAGTGGGCCCAAACTGAAAGTAAAATGGAAGCAAGACACAGAACACTTGTATTGTAACCAAAGATTGTCTCCCAACTTCAAAAGTCCTTTTCTTCTTTCTTATAGTCCTAATGGGGTTACTCTTGGAGGCTGGGCTTTGAGGATCAATGCCTTTAAGTCAGTAATTCTCTCCATTATGAGAGGTCCATATGTCTAAAGCTACCCCTATCCTCTGATGACTGTCTCTCCATATGTACCTGCAGGTGCTTCCTCTATCATCAACTACAACAACAAACCATGGCTGTTTTGTACTTTTTCTGTGGACCTCTGATGTCTCTGATGGGAGCAAATGAATTTCTTGAAATCAACAGGTTGCCTGGGCACTCCTTTTTCAAAACACTAATTCACCTAAGATCAGGAAAGAATAAGCATAAAAGGGAGACACAATATATCCATAGGCTTATGGTAGCCTATGAATGGCAGCCCCTTTCCCTACTCCCTCTCCAGCAGCTCATAGCATATGTTTCACTTGTTGCCCAGAAGGAAAAGAGATTTGAAAACCTGCTCTTCAAAGTTCCATGTGTTAGAATCCAGACAGGAAGTATTTGTTCATTTTCTGTACAATCTACTAAGAAAGACCAATCTAAGCTTACCCTAAGGCATGGGTCTTCACTGACCCATCATCCATTATATATGTAAAGTAGGTTTTAATCATAAAGTGCTTCTAAAAAGTTTCACATCAATCAGCATCCACTGTGTTCAGGGTACTGTATTGACTTGTGGGTGAATTGGATTTAAGTGGGGCAGAGGTGCATAAAGTTGTCCCTTTTTCTTCCAGAGTCATGGAAATCCAATGGCAAGACAAAAGCCAAACATGGATTACTCAAGACCTTTGTGGTTGTTGGAACAAATTGTTCTCATTTGCCTATTCCACCTGCAGAAGAATTCATTATACTTGGATTAGACATTCCCCTAACTCACTGCCAGTTTGTGGGCCTGTTAGTTACCCTCAAGCCCATCTACCATGAAAGTTTACTAAGATGTGGTCACTGTGCATGTTACAGCTTCTGGGAGTCAAAGATGAGAGTTAACTTCCAGGGAAACTCCAAAAGTGGATGGATAATCCTAAAAAAAAAAAGGGGGGGGGGGGAGGCTCAGCAAGTCCTCTTTGGACACTGATCAACCCTTAGTAATCTAAGTGTGATCCAGAGATCCATGGAAAGGAAGAGATGTCTGAGTTGAGCTCTCAAATGGAGGTGTGGAGTTCATGGCAGAAAGGCAGAAGGTAGTGATGAGGGTGAAGTATAAAAGATGAGATGATAAAATGATGAGGTCCTACAGGATGATGAAGTTATCCCAATAATGAACTTCTTGGAGTATGGTGAAGTCAGTCAAGCCTCATCCACCAATCAGAGAGGCAGAGAATGGTGGTGAGGTAGAATACTCAAATTAATGAGATCATATAGGATTATCCCAATAAAGAGTTTCCTGGGCCATGGGAGATCAGTTGGTTAAAGAAATCTCAACTGCCAAGTGAGAAATGAGATCACTAGTACCTCATACCAAATAATAGATTTATTTATTTCTCAATCTTAAATAGGAAACATGGGGTGGGGGAGGCACTGGCAATGGGGGAGGATTAAACAAGGTCTCATATTGGAGGTGACTTTTGAAAGGAACTGTGAGTGCTAAGACCCGGAGTTGGGGAAGAAATGTGTTTAGAAATGCTGGATTGCCTGTGGCAACACACTGAGAAGGTGAAATGTTCACTGTATGGGAAAACAACAAATCCAATTTGTATGTATTAAGGTGTGTATGAAGGAGAGTAATGTACAAGATTAGAAAAAGAGGTTGGAGCCAGATTTTAAATGGCATTAAGTGATAGAATTTGCATTTCATTCTAGAAGTACAAGGGAGCCACTGTGGTTAATGAGCAGGTGAAAATCATGATCAGATCTAAATTTTAGGCCCATTGCTTTTGCAGCTTTGATTTATATTTGATTCTAGAAATACTAGGAGCCACTGGGGTTTACTGAGCAGGTGAAAGTCCTGGTCGGATCTCAGTTTTGCAGCTTTGTAGAGGTTGCATATAGTACTTTAAGGCTGAAGCGCTGCTATATACATTCACATAAGTATATATGTATATATACAGGCATATGCATAAATATATATATATATCTTCGTTTTATCTTCAAAACAAAACAATAAAGTTATGCTACAATTTCCATCTTACAGATGAAACAACTGAAGCTTAAAAAGATTAACTGATTGATCCAGGATCACACAGGATCCGAATCTAGATCTCTCTGACTCCGATTCCATCGTTTTCCCCACAATAACACACTTTTACTCGTGCTGTAACTATTTCGTTGCTGTCGTTCTCATGCTCTTCCCGCCCCTCCAGAGTGTAGGTACCTATGCCCTAATTTCACGGGGCCCTGAATGACAAGGCAAGGTGAGACTGGGCGGTGATTACGAAGCGCGGAGCAGCGTCTTCCCCTCCTCGGGTTCAAGGGCATGACTCCGGATTAATTGCAGAGATCCTTTCAAGTCATTCCTGCTCAACGAGTTCTCCGCGAAAACATCTAGCCCTCAGCTGTCCATCATGTCAAGGATCGTGGGTACTGACGAGGTCCACGCCTGAGTGCCTGCTGGGCGACTGCGCTCAGTGCAGGTCAGTGTTTCTCAAGCGCCTGCTAAGTCACCCCCCAAATCCTCCACCTGACTCAGCTCCTTGACCTCCCACTACGCCGGTCTTCCTCGGCCCCTTCCCCGGCGATTTTCCCGGAGGAAAGAGAGAGAGGGTCATGGTGGGCGTGGCCCCGCCTCGGCCCGCCCCCGACAGGTCTGGGCTGCGTTCTCCGAACTGCAGTGCCGCGCCTGGAGATTAGGGGGTGGCCTCCAAGGGCCTGACGTTCTGCAGAGGGGCGGGGCCCGTGAGGCTCCGAATCTCGGCTTGGGGCTAAGAGGGTGACCGCGGGAAGAGGCCGAGAGTGCGGCCGAGGGCTACGCGGGCACCCAAAGTCTACGACACTCCCCCTCCGCCTCCTCCTCGCCCCGCCCCTCTCCTGCTTCTCCGCGGACCTGGGCCTCTACGTGCAGACGCGCACCTGGCAACCGGCGCCCGCTGGCTCGCGTCCGCCTGCGCCGCGCCTCTCCGCGGCTCCCCGGGTCTCCTCGCCTGGGCCAGGCTCCTCGCAGGCGCTCCGCGCTGAGAGGCGGCGCGTGGGGCTGTCACTCGCGTAGGGCCGAGGGCGTCGGCGGCGTCGCGCGCTCGCTCGCTCGTTGATGCCGTTTCGGGGGTGACCCCGGCGGCGGCGGCGGCGGCGGCGGCGGCGGCTCCGCGACTCCATCCCCGGCCGGAGCGGCGGAGGGGCGGGCTCCATGGCGCGGGGACTCTAGGCGCGGGGATCCGTGGGCGGCGGCGAGCGGAGCAGCGGCGGGGCAGCGGCGGCCGGGAGGGTGCGGGAGCCAGGTGTCCGGGCGGACGGTGACATGGGCGAGAGAGAGAGAAAAATATTAGAGCTGAGGCATCGGGCGGGCGGCGGCCTCGGCCCGGGGGCGGCGGCGGCGGCGGCGGCCCGCGAAGGAGACGGCGCTGGCGGCGACCACGAAGCCGAGAGCACCAGCGACAAGGTAGGGACTTCCGGGCCGGGCCGGCGCCGGCCCACCTGGGGCACAGGTGAGGGCGTCCAGGACCCTCCGCGGCTCTTCTCTTGGGCCTGTCGCGCCTCCTTACCTGCTTACATCCCTGGCTTGGCTACCTGGCCACTGGCCGGCCTCCCTCTCTGGACACCCCCCCCTCCCCCCCGCCTGCGTCCTTGCCCTTATTTTTACGGGCGAATATTCTGAGCTGTGTCTTCGGACCGTGCCTGGGGAAATCGGTTCCAGAAGCGTTTTATTTGGGCTGGCTCAGCTGTGGCTCAGGAATTGGGGGCCGCAATTAAGACGAAGCTGAGTGGGAAAGCGTCTGGGATTCCCCTGCGGGGCGCTCGACCTGCTAAGCGGGAGGGCTGTTCCCTGGAAACAAGCCTGTGGGGGGGGAACATTGATGAAGCTTCTATTGGCGACTCCCCGTGAGCTGAGACACGGACAGTTCTCCTGTACTTGTGTCTCGGTACAGCCTCGTCTTGTTTCTGTTCAGTGCGAGATTTTGCGGGTTTCTAAGTGTCACACGTGACATCTTTGTAATTTTCCAGCTTCTCTTTGGTTTCTGCAGCCACTTTCCCGATGTTGCAATTCTCCTTTCTACCAGCAAGTTTTATTTAACCTGACAGGTGAATTATAGGGATTTTTTTTTTTTTTTAATATTTTCCAGGGTTTTTTTTTTTTTGCAGTTGAGTAGATTTAGCATTGTCATTCTTTTTGGAATTGTCATTGTAATAAAATTTAAGTTTAATTTTAAAAAATAAAACATAGTAAGACACCAACCCTACACGTCTCTTGTAACGTTCAGCTGAGATAATGGATATAAAAGCTTTGCAAACTTTTTGTCAGTTATCACTGGAAGTATATGTGACAACTTATCCCTAACACTAATCACTTCAGAGTGTTCTGATTGTACTTTTAGAGTGCCCAGATACCCATACACGTACCTATATAGACACACATGCACATAGACATGCATATACATACTACATTGCTTCTCATTTTAAAGTTTATTGTGCTTTAAATGCAATTTAAAATAAAGTTTATCTGTTTTAATTTTTTTTTAGTCTGAATAAAAATGATGTCTTTTATGAGCTGTAAGTTGTCCTTTGATCATCTTGAGATGAGAATGAAGCACAGAAAAGATTTTTGCCTTCTTTAAGAAATAACAGAGGAGCAAGCTAGGTGGTGCAGTGGATAGAGCACCAGCCCTGGTTAGGAGGACCTGAGTTCAAATTTGATCTCGGACACTTAACGCTTCCTAGCTGTATGACCCTGAGCAAGTCACTTAACCCCAATTGCCTCAGGAAAAAAAAAGAAAGAAAGAAAGAAAAAGAAAAAAGAAATAACAGAACAGAACAGAGATTCCAACTAATGGCTCTTCCCATTATTTACAGTTTTCTATTTTATACTTTTTTATTCGCTTTATTCACTTTTTATTTTATATAGATATTCATATTTGTCATTTTGTAAAATTGCATAAATCATTAAGTGCTTCTTACTTGACTTACACAGTGCTTAATAATACAAACACCCACACACATTCCAAAACTTTCCCGGTTCTCCAGAACTGAGATATAACATGTACACAAATCAATACAAAATATTTATAAAATAGAATAGTATGAGGGAAACTAAAGGAAGGAATCGGGAATATATTTTATAGTCAGTGGTACTTAAGCTGAGCTTAGGGATTCTAAGAGGTAAAAGTAGTACATCAAATACATTATTTATATAATTAGTTTTCAAAGGTTCACTATTAACATATAGTCAAATGATAAACATACTTGTTGAAAATTTTTTTTTCTTTTTGATTATATTATTGGAATATGTTCCCGGCAGCCATAAAAGATCAAATCATATGATCATAAAAAGATAATTTTGTGCTTGCTTTTTTATTTTTGTTGCCTCATGTTGCCAGGTTAATGAAATTTTTTTATTCTGGAAAATGATTTACATTGCCACCAACAATATTTTATGTTTGTGGCCCCAGCATTGTATTTTACAAACTTTACTAATTTTATCACTTTAAAACAAGCTAACATTTTGCTGTAGAAAGGAGAGTTGCTATTTTTTGTTTTCCTATCTTGAATCAGAGGTATCCATGCTTTCTTGACTGTCCCTGGAACACCAACTTTGGCAGATTCTTGTCAACCTGAGAAGGTCTCTATCTAGGTGGTATCCTGCATATATAAACTTTCAAGAGAGTCTGTCTAAATTCATTGGGCACAGAATTAGATATAAGGAGAATACTATGTAATTTTTTTTTTAACATTACATTATTAGTTTGCACATTTCTTAGGTGTATAGGTGTGCTCTGAAATCTGTTAATTGTCTTTAGATTTTGATCATTTGTCCATTGGAAATTGTGTGTTTCTCTCAGATAGCTATTCACTATTCTGTATATTATATATGTATATAATTTTTATTTGATACTTAAAAATCCATTCACATCATTCTATATTTAATTTGTTCATTTAATTATACCAGTTCCTCGGTAGAACAAAATAACAACTTGAAAAAGTTAAATAGTATTTGAGGGAAGAAACTGTTTAATGATGGGCAATTTCTGCTCATTTGATTTCTCTTACCCCCCTCCATTCCTTAGAATGAATGAGATAGAAGAAAGAGTCTGACCTTTTCCTGGGTTGGTTTTATTTCCTATGTGGCTCACAGTTGACTGAGCACTAAAATCATAATTATAAACCACATGTTCCTTTTTTCGTAGGCTAGCAGAGAAATAATCTTGCTTGGCCATTTGTATTCATCTAGAAGGTTTCTATTGTATTCACTCTTAACTTGCATATGTTCTCTTTTGTCTTGTGGTGAAACTGAATGAAGAAACATATGCATTCTAATATAATCACAGGAATGGACCCTTATTGGAGGGTTCTTAGTCCCTTCTCCCCATATCTGTAAATTTTCCTGACAAGTAAGCCTTTTTTTTTAAAATACTTTTTTTGTTTGTTTTGTGTAAGTAGAAACTTCTTTAGATCAGTAGCTCCTTGTTTATGGTGAAAAATGAAATTTAACATTTGTTTTCCATAGCAACTATCTTTTTTTTCCTGAAAAAAAAAACCCTTCCTTTTAAAGAGATCTTTAACACCCTTTCAGCTATAGTTATTTAAAAAATGTATTTCTTTTATGGGTAATTTAAGGAATTTCTAAGGGTAAATATAACTATAGACAATTCCTGAATTAGATGAAGTTTCATTAATTGTGAACATGTTCCCTACTCTGTTGATTTTCTTTTTCTTTCTTTATTTGATTGTTTTGTTAATTTTATTTTAGATAAATATAATCAAACTCAGATACGTCATCTCTAATAAATTCTTGACTAGCAAAACAATAGGGAAAACTATACTTCTGATAAGTTCTGTTTTGTTTTTTGTTTTTTTTTAACATTGTTACATTTAAAAAGGCCTATCAGGGAGTAAGGGTAATTAAGCTCTGATAAATTGGCTCCCATGTTTTTACTGACAGTCAACAACAAATAGTGCTCAGACTTGATATAGAGGTAGCCACTAATCTAGGTATTTTGACAAATGGTGAATGTAGAATTACAATTCTTTTTGTTCATTGGATTTTGTATAATATGAGGAAAAGAGATGACAGATTCATAAATCCCCCAAATCATTTTATGCTGGAAAGCTCTATTCTATCATTTGACTTATTTTGTTTTGGTTTATCCTGTGTCTACTTTACCTTCCTTATCCCACCCCCCACCTACCAAAAAAGTTAAATACTTTTACTTTTATCTGTCAGGAAACATAATCACTCTTTGTATGTATGAATGCTCTAAGGAGAGAAAACTTTGAGAATAGATGGAATTGCAGATAATTTTTATTTCGTTCTATAGAAGTCTGGTGTAGTCAAGTTTGAGGCATAGGTAAAGTAAACTGCCATATATCAGGGGTAGAAATTATATACTATAATAAAAACCAATGAAGAAAAAATAACTTAAACAAAAGATTACCTTGAAAACTAAATTTTAAAAATAGTGATAATTTCCTTTCGTTTTTTGTTTGTTTGTTTGTTTTAGAACAGATACATGGAAGATAGAAATTTCCCCAAATTGCTTTCTTAACTGTCAACAGGTGACATTGCTTGACTAAAGAAGGAACATTAAAAACACTATGTGATTTTGGATAATTGAATTTGAAATGAAAACTTTGGTTTATATATTGAAGTTATAATTGCTGTCATTCATTACTTCACTGAATATTTGTTTATAGTAGCTTGAATTTTTTTAAGTCATTAGGAAAAAGATTTTATAATATCCAAAATGAATTTTTTTAAACTTTTTAGCTTTAAATTCTGTTAGGCTCTGAATCATTTCTTTCGGATATCTGGTTGTGAATCTCACATTTAACAACTCATTTGATACCTTTTCATAAAAATACTGCTCCACCTCTAACATCCCATTTGTATGTATCTTCTTTATGAGGTGAATTTGTTCTTGACTCTGACAAACATCTGATTGACCTCTCAGTTTATCTGTTCCTTTAGTTCTTGCTTGTACTTGACTGGTTTATACTTGATTGGTATTCCCAATCTGAACAATTTAACCATTTCAATATTACTCTCACTGAGAACCTAGATTCTTCCTCCTTAACTTTTCAGTATGCTAATTCTCAACCAATATCAATTCAACCATTATCATAGAAACAATAGGAAATTAATCAAACAGACTGACAATGAGACAATATCCAAAATGTTTAGTGTTCCTTAGGGGATAGCTCTGAATTTTTTCAACAACAAAAGAAAGAAAAGACAAATAAGAGTTGAACACACAACTTTTTTTTTTTTTTTTTTTAAGAGAAAAATATATAAAAATAGATACAGATGTTGAATTTTGTCAAAAGGCATTTTGGCACCTACTGATAAAATCATATTGTTTTGTAGATGGCCACAGATAATGGGGAACCCTGGCGAAGTATAAGACCCTTTAGTCCAGTAAAGAACCCTGTTGACAATGTCTGGTTTGCCTCCCCATTCCCCACTAAAGGCTTTTTGGCCTTCCTGAGAAGTTAGGGGGTGGGACAGCCTGTGTTGTACTTGAAGCAGAGTTATGCTAATGTGGCAAGGAAACCTCTGCATACAATAGCAAGTTGTTTATGTGGTCCTGAAAGCTCAGTATCCTATTATGTTAAGTGTATTATGGAAGCATGGAGTGTATATAAAAAACCAACTTCTCTTAGTTTCTAATTCTTTCCTGCTACAGATAGAACTGCTGAAATACATATGGGTCTTTTTCATCTTTGATTTCTCTGGAATATAGACCCAATAGTGCTATTGCTGGGTTTTATATGTATATGTGTATACAGTTTAGTAATTTTCCAAATTATTTTTCTTAAATGTTGGGCCTATTTGGAATTTGATCACAGTTACCTTAGTGCATCTTTCATTCCACAGATCATCCAAAATTTGTCATTTTCATTTTTCTTTTCTTTTTTGGTCATCCTGGCTGTTCTTTTGGATGTCAGGTGAAATCTCAGAGTTTTAATTTGTTTTTCTAATCATTAGTGATTTAGAGCATTTTATCATTAATCTGAATTTCTTCCTTTGAGAACTTCTTAATTGTTAACTTATGAGCATTAATCTATCACTTGAGAGATGTTCATGTTTGGTGGTGATAGTGCCTCTGTCTACTGATAGCTTTTTAGAGTACAATAAGAAGGAACAAAGATACATTACAAAGTGTAGTATTGTCGGAAGGATCTGATATTTGGAATCAGAACCTGGCTACAAATCCCAGTTCTGCCACTTGCTGCCTGCATGCCTTTAGGCACATCACCTAAGTTATAATATTCGATTTCTTTCTCTGTCCAATGAGCTGGGTTCTAAATCTGTCAAGTTTATGAGATACTGTGGGATCAGCTATCATGTCCCTCCTCTGTTTTCTCCAGGCTTTGATAAGGAAGTACCATGTTAGATAGCCCAGAATGACCCAGAGTCACTCTTCTTCAGCCTCAGCCTCTGGGTATTTGATTTTTGCTGCGATTGGGGGACTACTCCTAAGGCTCTAGGGGCATCTGGAATTCCACCCACTGGGGTTTGCTTTCTTCCTGCCCTGGAGGCTTATTTATACTAAGATCTTTGCAGGAATCCATCATTCTGAATTCTTAGTTTAGATTGGAAGTTAAGAGATAGTTTTATTTTATCCATCTTAATGGAGTCTGCATCTTTAAGCCCTAATTCATTCTTTTTAGGGGATCTGGACTCTAATGCATTTCAGCATATCATTTCCCCACAATTCCCCCAGTAGATATTCTTGGTATTTCAAAGATGGGGATGAAGAAATAAATAATCCAGACCCTTTTAAGTGATTGATTATAGCTCTCTTCCAATTATCTCTGCAGAATTCTGAGGTTGAGAGAAGCATCACAATGTAAACATAAGAATGGAAAAGATTTTGTCAATATATTAGGCCTTCCATTTTTTGACCTGAATTCTGCACTTGATTTCTCCCGTTACACTTGTGAAAGCTTTTGTCAAACATGTCTCTCACTGTTTTATGCCTTATTACCTGATTTTTTAAATCAGAATATTAATGAACAGGATTGTTTCCTTTCTGCTGATTTTTTCACAAAATCATGAATGATTTCTACCAGGTATTGAATAGTTATTGAGTTCTCTCCATTTTGGAAGAAAGGGACATTAATAATTCTTGAGCTTTTTTCATTGTCTTGGTTAGATTTGTGTATAAGATAGTCTGGCTTGGCAAGAAGAAGCCTCAGCCCCACACCCCCATTTTTATTCCCCTTCAGGTGAGATAGGTGAAGGAGGAAATAGAACAAAAGATAGCTTAGTGTTGTGAGAATAAGAGAGGGAGTTCTCTGCAAATTGTCCTACTTTTTTTTTTTCTAGTACAATATAAAAGTCCTCAGCTGAAGGGCAAAGAGGAACTAAGGGAGGTTTAAGGAGAAAAGGTTTGGAAGAATGTTTAAAAAAAAAAAAAAAAAAAAGTCTTCCTCACAAATGTAATAATAGTAGCAGTGGTTATTTTTATATGGGAGAATGAGGAAAGTTAGGAAGAATAACTGCCTGAATTTCTGAAAATTTTTCATATGGAACAAAAAGATTTGTTATATTTGACCGCAGAGGTCAGAAGTAGAAACCATGGGTAGAAGTTACAAAGAGACTTATCTGGAGTTAGGGTAAGGCAAATAAACTTCTCAGCAGTTAGAGTGTGGAGAAATGCAGTAGGTTATACAAACCATTCCAGTATCCTTGCCAAGAAACCCCCAAAAGGGATGACAGAATCAGACACAACTGAAAATGACTAAAAGCCCTTATGAGGTATGGTGACGTTTCTATCATTGGGAAAAGGAAATGGCAGAGAGGGCAAATTCAAGAAAAGTAATGAAAACGTTTCAGATAGATTGTAGAATAGATTCTTTTGTTTGTTTCTTTTAAGTTAAAGTAGGTGGCTACTGAGGTTGGATATAGTGTTTTATAAATTTCAACCTTAGCTGATTGAAATATACTACAGGTATCTTCATTTTACAAATGGGGCAAGTGAGACTTTAGGAAGTTGTCACCAAAGTCAGAGTAATAATAAGTATCAGAGCTTGTATTTGATCTCAAATCTCTTGAATCCAAGATCAGTGTTATTTTCCGTTATGTTAAGTTAACTTAATTAGTTAGGCCTCTGTTCTATAAAAGCACTGTTTTTAATTAACATTTCCTGATACTGTACTTGTGCTGCCTCTATCATGCTACCTTTCATTCAAGTTTTTTTTTTTTTTTTTTTTAATAGTTGAACAGCATTTCATGCAATTCTTCAGTAACTACCAAAGCTAGTTATAATTTTGGAAGTGATAATTGCTGTTTCTCATGTCTTTTCCTAGGTAAGACCATGGACACTAAGAACAAGGACCTAAATGCTTCCTGCTTTCTTAACTTTACTGTTTGTGGTTTTCTTTAGCAAGCAGTTCAGAAATCTCTGCTCTTGGGTTCCTCATATGTATATTGGATATATTTATCTCATAAAGTGAGTTTGGAAGGATCACATTAGGTAGTGGATATGAAAATACTGTGAAAAATATAGAGTTCTATGAAAAATGGAAGGCTATTGCTAGTATTGTTTCTGCTTTATTTTTAACTCATGAAGAGTTTGGATTGAGACAATGAGAAATGAGTATGCATATGGTTTCCAGCTCAAATGATAGTAAATTATGGTTCTCAGATTCCATTCATTTTCTGAATTAGCTGACAGAACAATGAATTTTATTTAATTTCATTTTTTATCGTTTAGATAAACTTTAAAGAATATATCTTTTAGGATTTTTCTTTAAGTGTCACCAAAATTTTTCCCATATTCCTCCCGATGGCAACAAATAATATTTTTCTTTTCCTTTTTATTTTTTTGCCGAGGCAGTGATTTGTCCAGGGTCACACAGCTAGGAAATAATTGTCTGAGGTTAGATTTGAATTCAGATCCTCCTGACTTCAGGGCCATTCTTCTATCCACTGTGCCATCTAGCTGCCCCCAGCAAATAATATTTTTAAGAAAAGAGGAGAATTTTGCAAGACTGATAAATGAATTTATCACCTCTGCAAAGGAATAAAGATGAGAGTGTCCTCTCAATATCTTGTCTTTGGAATTAGACTTATTTTTGGTTCTGTTTACAGTGTTATCAATGAGTACATGTTCTTTTGGCTCAATTTATCTCACTTTGTTATCAGATCATGCATCTCTCTCCATACTTCTCTGTATTCATCTTATTTGCTATTTCTTGCAATACAGTAAAATTTCTTTACATTCACATGCCACATTTTGTTTAGCCATTCCCCAAATTACTTTCTTCCCAATTCTTTCCTATAACAAAGTGCTACTACAAATATTTTAGTGTGGTTGTAGGGGAACTTTTCTTATCAGTGGCCTGTTTGGGACATAAGCTAGTAATGGAATCTATGGGTCAAAAAGATCAAAAATGCTTTTTAGGCACTTTTATTTGCAATAATTACATTGCTTCCTAATACGGTTACACTGATTCACTCACTTCACCAACAATGTCCTGTTGTGCTTATTTATCTTCAACCCAAAGAACACTATTTCCATTTTTGACATTTACCAATATACAAGGTATGAAGAACAACCTCGATTGTTTTAATTTGCATTTTGCTTATTAGTATTTTGGAGAATTCTTTCTTATTTGTAAGTAGTTTGTAATTCTTCTTTGAGAACTGTTTGTTCATGTCCTTTGACAACTCTTTAATTTTAAATGTCTTATCATAGATGACACTTTAATTTTGTACAGAAACTTTTCAATTTCATGAAATCATCCTTTTATCCTTTAAAATCCTTTTATTTTGGTCAAGAATAATCCCTCCCTTTTCATAGCTGTTTCTTTTCAAATTTTTTTCATGCTATGATCTTATACCACCATTTATTTATCATTTAGAATTTATTATGGAATATGGCATGTAATGTTGATCTAAGCCTAATTTAGGCCAGACTGATTCTTAGTTTTTAATCAAACAAGGAGTCCTTGTGTAAATAATTTGTTTTGTGGTGTGTCAAGCGCTGGATTTTTTTTTTTTTTTTGACTCTCCCTTTTCTAGTCTTTTTCATTACTACTGCGTTGGGAGATAAGTCATTAAATTTTCAGTGGATATGTTTACACCACAGAGATGATCAAATGCTACAAATTTAGAACTTGATTGTTTTGTTGGTTGTTCAGACTTAAAGTTGTGGAGAAAATGTTAATACAAATTAAATTTAACTATGTCCTAAGTATTTTGGAAAGTTGGTTGGTAAACATTTATCGATAAATATGTATTATGTATGCGTACATATATGTGTACCATATACATATGTATCTGTGTGTGTGTGTGTATATATATATATATGTATGTATGTATATATACCCCCCCCTCCAAACCAGTATAAACGGGTTTGATAATTGCTGGTTTCATGATAGATTGAGGCCTAGAAATTCAATTTCTCCTTCATCCCTCCTTTTCGTTGTTTCCTTTGATAGACTGACATTTTGTTTCTCCAAATGAATTTTGTTATTCTATTTCTGTAAAGTATCCCTTTGGTAGTTTGACATAGCATTAAAAGTATAGATTAACTTTAATAATTTTATTTTTATTACATTGTTACAGCCCAGTTGGGCATTGCACATTTCTCCAGCTATATTCTTTATTTTTTTTTTAAGAATTATGTTGTAATTAAATCTGTATGAGTATGGGTGCTTTGATAGATTTGTTCTCAAATATTTTGTGTATTTTGTAATTATTTTGAATGGTATTTACTTTTTTATTGATATAGATATAGAAATGTATCATATCATCAGCAAATAAGGACAAATTTATGCCCACTTTTATGTCCTTACAATATTAAATAAAAGTCAGGAATTTATTAAGTTACCATGTGCCAGGCAATTATTCTAAATATAGAGAATACAAATCAGTTCCCTTTCTCAAGACACTTAACATATTAATGGAGGGAAAACAAAAGTAAACTAAAGTGTTTAATGGGAAGAGGGAATGTACTTGCCCAAAGAGAAATGAAAGAGGGAAAGCTGCTGGCCTAGGCAGGTATCAGGAGGAATTGGCCAACCAGAGAAAGGAGAGAGTTCAAAAGTATCTTTTAGGGTGAGAAAGCTACTAGGTGAAGGAAGAAGTCTGTGGAATCTGGAGTAGAACCTAGGAAAAAATGGAATGAAAGAGTGAATATTTTATATTTCTTTTGGCTTATTATTAACTTTCTAAAATTCTGCCATATGATAGTGGGAGAGTGATCATCTTTGCTTTATTTGTGTTTTTCAGTGTCTCTTCATTGCATATGATATATGGTTTTGATTTTAGGTAGATATTAAGAGATTTTTTAAAAATAGGTTTCACAACGAATCCAACCATTCTGGAGAGTAGTTTGGAACTATGCTCAAAAAGTTATCAAACTGTGCATACCCTTTGATCCAGCAGTGTTACTACTGGGCTTATATCCCAAAGAGATACTAAAGAAGGGAAAGGGACCTGTATGTGCACAAATGTTTGTGGCAGCCCTCTTTGTAGTGACTAGAAACTGGAAACTGAGTGGATACTCATCAGTTGGAGAATGGCTGAATAAATTGTGGTATATGAATATTATGGAATATTATTGTTCTGTAAGAAATGACCAACAAGATGATTTCAGAAAGGCCTGGAGAGACTTACACGAACTGATGCTGAGTGAAATGAGCAGGACCAGGAGATCATTATATACTTCAACAACAATACTATATGATGACCAGTTCTGATGGACCTGGCCATCTTCAGCAAGGAGATCAACCAAGTCATTTCCAATGGAGCAATAATGAACTGAACCAGCTACGCCCAGAGAAAGAACTCTGGGAGATGACTAAAAACCATTACATTGAATTCCCACCTGCATTTTTTATTTCCTTCACAAGCTAATTGTACAATATTTCAGAGTCTGATTCTTTTTGTACAGCAAAATAACAGTTTGGTCATGTATTTAAAAAAAAAAAGAATTTAAAAAAAATAGGTTTCACAACATAGCATTTTCACTCTCTCTGTTGTTTGCTTGCATTTTGTTTTCTTTCTCAGGTTTTTTTTCTCCCCTTCTTGATCCAATTTTTCTTGTGAAGCAAGATAACTATAAATATGTATACATATATTGGATTTAACATATATTGTAACATATTTAACATGTATTGGACTACCTGCCATCTAGGGGAGGGGTGGGGGGAAGAAGGGGAAAATTTGAAACAGAAGGTTTTGCAAGGGTCAATGTTGAAAAAATAATCCATGCGTATGTTTTGTAAATAAAAAGTGTTATTGGCCTGAACTCTGAACATTAAACAAAGGATTCTTACAAGGTACTAAGTCAGTGGAATTGATAGAGACAATAGTTATCTAATTTAGCATGGTTCAGTATGATTGATTTAATCCTACAAGGAGATGTTATGGGCCAAAACTTGAAACCAGGTACTAAGTGGAATTGAGACGATGGTTAAATCCGAGTTTAGCATTGATTTAATCCTACAACAAATAATGGTTTCCTAGTGATATAATGATTGGTATACGTAATGGGCTGAGCTTTGAGCTGATGCACTGAGGTCCCAAGTACATGAGGCTAGATAGTAATTGGGCTATACTCTATTAATATACATGATTGGATAAAGAATGGTCCCTGCCCACTCTCCGTGCAAGTCCTGATGTGTTGTATAGGAAATGACGATTTTGGTGGGTGGAGGCAGAGAGAGAGAGGGAGGAAGACAAGTGGGGAGAGATTGGGCTGGGTTCGAGACTCCGAGCTGCTGGTTGTGTGGCTGCTGGTCGAGCTAGCTTCTTGACTCAGCTGCACACATTGCTATCGCCGATTCTCTTCCACCTCCGATCCTTCTTCACTGAGACTAAAGACTGACGATTTTCCCCTAACCTGAATTCCTGTCTCGTGCTGATCTTAAAATACACGATCTTAACAGGTATATACTCAGTGTGGCGCTTTACAAGCTAGAAGCCTCAGCCAGGGAAATTCAGAGACAAGCAGACAGAAGACTGGAGGCTGGAGCATAAGCCCTTGGACTCGGGACAGATTCATCCCATCTCACACCACCTTGGTGACAGGCTTTCCTCCTTTGCTTCTCCACTGCAACCAAGACTCCCGCAAGGCCTCCAGAAAACTAACCGAACCGAACCCCAAGTGAAGGAGATAGGACTTTGAAAGAGATAATAAAGGATTTGGATTTTTAACACCTGGCTGCACTTGTGGTGATTACTGAACTGAAAGGAAGGTTGCTCCCAGAAACCCCAAGAAAACCTCAACAGAGAATATTACAAAAAAGCTTTAATAAAATTTTTTTAAAAAGGTCTCCTTATGCCTATAATGTGTAGTTTTATTGTTTGTTTATTTAATTAGTATAAAGGAACGTGGTGATTTGTCATAGGTCTTTTCTACACTGATTAATATAATAATGTAGTGTGGGATGATTGGATTCTTCTATGAATACACTTGGACCAGGATGTTTTTTTTCTGTGATAGTCGATTAAGTCGATCACTTCAGGTGATTTGAATCAAGGCTTCCTTAATCCCGATCTAGTTCTATTTAGTGAGTCATAGATGCTGCCAGTTGCTTCACAGCTAATTTTTTTTTCCTAAGATGTAATGATTTAAAAACTCTGGTCTTTTTTTTTTTTTTTTTTAGTTATTGAAGGCATTTATCTATTTACTTGTGTTTTCAGTTTTTTTCACGTTACCACATGTAGAAAATTCTGAAAATCTTTTTTAAGGTTTCAGGTTTTGTGCCTTTGACTTAATCTGTTTGTTATTTAGTTAATTGGATTATTTTCTTAAATCACGCTGACCTTATAAGGGTTTATCAATTTTATTAGTTTTTTCAAAGAACCAGCTTTTAGTTTCATTAATCATTTCTGTAGATTTTTTTTGTTTCTCTTTGGTTTTTTATCTCTAAATTTTAATAGTCCTTTTGTGCTTACATTAGGTTTCTTTGTTGCATTGTTAATTTCTAAAAATGACTAATACTTGATTACTTCTTTAATATTTTGCTGATGAATGTTTATAAAGATATAATTTTCCTTCATTACCTGCTTTGCAAAAATTTTGGTATGTTTCATCATCATCATCTACTTCTACATAATTATTTTTTTATTTTTCCATTGAGATCATTTAGAAGTTCATCTTTGAGATTCCTTTCTGTCAATAAACATTTGTTAAGCAGCATACTGTATACCAGGTACTGTGTTAGTTGCTAGGGATAAAAAAAAAAAAAAAATAGGCAAAAGACAGTCTTTGCTTTCCAGAAGCTCAGAATCTAATGCGGGAAACCACAAGCAAACAAATGTGTACAAACAAGCTATCTACAAAATAAATAGAGAATAATAGAAGGAAGGGCCAAGAGTTGAGGGAGAGGAAAGGCTTCCTTTGAAATAAGAGATTTTAGTTGAGACTTAAAAGAAGCCAAGAAGCAGATATTGGGTGAAAATATTCTTGGAATGGGGGGATAGCTAGGGGAAATGCCTGAGAAGAGAATTGAAGGATCTTGTTTCTGGATAAGCCAGGAGACCAGCATCATTGGGTTGGAAAAATATGTGACTGAGACTAATGTATAAGTGGGATAGAAAAATAGGACCATCCTGGATTATAAAAGTTTTGAATGCAAAACAGTTTTTGTAATTGACTCTGAAACCTCTACTAAACTATTGGAGTTTATTGAATAGAGGGGATGATGTGATCACACCTCTTTAGAAAAATCACTTTGATGGATGAGAAAGGAATTGAGTTGGGAGAAACAAGTGGTAAAACCATGAGCAGGTTAGTGATAATCCAGGTGTGAGGCAATCTAGGTGTGAGACCCTCACCAAAGTGATAGGAGTCCTTTTTTTAAATATGTTTCTGCCTTTTAGCATTTGTTTGCATTATCTCTTTACCCAAATAAGTAGTCAGTTTTCAAGTTTCATATGGTGCTAAGAAATATGTTTCAAGATCCATTTTTAAAATGTCACAAGTTTTTTAGCTTTAGTTTCTTGAGCAAATTGTTTGATTCAGTACTTTCCTTTTTGTTTATTTAATTTTTTTTTAGTTAATTGGAAACTCAGAAAGAAATAAATTCTTCTCCTTACTGTGTCTTCTTGTAATTTTGTTACTTTTCTTTTATAAATTTAGATGCTAAGGCATCTCTCCCTTATCTTCTTTCCCCACCATTTGTTTCCTCTTCCACCTGTTTCTCCCCCCACTCCTTATTTCTTTATAGATTTTGGAGGGTGCTATAACTTTCATGTGTAATGTTGCCCACTTAACTCATTTTGATGTGAGTAGGTTTTCAGAACTATGAGACTTCCTCCTCTAATGCTTCTGTGTCATTTCTTCCTCTGTACCTTATTTGCATAACTTAATTACTATTTCTACCTTTTTCTAGACAGTTTTGCTTTTTAATCAGATCATACTCAATCTGCCCCTGTCTTTCTTTTGAGCTACCCAATTACTGGTGTTAACTTAAACATAACATTACCATGTTAAAAGAAAACAAAACAAAACAATTTGTCCATGTTGTTCCTTGAAAAAATACGTTAAATTTTCTGTTTAGTTCAGGTTAGATTGAGAAAAAATCCTGAAAATCTGCAAGTTCATTAAATGTCCCTTTTTACATTCAACTATGGATAATTTTGCTGGATATGATATTTTTAGCCACAGGTCTAGTTATACTAGTGCTAGTATATATGATTTCAAGACCCGCGGTCTTTTATTGTGGCTGCTGCTAAGGCCTGTACAATTCTAATTATAGTTCCATTATATTTAAATTGTTATTTTCTTATTTCTGGCAAAATTTTCTCTTTGATCTGGGAGTTTCAAAATTTGGTAATATTATTCTTATTCTTATTCTTATTTTTTTTTTTTTTTTTTACAAAGGATCCCTTTGATGTCATAATCAGAGTATTTTTTCTATTTCTACTTTCCCCTCATGTTCTATCAGTTTTCAGATAGTCTAATTATTCTTATATTTTCTCTTTTTAATCTATTCTCCAGATCTATTGTTTTCTTCTTTTATTTGCTTCTTTAAGACTCTATTTCCTTTTCTAGTTGGGTAGCTTTTTTCATGATTTTCTTGTTTTTCATTTATTTATTTTAGTTTTTTCTCAGTCTCATTTTATTTTCTCCAGTTACATGTAGAACAACTGTTTTGGGGGGATTATACTTGTACATTGATTTTTTTTTTTTTTTTTTTTTTTTTTTTTTTTTTTTTTTTTTTTTTTACATATTTCCTTGTGAATCATGTTGAAAGAGACATCAGAACAAAAAAAAAATCATAAGGGAAAAAAGTGAATATAGTTATGTAGTTCTCTGTATATGAATGGTGTTTTCCAATCAAAGTTTACTGGGGTTGCCTTGGATCACTGAATCACTGTCCATCATAATTGTACAATCTTGCTGGTTTTATGTACAATGTTTTCCTGGTTCAGCTTGTTTCACTCAGCATTAATTTAGGTAAATCTTTCCAGGCCTTTCTGAAATCATTCTGTTCATCATTTTTTATAGAATAATAATATTCCATTACTTTCATATAACACAATTTATTCAGCCATTCCCCAATTAATGGGCATTTACTCATTTTTCAATTCTTTGCCACTACAAAAAGAGCTGCTACAAACTTTTGCATATATTGGTCCTTTTCCCTCTTTTTTGATTTCTTTGGGATATAGATCTAGTAGTAAAACTGCTGTCTCAAAGGGTATGCAGTTTTATAGCTCTTTGGGCTAGTTCCAAATTGCTCTCCAGAATGGTTGGATCATTTCACTGCTCCACCAACAATGAAGTCCCAGTTTTCCCACAGTCCCGCTAACATTTTATCATTATTTTTTTCTGTCATCTTGGCCAATTTGAGAGATATGGATGGCACCTCAAATTTGTTTGAATTTGAATTTCTGTAATAGTAATTTATAGGTTTTTTACATGACTATAAGTGACTTTAATTTATCTGAAAATTGTCTTCATATCCTTTGACCATTTATCAATTAGGAGATAACTTGTGTTCTTATAAATTTGACCCAGTTCTTTATATATTTTAGAAATGAAGCCTTTATCAGAAACACTTGATGTAAAAAAAAATTTTTCCCCAGCTTTCTTCTTCCCTTCTAATCTTGGCTGCATTGATTTTCTTTGTGAAAAACCTCTTTAATTTGGTATCATCAAAGTTGCCCATTTTGTAGTTTATATTATTCTTCTTTAGCCATGTATTCCTTCTTTCTCTAAAGATCTGAAAGGTAAACTATCAGTTGATGTCCTTTGCCTTCTGGAGTGTAGTATTCCAGGCTCTTCAATCCTTTATTGTAAAAGCTGTCAGATCCTGGGTAATCCTGACTGTGGCTCCTTGATAATTGAATTGTTTCTTGTTGTTAAATGTGTTGTTGTTGTTTTTTTTTTTTTTTTTTTTCCTGGCAGCTGGCAGTATTTTTTTATCTTGAGATTATAGTTCTGTGGAATGTTCTTGGTGATTTTCTGGAGGTCTTGGAGGCAGCCTTCTTTTCAGCAGAGTCCAAAAATCTTTATTGTCTCCTTCACCCGGTGCTTAGTTAACTTTCTGTAGGCCTTCAGATGGGGACTTGGTTTCAGTGGAGAAAATGAAGGAGGATAGGTCACCACAGTGGTGTGAGATGAAGTGAGTCTGAGTCCAAGGGTTTGTGCTTCAGCCTCCAGCCACCACAAAGGTGAATGATGGAATAAATCTGTCTCTGCCTCCTTTGGCTGAGTTTGTCTCAGTTTATATGCTCTACACTGAGTATAAACTAATCATTATATCACCTAAGAAACCATTATTTGTTGTAAGATTAAATCAATCCTATTGAATTTAGAGAACTGTTAAGCACCTTGCTAAAGTAGATAACCATTGTCTAATCAATTCCACTGATTTAATATCTTCTAAGAATCCTTGTTTCAGAGTTCTGACCCCTAATAGCTCTGGAGTTTTCAACAATATTTTTGGGATTTTTCTTGTGGGATATCTGGAGTTAGATGATTGATGGATTCTTTCAATGATTATTTTGCCTTTTCTAGTATATCAGGGCATATTTCCTTGCTGATCTCTTGAAATTTGCTATCTATGACTCTTTTTGGTCATGGTTTTCAGGTAAACCAATAATTTTTAAATCTTCTCTCCTCTATTTTCCAGGTCAGCTTTTTTTCCAATGAGGAATTTTACATTTTCTTCTATTTAAAAATTTTTTTTCTAGTCTGTTTTGACTGATTCTTGATAAGTCATGAGACTTAGAGAGTCATCACCTTCCATTTGCCGGGTTCTAGTTTTTCTTAAGTTAACTTTTGTATCTCTTTTTCCATTTGATTAATTCTACTTTTCAAAGTGTTTCCTTCTCTTTTTTGCATTTGGCTAATTGAATTTTTCCCCCCCTTCTAATCCTTTTTTTAAAATAGCTTTTTATTGATAGATCATATGCATGGGTAATTTTTCAACATTGTCCCTTGCAATCAATTCTGTTCCAACTTTTCCCTTCCTTCCCTCCACCCCCTGCCCAGATGGCAGGCAGTTTCATACATGTTAAACATATTAAAGTATATCTTAAATACACTATATATGTACATATTTTTACAGTTCTCTTGTTGCACAAGAAAAATCAGATTCAGAAAGAAGAATAACCTGGGAAGAAAAACAAAAATGCAAGCAGAGTGTATCTGGTTCTGTTCATCATTGATCAATTGGAACTGAATTGGATTTTCTCATTGCCAAAGATAATCCACTTCCATCAGAATTGATCCTCATATAATATTGTTGTTGAAGTGTATAACGATCTCCTGGTTCTGCTCATTTCACTCTCTTCAAGCCTCTTTGTATTCATCCTGGTGGTCATTTCTTACAAAATAATAATAATCCATAACGTTCGTATACCACATTTTACCCAATCATTCTACAATTGATGGGCATCCATTCAATTTCCAGTTTCTAGCCACTACATTTTTTCCACATAAGCGTCCCTTTCCCTTCTTTAATATCTCTTTAGGATATAAGCCCTGCAGTAACACTGGTGGATCAAAGGGTATGCACAATTTGATAACTTTTTGAGGATAGTTCTAAATTGCTCTCCAGAATGGTTGGATCTGTTCACAGCTCCACCAACAATGTACCGGTGTCCCAGTTTTCCCACATCCCCTCCAACATTGTCATTATCTTTTCCTGTAATCTTAGCCAATCTGACAGGTGTATATTGGTGGCCAGTTGTATTTTTAAGGAATTGTTTTCTTCAATTTTTGTCTTTTTCCAAGATAATTGGCTTTCTCTTGCATATTCCTTGTTTCTTTTCCCCAATTTTTCTTCTACTTCTGTTATTCACTTTTAAAAATCTTTTATGAGTGTTTCCAAGAAGGCTCTTTGGGCTTAAGACCAATTCATATCACCCTTTGAGATTTCCCATATTGGCATTTTATTCTTTTTATTTTGAGTTGTTTTTATTTTCCCTGTAACCATAGTAGCTTTCTATAATTAAAGTTCTTTTGTGTTTTTTGCTCATTCTCTTTCTTTTTCTTATTTTGTGACTTTTGAGGTCAAATTCTGCTCCTGGAGTGCAGGGGGCACTGTCCCAAGCTTTTTGTGCTGCTCTTAGCCTTGTTTGATCACAGCGTCTTGCTTTTTCATTGGGTAGTCTGGTTTGCTCTGTCTAGGAAACAGACTGGTTTCCCAGGCTTCTGAACTGGAACTGTAGCGTCGCCTCATTGGTCACTATGTTACTGAGCCAGGACCTGTGATCTCAGTTGCTGATCAAAAGCTGCGATTAAGACTCTTTTAAACACTCCTTTCACCCCAGTAAGATTGACCTTTCTTGAAGTCCTTCCCATCTGTCAGGAGCTGGAAAGTAGTTTCATTCCATCAGACTGTTCAGATGCTTGGTTTCATATGGCTTTCAAAGGAAATAGGGAAAGCTTGAGGAACTTCCTTCCTTCATTCCAACATCTTATGCCTTCACTCTTACCATCATCATGGCTCTGTCCCTGGAACATCTCTCATTTGATTTTTAAAGTCTCTTTTCAGTGCTATACATTCTCTCTGGGCAGGGAGCTGTTTAATGTTAGTCTTTAAGATAGAAGTTGTTTTTTGTTTGGTGGTGGTTGTTGTTTTTGGTACTTCACCGTCCTCCTCTGAATACGAACCCTGGTTTTCCCTATTCCCACTATAGGGAATATTTTCTATAGTTGAGTTGTTTTTTTCTTTTCCCATTCATTTTTTTTTAAATAAGAAGTTATTAATGAAAGCACCTCTAATTGTGGGGGTGATAGAATTAAGAGCTTCACTTCAGCTTTCCACTTTGACTTGAAACTCCAAAACAAAAGCTCCTCTCTTCTGCAAGTGCCTGTAGCAAGAAGCTTCCCTGCCCCAGTAGTTCTATTGTCACCAATTTGTGTACTGGTTCCTTCTCACCTAAGGCAATCTCTGCTGCACAGTTGGTCTGGCCTTCTTGATAATCTGAGGTTTCCTCAGTTTTCCTGGACTCATACTCCTAACTCCTCAGGCTGTCTGGGAGGTAAAACTTTTCCTGCTTCAACCAACCCCAGTTAGCCCTAGGGATCCCCATTTGCTTTTTATATAGTTAGCTTAGGGGTGTTTGCACTTCACAGGGTTAATCCCCAGCCTGAGGGCTTTCTTTGGGTCTTCTTGGGTTGTCTCAGGAGAACTCCTGTTCTGCCCCAACTCTTCTTGGTTTTTTACCAATCTGTGTTCCACCCCTAGGTGTGAATTTGTTCTATTTGTGGGGGAAATACCGATCTTCTCTGCCATCTTCCCAGAATCCCAAAATCCCAACATTCACTTTTGCAAAAACTTTTGTTCCAAATTTTTCTCCCTCTTTCCTTCTCTCCTCCCTCCCCAAGACAGCAAGCAATCTCTTCCCCTCATTCTTCTTATATTTCTACTCCTCTTTTTTCTAAAACATGGTTTTTATTCTCATTTTTTTCCTTCTTTAATCTCTGCATTCTTTTTTTAGTCTTTGTATTCTTTACTGAAACAAAGATTAGTATTTTGAGGTCCATCTTCTAAAACAGTGTCTTAGTGCTTTGTGGCTCTTGCTTCCCCCATTTTTTAAAGCATTGATTCACCACAGAAATTTTTCTGTCTCTAATTATACAGTTCATTTCTACTAATTATTTACTTCCATGATGATTTTTCCCCATTTGCTATGAAATCTCCAATTTGAGTTCATGCCCTTCCATCCTTCTTAATGTCAGTTGCTCCTAGAAACTTAATTCCTCAAGATAGAATACTGTCATGGAGGCACAACATCCTTCCAGAGATTGTAGCTTAGGCAGTAAATATTAGGTATTATACTGTCATGGGACAGCTTTCCTCAGTGGGACCCGTTGCCACTCTAAAATCGAACTTTCCTCATTTCTATTTCTCTGTTTTGTCTCTTTCTCTTACTACAGAAATTATTTTCTCTTCATCATTTACTTTTGGTTTGATTAGGGATGCATCCTATTTTCACAGTTAGAGATTTAAATTGATTCCACTTTATATAAATTTGTATAGTTGTTAAAATTTTATGTCCCTGAGCTAAGTTTAGTAGGATTTTTTTTCTTTAAATCGGTTATTTTAAGGAAACCAGTTGTTGTATCTCCAAGTGGCTTGTTTGCAGAATGCAGATTGACATAATTCCCATTCACTATAATGTCCCAAAATCTAAAAATAACCTTTGTGAACCTCATTTTCAGGATCCTCGTGCCTATTAAAGAGCCTTAGTATTGATTTGTTTTACAATTGCATGTCTTAACAATAAATTGCATTGCTTGGACTTTGTTTCCTCAGTTTATTTCATTTCACTCATAAAACCATCTAACTTCTCTTCTCATTCTTGAGAATGAGAAAAACTTTTAGATTCACAGGTAGGTACACATTGTATTATGGTTCGTGGTGTTTCAAAAAGCCTGTTTTGCCCTGTTTTTATTCTTTTCTCCTTCTATACTTTTAGAACCAACTCTCTTGCTGTTGCTGGTGATAGATTTTTAATACTGTCTCTTTCTCTTTCCAGTACTTCTCACCACCACCACCACTATAGGATAATTTATTTAATTTTGTTTGTGTCTTGGTGGTTATATTTGTGTACCTTTGTTGTATGTCTGATATTTTGGGTATTTGCATAGCAAATAAACCCATATTATGTCTTGTTTAATTCATAACAATGTTTCATATCTCTTTTACTGACCGTCTTTTCTGGTGATAAGTAAATTTAGGTTTGTTGAATTTCATCTTGAGCTCATTTCCTCTTCAACATGTTCCATTCCCTTCTACAATTTCTGGTAGGGGCAAAACAATCTTGCATCGTTTAAATTTCCTTTATATTTGAAGGTCTTTTTCCTGGTAGGTTGCAACTTTTGTTATCATTGAGATTACTAACTAAAACCATTATATATCTTGAGACTTGGCAGCATATGGTTTTTCTGAAGATGATCTGTACATTATTTTTAGTGGCACTTGTTTTCTTCATTAAGAAATTTTAAATATTTTTGTACTACTTTTATTTTGATGATGTTGGTTATTTTTCCTTGTATTCTTCTCAAAAAACTTATAATCCATAAGTTTTCTCTGTATATCTTTAGAGAAATGTTTTGTTTGTATAGAAATATTTTCTTTTAGAGCCTTCTTCGAGATCTCAATAATCTCAACCTCTTTTTATACCAAGTATAAATTTACTTCTCACAGTGCTCAACTAACTTTTAGTTAGACAAAACTGGTCTCAGCTGGATGCTAGTTCCTACACATATACTCATTCTCTTGTCTCTCTCTATTGTTTAGTTCTCTGATGGAGCACAGCTGTGCTACAGCGAGAATACTATTGTTCCATGCAGAGAAAGCTGCTGCTTTGTTACATTATATTTTATGTTATGTTTTATCTACTTTTGCTGCTTGGGATTGGGGGGTGCAGAGTCAATTGTTTTATTGCGTGGTTTGCATTGTATAGTCCTGCCAGAACGCGGGAGATGTGGCGCCCAGATATTTGAGATCTGAAATTTAATTGTATGTGCTGTTAGTTTGTAGCTTGCGACCTTCAGCAGGTTTCTTTTTTTTTTTTTAATTTTTAATAGCTTTTTATTTACAAGTTATATGCATGGATAATTTACAGCATTAACAATTGCCAAACCTTTTGTTCCAGTTTTTCTCCTCCTTCCCCCTACCCCCTCCCATAGATGTCAGGATGACCAATACATGTTAAATATATTAAAGTATATGTTAAATACAATATATGTATACATGTCCAAACAGTTATTTTTCTGTACAAAAAGAATCAGACTCTGAAATATTGTACAATTAGCCTGTGAAGGAAATCAAAAATGCAGTCTTGCAAAAATATAGGGATTGGGAATTCTATGTAATGGTTCTTAGTCATCTCCCAGAGTTTTTTCCCTGGGTGTATCTGGTTCAGTTCATTACTGCTCCATTGGAACTGATTTGGTTCATCTCATTGCTGAAGATGGCCACGTCCATCAGAATTGATCATCATATAGTATTGTTGTTGAAGTTTATAACGGATCTCCTGGTTCTGCTCATTTCACTCAGCATCAGTTCATGTAAGTCCTTCCAGGCCTTTCTGAAATCATCCCTCAACAGGTTTCTTTGTGGCTTCTTGGATTATGGGAGACAGTACAATTGCTTTATTTCTTGCATATAATTTTACTTTGGAGAGGTTTAAAAGATCATTAATATTGGAGAAAATGTCTAGTACTCCATCTGTGGGTTCTAATTAAATTTTCATTACAAACCACTTTCTGTTCTTTTTCTTAAGGTTATCACCTAAGAAACTGAATGTTATCCTTTTTTTTTGTTTGTTTCAATTTTTCTTATTTTCTAATATTTACTTAAATATTTTTTCTTTTAGGAAACTGATATTGATGATAAATATGGAGATTTAGATTCCAGAACTGATTCTGACATTCCAGAAGTTCCACCATCCTCAGACAGAACCCCTGAAGTGCTTAAGAAAGCTCTGTCTGGTTTATCTGCAAGGTATGATTGAATAAATGTTTAATACTAGTCTATTTCAATGACTCTTTTTGCAGACATATTTCTGCAAAAGGTATTTTGTACATGGTTATAATCCTAACCTTGATATGATTCATCTTCTGAACAAATCAATCAGTAATTACAATTAAAATCATTGAGTTGATGTGAAAATATTTTCTATCTTCCTTTTCCTCTCCTCTTTCCTTCTGCCCCTTTCTATATCTTAAGACTGAACTTCAGAGAGGTTTGGCTGTTTTGTCTAAGTTCACATTAAATAAGATTGATGGCCAAAACTCATATGTGTTTTTAAAATTTTAAGATCAGATTTTTAAAAAAAATATGCTTTTTCATCAAAATCATAATTTTGTGACTTTGCCTCAAATCCTCACTAGTGTTCAAAAAAACCCAAGCACATCTAAATAAAATTAACCAATCTTGGACAGATCTGCTCACCTATGCCTCATTTTGTATCAAAGTTCTATGATCTCAACTAGAAGAGGTTGTTTTGTGTCCTGCTTCAGTGTTGTCCCTCGAGATTTAATATTGGCCCCTTGCACATTATTCAGAGTTATATTGTCTTTTAAAGTTATTTTCCTTTACATTGTTGTGGATATTACATAAATTGCTTTTGTTTTTGTTTATGTTTTTATCAGGGAAGACATGTCTTTCCAAATTTCTATAAGCTTTCATATTAAAATTTTAAAAAATGATAAACATTTCAGTAGTAAAGCAGCAGTATACTCCTATCATTTATATACCATAATTTATTTAGCTGTAGATATTTTTGTAAGTATGTGATCTTTAGCTTGATTTTTTTTTTTAAATCTCAAGAGTATATGCTTACTGGTTGGTCACAGCTTGGTGACTTTGCTATTATAATTTCAAATGATTTTTCAGAGTGGTAGGCCATTTCCCAACTCCCCCAAAACTTGCTAATTCCTTTTCTTACTTTTTTTTTCCTTTTTTATTACTTAACTGAAATTCATAATTTCTAATAGATTTCACACACGGGTAAGGTGAATAAGCTTTGCAATGTGTTAAATAAAATGAATACATTTTTTTGCAGCTTCAGTTTACAACTTATGCCACTTTAGTCCTTCTAAAGTTACCAGTCAGTTTCAGCTCAATTACTATTTCATTTTGGGTCCAAGAAATTGGTCAAGTATTTGAATGCTTCCATGTATAGTTATTTTTTAATATTTTCCCCCTATGGCTTACTGTCAGTTCCTTTCAAATAAATTCATATGTTAAACTCACATATTAAATTTTCATTATTCTTTCTTTTTTTTTTTAAAAAAAAATCTTTTTATTTTCAAAATATGTACAAAGATAGTTGTCAACCTTCACCATTGCAACACCTTGTACTCCAAATTTTTCTCCCTGCTTTCCCGCCACTACCTCCAAGTAATCCAATATATGGTAAATATGTGCAGTTCTTCTATATATAGTCTCACATTTATCATGCTGTACAAGAAAAATCAGATGAAAAAATGAGAAAGAAAACAAAAAGCAACAAAACAACAACAAAAAAAGATGAAAATACTATTTTGTTATCCACATTTAATCCCCACAATCCTCTTTCTAGTGCAGATGGCTCTTTCCATCATAAATCTATTAAAACTGATCTGAATCACCTTGTTGAAAAGAGCCACATCCATCAAAACTTTATCATTGCATTCATTATCTTCTTGTTGCTGTATACTATGTTTTTTTAGATTTATTCACTTTACTTAGCATTAGTTCATATAAGTCTCTTCAGGACTTTCTGAAATCATCCTGCTGATCATTTCTTATAAACAATAATATTCCATAATATTCATATACCATAACTTCAGTAATTCTCCAACTGATGGACATCCATTCAGTTTCCAGTTCCTTGCTATTACAAAAAGGACTGCTACAAACATTTCTGTACATATGAGTCATTTTCCCTTTTTTAAAAATCTCTTTGGGATACAGGCCCAGTAGTGACATTGCTGGATCAAAGACTATATACATGGTTTCATAGCCCTTATTTTCATTATTCTTTCAGTAGTTCTCCCATATAGACTTTTGATATTTAAAGTAGTATTGTCAAAACTTCCTATCAAATAAATGACAAGGAATTTGGGAATTTGGGGGTAGAGGAGCAAAACAATATCTATGCATGCGGCTGTCACTTCTTGGCCCCATGACATATCATTGAAATAAAAAGTGTTTTGCTTTTTTGTTTGTTTGTTTGTTTTTGGAAAATAAAAAGTATGCCAGACCAAGGGCATTTGCTTTCTTCTTCCCCTCCATAAAAAGAAAAACCAGCTATTTTTCTTTAAGATAATTTCATTGAGGGGGGGAAAATCCAAATCCTTTAGAACATTTATATTCCTTTTATTTAAGAATACTGATTATTGAAAGAACCACCAGTTGTCAAAGGATGACAGTGGGAAAAGGAAAGCTGAAGTAGTTTCTTTCTGCTTTATATAACAGGAAGCCTGGGCTCTTGGAAGCCTTGGTTTTTAATTTTCCCCTTCTCCCATCTCTCCTCCTCCCCCTTCCATTTAGTGATTTGATTGGTCAGCTTTAGTCCATTTTTTTTGAAGTTATATTTTCTTTTTTAAAAAATTAATAACTTTTGGGTTTACATCACCTAAATTTTTTACATAACTCTCAAAAGATTTTCTTAAAGAAAAAGAAATAGGAAAAATTCGGCTAAATCCATTTTAAATACTTAAAAAAAAAAAACACCCTGGAAATATATTCAGTGTTCCACACTTGTCAGCCTTCTATGCAAAGGCTTCTGGAGATGCTATCTTTTAAATCTTTTCTCTGGTGCTGTGCTTTTTCTTTGTATCTTTACAACATTCATTTTTTGGGGGGGGGTGTTAATTTACATTATACATATTGTTTTGTTTCATTTTTTGTCTCTGCTTGTTTCATTTGTTCATGTCAATCTGTCTATGGTTCTGTTTCATCCTATTTGTCATTTCTTATAGCACAGTAATATGATGTTACTTTCTTCTACCACAATTTGTTTAACCATTCCCCAGTTGGTAGGCATCTACTTTGATTCCAGTTCTTTGTTACCACAAAAAGTGCTAGGTAGTCTTTTTTTAAATACGAAAAATAGGTATTCTTCCTGGGTAGTAGCAGGTTCTGCTCAGACTCATCCTCACTGTTGCTTTTTTTTTTTTTTTTTTTTTTTTGCCATTCCCTGCCTTTTTTTTTTTTTTTTTTTTTATAATAGCTTTCTATTTTCAAAATATATGCAAAGGTTTTCTACAGTTACCCTTGCAGTACCTTGTGTTTCTAATTTTTCTCCCTCCTTCCATAGACAGCAAGCAATCCAATATAGGTTAAACATGTGCAATTCTAATAAACATATTTCTACATTTATCATGCTGCATAAGAAAAATCAGATCAGAAAGTAAAAAAAAAAAAAGAGAACAAAAAAACAAACAACAAAAAATGTAAAAATACTGTGCTGTGATCCATATTCAGATGCTATAGTCTTCTCTCTAGATGCAGATGAGTCTCTCCATTAAATGTCTATTGTAATTGCCCTGAAATCACCTCGTTGTTGAAAAGAATCAAGTCCATCATAATTGATCATCACATAATCATGTTGTTGCTATGTACACTGTTGTCTTTATTTTACCCCCTTCACTTAGCATCAGTTCATGCAAGTCTCATCAGGCCTTTCTGCAATCATCCTGCTGATCATTTCTTAGAGAACAATAATATTCCATTAGATTCATATACCCTAACTTATTCAGCCATTTCCCAACTAATTAGTATCCATTCAATTTCTAGTTCCTTACCAAAGAAACTAAATAGTTTAGCACATGTAGGTCCTTTTCCATTTTTTATGATCTCTTTGGGATACAGACCACTGCTGGATTAAGGGGTATGCACTTTGGGCATAGTTCCAAGTTGCTCTCCAGAATGATTGGATCACTTCCCAACTCTACGAACAATTTATTAGTGTCCCATTTTCTCCACATTTTCTACAACATTTACCATTATTTTTTCCTGTCATTTTAGTCAATCTGAAAAGGATGAAGTGATACCTCAGAATTGTCTTAATTTGGCATTTATCTAATCAATAGTTATTTAGAGTATTTTTTTTTTCCATATATGTCCTACCTTCTAAGACTTGTTTTTCTTGATGGTTCAAGACAGGCAAGCAGCTTTGTTTTCTTTTTTGACTGAAGCTTATAGTCAGTGGTATTACTTACTCATTTCTATAGGTATAGCTCTAATCTCAGCATCCTCTTAGTTCAGATTTCATATTGAAATGAGGCACTTCCAAGGCCCTGAACATTTTTACAAAGGATAAGGTTTACTTTGCCCTAATACAGCAAGGATTTGCAAAAAAGATACCGTGGAACTCTAGATACAACAAGTCCAAATCCATACCCGTGGTCTCCAATCTCCATTTGGATGTCTAGTCAGTCATCAAAATACAGTTTGTTTCATGATCTCAGGATACCCATCATGTCTGAAACTGCACATATCTCAGACCCTTTATGCTCCCTGACCAAGAAGCTGCATCAGAGCAGCTGGGGCGTGGATGGGGGAAGGAAGCTGTGTCAAGAAACTACTGTTCCTCTTATCCTAGATTTCTTAATTGTTCAGTGTTCAACACTGTGGTTAACTTAGTTCTCAGTAGACCCCTACACTTGGTTTTTTGACAATATTTAAGCAAGGATTAAGATTTCTAACATCAATAGCTTTAGGCCAATAGAATATCCAGATTTAGGATTTAATTACAAATTGGTGGGGTTTTCTTCTGGAGACAGTGACTACCTAATGGATAGATCCTTTCTTTTTAATTGGGAGATCACTGTAGTCAATTATTCAAGATAAAGTGCTGGTCTTTAGTATCAGAAAAGATCTGGATTTCCATTCCCTGATACTTCACAGCTGTGTGACCCTTGACAAGCCTTTTAACCTTTACAAATCCTCAGGTTACTAAGATTGATATGTCCAGATCTGTTTGTGTTCCTTTGCTATTTGAAATTCTTGAATAGCCTAGCCTACTAAATGACATTTCAACTTCTGATGTTTAAGACCTTTCACAATCTGCCTTGTCTTTTTGCAACATCTTTCACATATTCTTTTTTTTTTTAAACATAGCCTGTATTCCTATCAAACTAGGCTGCTTGCCTTTCTATAAAAATGCTTCCTTTAATCTTATGATCTGTAATTTTAAATAGCAATGTAAAGCTGAGTACTTTCTAGGTTCTGGGAGAGGTAAGGTTATTAATGACTGGAAGTGTGGTGGATTAAGGAAACATTAAGATGAATAAGGTGGCTTTTGAAATGGGCTTTAAATGATGAATTCAAATGCAACAGGTAGAGACTTTTGAGGCCCAGAGAAAATAGCATAATCAAAGACATTGAAGTATAAAAAAAAAAATGGGTTTAAAGTGTATATGATTGATAGTTCCATGTATTGATTTGATAGAGGTCATAAACTGGAGAGAATATAGTATAAAACTAATGTCAGAATGTAGAAGAATATGAGTCATAGGGCGTTTAAACACCAGGGATTATTGAATTTTGAATATAGGAGTAGAAAATGATATTTGAGACATAGTATGTCTCATATATACATATACATATATGGAAAAGCATATGGAGGCAGTAAGAATGTAGACTACTAAAATAATTCAAATAGGTAAATAAAAATTCTATAGTGGTAGAAGAAAAGATATGAGAGTGAAGAAAAAGGATTTATTCTATTGTGATTATTTGGAAAAGTAAGGAGAAAGGGGAAAGCACAAAGAAAGTATAGGATTTTAAACTTAGAATACTGAATGAATGATTTTTACCAGTGATAGAAATAACGAATTTGGAAGAAACATATTTAAGTAAGGGGGGAAATTATATAAACTTGTTTTAGGAAGTGATGGATGTGAGTTGCTTGTAAAGTAGTCAGGTAAAGAAATCCTGTTGGCAATTGGAGATTCCTGAGGTACACTGCAGAAAATTCAGGGTTAGGGATACAGAATCACCTGTATCAAAGATGATCAGTAAAGTTATGGAAATGAATGAGATTAAGAAAGCAAGCAGAGAAGGCCAGTGGATAGACCTCTATTAGGAACTGCAAAACAGGGGGAAGGAGGAAACTAAGAGCCAGCCAAGGAAATAGAGATTAAACAAGTAAGAAAAAAAATCAGCAAAATTGTGGCATTTCTGAGGCCAAGGGAGGAGGAGTTTCCAGCAGAGGGAAGTTAACAAGAATTCATTATTTCAGATAAGGGAACAAAATAAGATGATTTTGTGTCATTACTGAAGTCATTAATGAACCTGCTGTCAGGCATGTTTTGCTGCCTCTGTCTGTCTTTCTTTGTCTCTATCTCTCTCTCCTTCTACACCCCCCCTCCCCAAAGGAATCAGATAGAGGGGTAGAAGATACATTATAATGGAGGAAAGAGTCATGGTGAAGACAAGAAATGCTTATTTTGTGTTATGTTGAAGATGCAGTATAAGGGCTTTTTAAAGGATTGTGTAAATCCTAAAAACATAGGAGTAAATGTAGAAGCCAGGAATAAAGACAAAGGGATTGAAGATGCATAATAGAGAGGAGATAAGTTTGCTGGAGCAAGATCCTAGGAGAGACAGGAAAAGATGGAAATGAGGATTCAGATAAAAATAATGATACTTCTTCCTCTGGAGAAGAAAATGGGTAAAGCAGCTGGATATTGGAAGGAGGGAAGTCAAGGCAGTTGCCATTTGGCCTCAATTTTGAAAAAATACGATTCTGCAGCTGTTATAAATGTAGAATTTATTGGGGGGGGGGGTTGGTTTTTAGAGAAGAAAAAGTTGAGCAGATTCTGTGAGGCATGAGAAAAGTAATCAATAATTTTACTCAGCATCTTAATTATCAATATAAATAACCATTTTCATTTCCTAATTTCATGGTTCCTTGCTTTTCCTATTGTTGTTGGGTAGGGGTTACCATGAATGGTAATAATGAGTTTAGTAAGTACTATGGGGAATAGCTTACATCAGAGTCCTGCCCTTGCAGAATTTAAACCAATGTCTTTGAGAGCATATTAAATGGTAACTATTGATGTTTTCTTTGTAGATGGAAAAATTGGTGGATTCGTGGAATTCTTACTCTGACTATGATTTCATTATTTTTCCTGATCATCTACATGGGATCATTTATGTTGATGCTTCTTGTAAGTTTGCTAGACACATTTTATGTATAATCTATTTTTCAGCATGGTTAAAGTTGTGTTGAGTCGAGCTTCAAGGAAGGTAATTGTTTGAGCAAAGTATTAAACTATAGTGTTACAATATTTTTAAGAAATATGCTGTTTTTATATCCTTTTGTTTGCAGAATTGCTATGACCCCTAGACTTTGAATCATATTGTTGGGAAATGAAATCAGCTGTATACTAATTAGTAATAAAGGCCTGTAGTACTTGCAGGAAGAATATCTTTCTTACTCTGCAGCATTTTTATAATTGCACTATGATTTTGTATAGTCAATACTATTGTCCTATGGTTTTAGATTTTGTCAGATCAGTGATCTCACTGAAATGGGTATTCCAATCAGTGGCATATATCACACTTCATGTACACCCTCTCATCCTTATTTGTGCTACTCATGTGTTACTGAGTGCTACATACTGTTGTACCATAAGTTGACAAAAATTGATTTAAAAAATATTAACATTGGGACAGCTAGGTGGTGCAGTGGATAGAGCACCATCCCCAAAGTCAGGAGGACTCTAGTTCAAATTTGGTCTCATACTTTTAACACTTTTTAGGCTGTGTGACCCTGGGTAAGTCATTTAGCCCCTATTGCTTCAGCCAAAAAAAAAAAAAGAAGAAAGAAAAGAAAAAGAAAAAAAATCTAACAGAAATCAAATTGATATAGGACCTGTTTTATAAGTTGAAGACTTTAGTTATCAGTGTTTAAAACAGATTGTTTCTCTAAGATCCCTTAGTGTGAAAAATAGTGAAATGCTTGGAGATGAAGACCAGCTGCCATTATTAGTGTAGTTGTATACTACTATATATACAATTCTATACTGGCTTTTAGAATAATCATATTCTTATTTAAGGTTCTTTTGGACTTCTTTGTATAAAATGTTCATTATGTTTAACATCAAATAAGTATGTATAAACTTTTAAGTATAAAAAAGATCATAGTCTAGCATCTGAATTTTACAAGTAAAGATAGTGAGACCTATAAATGTTGTGGTATACATTCTATGGGCATTCGTGCAATGAAAACTCAGCAAGCATTTGTTAGTTGAATGTTATATGTGGAACAGTATGAAAGATATTTGAGGAAATTTAAAAGTTTTGCTATATTGGTTTTTGCCCTAATGAAGATTACATTCGGAATATGGGTTGGCAAACAGCCATTAGGTGAAATCTTGGCAGTCACCTGTTTTGTATGGCCTGTGAGCAAAGATTGATTTTTTATATTTCTAAATAAAGTTTCATTGGAATGTAGCAATGTTCATTCATTTAACGTTTGTCTACTTTCATATCACAAAGGCAGAGTTACAAAGACAGTGCAACACTCTTACTGCTTCACTCTGCTACTTGACACACTGTAGGTATTAGTGATGTAATGCTGGAGAAACTGAGCAAGATAGAGATTAATAGTTTATTAAATGGAGAGATATACTGGGACCAAATGGATCC
Source organism: Sarcophilus harrisii (assembly GCF_902635505.1). Taxonomy (NCBI): domain Eukaryota; kingdom Metazoa; phylum Chordata; class Mammalia; order Dasyuromorphia; family Dasyuridae; genus Sarcophilus; species Sarcophilus harrisii. The sequence continues at coordinate 152,319,534 of NC_045431.1, forward strand.
ATGGTTGGTCCCAAGGCTGAACGAGATTATCAGCTCAAAGAATCCAGCACTAAGTATCCGGACAGCAAGAATTTTATAGGATAATAAGAACAATGACATAATGGGGGAAGTACCTGGATGGGGATAACCTAATGGGGGGGGGAGGCACTACGATGACATAATGGTACTGGAGAGGTTATTGATATTCCAATGATGTCTAAAATGGATAGACCTTTATCCTGTCAAACATTAAGAAAGAATGATTATAGCCTAAAGATATAAAACCTTTATCTCATCAAACATTAAGGGGGAAAGGTTATAACCTGAGGTAGAGTAATTAAATAGGACAATTGGGAAAACTAGGTCAGGACATCAAAAGGGAACTGTGGCACAACATTGAGTCAGGGAAAATCCAACAGTACTTCAAGTATCACATATATTGCACTTTTTTTTTTTTTTTTTTTTTTTTTATTGTCGGTACATACCCATGATGTCAAAAATAGAAAAGGAAAAGAAAGTTTTATGATTTTTTGAGCTTGGAATAGAGTTTGAAATTTTTCTGAAAAAGGCTCATCTTCAAAGACTGTTATGAACACTGCGTGGCTTTGGAGATTAACTTTTGCTACAGATTTGGTGTTAGATTCTTCTAGTGAAGAATATGTAATTCTATTCTATGCCAAAGACTGATGCTGTTTGGTTATATAGATATATAATCTGGTTATTACATTATTGACCTATGGTAAAAATAATAGATTACATAAATTGCTTTGAAGAACCTCAGTAAACAAAGCAGAGGAAGGGCAATGGGGCAGGGGAGGAGAGAAGAGAGAGAGGAGAGATACTCAAAAATTTTAAAGTTTCTCCCATTTTTTTTTTTTCAAATTAACACTCTTTTGAAGCCCACCATCTTCAGCATGTTAGAAAACTCATGATCCAGGTATAGGCAAAAAGTTCTTAATTCCTCAATTCAGTTGAAACACAGAATTTAAAAACGACTTTAATGCAGAAATAAAATAAAAGGAAAAAATAATCTACATGAAATAAAAACCATTGGGGACAGAGGCAAAAGTTTACCAATCTTACAAAGGTGAAGAAATCTGTTTTCAGATCAGGCTGAAAAATTTCAATCACACCCCTATCTTATAAGAAGTCTTATTCATCTGGTCTAGTCTCATTACATAGACAATTCCAATTCTTTCCTTAAATAAAGCTAAGTTTCTTCAGTACTAGCTGTAACTTCAATTTTATAAAATTACAAGTATTCAGTAATGCTAGTTTCCGACATAGTAAATAGAGAATGGATACTATGCCAGTCTTGGAATTACAAAGACCAGAATTCAAAACTTGACTTAGATACTTCATTTAATCTGTGATCCTGAAAAGTCTCTTAACCTGTCTTGGCCTGAATTTCCTCATCTTTAAAATGAATGATAGTAGCACCTAACTCACTGGCTGCTGTTATGAGTTTCATATGAAATAAAAAGGCAAAGTGCTTCGCAAACCTTAAAGTGCTCTATAAACACTAGAGAGTATTATCTCTATTTTTGTAATCATGATTTTTTTTTGTTTTATTTCTAATATTTATGGTATTTCTAGTCTCATATTCTTAAGTATTAGTCAACATGATCAACTAAAATGTCTTTTAATTGCAGGTGTTGGGCATCCAAGTGAAATGCTTCCATGAAATTATTACCATAGGCTACAGAGTCTATCGTTCTTATGAGCTACCATGGTTTAGAACACTAAGCTGGTAAGTCTAAATTTTCTATTTTGAAAGACTGAATATTGTATAAATCCAGAATCTAGGAACTGACATTATCATTTAATATACATAGATTCGGACTGTGGCAAAGGATTGTCTGTGATTTGGGAGACATGAAAAAAGATTACTTGGCCAAACCCTAATTCCATAATATTTACTAAATACTAATGATGTTTAAAATTTTCCTGGATAATAAGCTGCCTAAGATCTTATTCTGGTCCCCCAAGGCTGTGCCAACAACACAAATTCTGACAGGTCCTTAAAAATGGGAAATGATTCCATTGTGGACCTAGACAAAGAACATGACTGAGGAACTGCTTAGTTGAATATAGAGAGATGTATAACCAGATGATTGACCACCATGTGACAAACTTTATCATTCACAACCAGTGACAAAGACTGTCTGAGGAATGAAATGGATTGTGATTTACATTGAATGAGGAAATTTATCCACACTGCTAAAATCTTCATCTTATATAGAAGTATAGTTATGAACCAATTCCTGAAATTCAGAATGATGTATTGATATCCAGAATGGATTGATATCCTAAATGTTGTATACAGTGTTCACCAAGTTAAGTATACTCATAAGGTATTGAACTTTTAAACTTGAGACACATAAGAATTTTCTTAATTATTATTATATTATCATTATTCACCTGGGTTCAAAATAATAGATACTTTTAACCCTCACATTTTCCTAGTTGAAAAAGTTTTGTAAAAGAAAGAATAGCTTGATCAATCTTATAATAAAAAAAAAAAGAAAGAAAGAAAAGCCAATAGCAAATTTGAAGGGATTAATTTTAACCCTGGAATGTGGAAATCCAAAAAAAAAAAGTAGTCATTGGGACTTTGGTCAGTTTGATAACCAGCATTTTTATGTACCTGATCTTCTATTAGAATGGTCTGGCCAGAGTGGAAGGACAAGCACCAAAATAAATAAACCTGAAGTCTGGCTTCTAAGTGGATTAATAAAATTCTAGTTTATCTTTTTTAAAGCAAATATTACTGGTAAAAATGTTAGGCAGGTATGATGTTCCTTTTGTTGAATAATTCTAGTCTATTACAACCAGCAGAGATATGTGTGATATAGTTCTCCTTCTACCTCCCTTTCCTTGGTTTTTCTTTTTTCCTTGCCTCCCAAGTTCATGAAGACTATGCCTACATAGTACAGTCCCTGGCAGGTTCTGTCATGTTGGTTCCAACAATAGACGATACTCTTGAGTTCTAACCTAGCTAAGCACAGAAAGGTTCATCTTTAGTAGGCTGTTCTATTGATCATGTGATCATTTCCTGGGCCATGACAACTGATGAAAGGAAGAAAAATACCAAATGGCTTTCAATCCTGTATGGCCCTCTTCAGCTTCTAGAATTAACAGTGATGGGAAAGGAAGCAAGGATACCCACAAATGAGAGTTTTTAAGTAGAGTACTGCCAGTACATTAGATAAGGATCTAATGATCAATGAAAAGACATAACTGCTAAAGGATCTGGATCTTATGAGACTTGATAATATCACCATAAAAATAAAAGGAAGCCACAGTTTAAGAGAAAGATTCTTCAAAGCTCCCTATGGAAAAGCTAGCAGAGTTGGTTTTATCATATGCCTTAAGGCAACAAGAAATAACCATTTTTGGGGACATTTGATTAATCTTGTATTTCAGTGCTTATAATAAGTATTTATAGCAACAACAACAACAAAGAACACTGAAAATAATTGCAGCTTACTCACAAATGAATTGCAGAGAATGGAAGGGTGAAGGATTCATTGGAGCCTTGCAAATTGAGGCAACATACTCATAGACTTCAGTGCAAAGATGGACAATAGGTAAGAATAGTGAAAAGTGTTGGAAAGTGTGGAACCAGGAATAAGGAACAAAGAGATGTCAAATACTTATAGGATAGCCAGAATTCACAAGCTTCTACATCATGAATACTTTCTTTGAAAAAAATTAAGGTTTTTGGACATGGCAACAAGTAAAATAACAAAAATTGATTATATTTTAACAGGATACAATTTGTCAATATGGGAATCATTCCAAAATGAATTGTTTAGCATTAGAGAACCAGGTTCTTAGATCAAAAATTAAAATGAACATAAATTAGAAAACAAAACAAAAGATAGGACATACAGTTAAAGCAACTGCAGCTTGATCTACTTGAATTAGTATATTTTAAGAATAAGATAAGAATGGACCCACATTGATACCAGTTATAGTGATTTCATGCAGAGGTTTAACTGTAAATCAGGTGCCATAAAAATAACCATAAGTGCTCAAAAAAATGAAATCAAATAAAATGTTTGAATGACTTGTAGAGAGATATATCAGTCAAGGGAAAGGCAAGTTTAGATGATAAATTCATTTGTAAAATCTTAAAAGAATTATAGATAATTATTATTATCTCTTCAAAGAAGACCAGTGAACATAACACATTTTTACTTGACTAAAAATACATTGTCAGACATGTATAAAAGATACAGAAACAGAATGGAAAAGAACAAAAGACAGAAAAGGCAACTGTATTCAACCAAATGTACACAGAGGAGTTATATGCTGGAGGCAATACAAATGTAAGATAATTAGAGATTCATTCTTAAAAGAAAGGAACGAGATACCAAGGAGGTAGAAGAATCAGAGATCATCTTATTACTCAGAATAGGCCACTTAAAGAGCACCTTAATGAACTATTTATTATATATGTCTTTTCCTCCATCTATATAAAATTTTGGTGAAAATAATAAATACACACATTGAGGGTATCTTTGATTAGATATTGGAAATAAGCAGGCTTCATAAGTGATATAACTCTATGTGAAATCAAACCTTTATTGTTGCAGAATTGGATGAAAGACATAGAGAATATGAAATTCCACTGTGCTGATTGGCTTTACTATCAGAGAACATTTGATTGGTAGAGCAAAATGCTATGTTAAAGGTTCTTCTCCATTAAGATCTATCTCAGGCATAGATCAAAATTTAACAAGACTCATTGGAAAAAAAATAGGAAGTGTTCAACTTTCTGGTTGATCTAATGGATGAGGGGATGAATAAACAGGTGTTTACTTTCATGGAGGAAATCCACTGAAATAGTAGCAAAGTACTTTGTGATTTCATCAAAGGCAACTGAACCTTATTCCTGTTCACACTTAGATAAAACAGCGACCTGTCTTCTTATTACCTATATTTTTCCAATGCTTTATAGCTATTAGATAGGCAATGGTCTTCTAAAAATTAGATAGGAGAGTATTAGCACAGAAGCCAAAGAAGAGACGATGGAGATATGAATTGATTTATCACATTGCAAACAAGCATTTGAAAAGGCGAATTAACATAATGGATGCCATCTAAGGCATGTGTGGGAGAAAAAGAAAATAGGTTATTTGAGGCAAGAACAAGAGATAGCTAATAGACACAAAGGTGAAGAATAAATGTATAAGAATTTCATAGGATGGGCAAACATTTGGATGAGTTAAGATCTGTTCTTTTGAAGGAGAGTTAGCAACACAGCAACAACAATCAATTCGAGAATTTGATTTTCTTAAGTCCATTTCTGATTATAAATGTGCTCTCAGCTAATTGCCCTTCTCTATGTACCCCATCTTTCCCTCACCCCACCCCATCTTGACTTTGCCTCCCTTGTTTCAATTTTGTTTTCTTATTTCAGCCTTTATTAATCTGCTCTTACCTCCTTCAACCTTTTAATTTCTCTGAATTACTATTTGTACTTAAAGAATATTTGTTTTTACTCCTTATTTGTTATGTTATTCTAAGTCAAACTCAGTTCACAGAAACAATCTTTTATAGCCCACATTTCATCTTAAGACAGTAATCTAGGCAATGACAATATCTTTGTAGTTTCTTTCTCACTTCCTTATTTTCCTTTATGTGATTGAAAGATAGAAAAATTTAATATTTCTAATATTTGCCAACTTTTAACATTGCACAATTTATGTATAATCATATATTGTGTGTGGTCATATATGACATTTTAGATTTCCTATTAATATTAAGTCTATGTAAACTTTTCCTCTCTCTTTATACTATTTGTAAAATAGTAATGTGATTGGGAAGTGAAGTTCAAAACTCCACATCCATTTTAAATTACAGAACTGAAATTCTTACTTCACTTAACAATAGTAAAAGTGAGAGAAGGATATTTGCTTCATAAATAAGTCATGATTGGACTTCTACACCAAATTAAAACTATTTCACATAATTACATAAAATAGCATGGTCAAATTGCTTAGGTTAAGTGCTGTCATAGTATAATTTTAAAGGGGTTTATTAATCTTACCATGGCTGAGCAAGTCAGACCACCATTAGAAATGACTTCTATTGACCATGCTGTATTAGTGTTGTGGTCCTGATTTCCTTCATAGAGAGAGGAAGTTTAAAGAAAGGATGGCGAGGTCTCATCACTACAATAGTAAGGTAGCTTCTATATTGACTGTTCCCACCTTCCACCTTCCACCAATCCTTAAAGAAAGCTGTGCTATCTGGGTCAAGGAAGTACCCTTTTCTTTTCCTGCTGATGTAAGAATGAATATTGAAAATGCAATTCTTAGCCTATTCATCTTAATACCTTAATACCTTAGTCTGAGTAAATTTCAATCCCAGTGCTGATAGTCTTTGATACAAAGAGGAGAATGCTGCTTGTAAACCCTAAAATAATTTCATTGCCCTGAATAAGTGAGGCATCACTATGTCAGTCATCAGGTATTTATTTAGTCTGCTCTTTGCCCTTTCACATGGATCCTTGGTTAAGAATATGCAGAAACAGGGGTGGGGCAAAGATTAAGTACTGAATTGTATAGTACTTTAAGTACACAAAGATTTCATATATGGATATGAACAATCAGAATTTCAAGAATAACATAGGATCTGGGCTTTGAGAGCTGGGTGGAATTTCCATAGATGTAGGACATCCCCATTTGGGAAGGCAGCAAGAGGGCATTGATGTGGGAGAGACCAAGTCAAGTAGTGAAGGTATTGAACAGTAACACTAGATGTGTTTATGAGCGAGGTGTGACAGTCAGATTATTGGGGAACTTGAAGGCCAGAGAGTTTAGACTTATTACATTGGGCATAGTAGGGAGTTACCATAGGTTTTTGAGTAGCATGATAAAAATGTTGTTTAATGAAGATTAGTCTCACACAATTATACTTATAGAATATGAGTTCAGGAAGATTATAGACTCTCTACACATGAGAAAAACATGGACTTGAGAAAGATGCCAAGGGAAGAAGTAGTAAAATTTGTATTATAGATTAAATGTAGAGAATCAAGAAAAAGGGGGAAATAATTCAACAATATGCAGTCAAGGAAATGGATGATTCCATTGAATCATTTAGTTTGGAGCATGGGGTTTTTGGCAGTGAAAGTGGGGTGGATATAAGCAAGCTATGGTCTTCCCCTTCTCCCATTGCTTTGCTGGAGGTATCAGAGACTAAAGTTAATTGGACCATGGAGAGATTTTCTTTTTTCCATTGCCTTTTAAAATATGAAACTATTGTTTCTGAAGTAATCCCTTCATTTCTATTTCCCTTAGGGAATTTTATTTAACACCCAGAAGAAATCTCTAAAAAATTGTATTGTAACCTATTTTAAAAAATACATGCTAATTGCTACTGATTAGATGTTAATTATAATGGCTAGCTTTTAAGGATACCTTGAAATTAAAACATAAAATAATGTTTGGTCTAGCCCCGTTGAGCACATATTGATGGACTACTTTTTAATCAGATTGATTTTTTTCAACGTTTTATTTTGATTTCTTTTGTATTGTTCTATGTATAAGATAGCTCTATTGAGGGTGTCTGATGATCATATTCATCAAAGAAAAATAGGCTGATAGTTCTTATATTACAGGTATTTTTTACTGTGTGTCAACTACTTTTTCTATGGAGAGACTGTAGCAGATTATTTTGCTACATTTGTTCAAAGAGAAGAGCAACTTCAGTTCCTTATTCGCTACCATCGATTTATATCATTTGCGCTATATCTGGCAGGTAAGCAAAGAGAGAATTCCTTTTTCAGATTGTGGTTGGTGTATTCATATCAAATGTGAATTGTAGTAAATCTTTATTTTATGTCATCTTTTCATTTCATTTCAATTTATCATCCCATGAATAGGCAACAGATCTGTGTCCAGTCTGAAACAAGGGAGAACCTTTAGTGGAAGTTCTAGAATATGAATTGTTTTTATGGTAAACAGATCATAAATAGGTCATACATACTACATGGAAGGAGAATCTAGAAATTATAGAGATAGATTTACATAATGTACACAGAGAGTCAAATACTTTCCCCAAGATCATTAGAAACATTTTAAAATATGCTGTAATAGAAGTTAATTAGAATTAAAGTAAATTAGAAATTAGTAGTAGTTAGAATTTATTTTTTTTTTTAACAGAGTAATCATCTTTGAAAAGGTTCTTTGGTGAATGATTTTTTACATTTTGCTTAAGTGGGTTTTATGCGGGGTTGGGGAATAAGAAGATGGTTCCTATTTGAGCTCTGAACCTTAGCAATTAAGAAATGAATGGTTATATTATTACCATGTTACTCCAAACTTTTAAGAAAAGACTTAGGATGACCTTTCTGTTGACAACTACATTTTAGAAATATGTATGTACAAAGAGATGTGAAAAACCTTTAAATATCATGCAAAAAGTTACTGCCTATACATATGACTTCCTACTTCAGGGTCCTATATTTCTAAACCCAAAGAATCACTCAGATTCCTACTTAAATAAAGGTGGTCGAAAATAGGTTAGGAGGTGGAATAAGATCAAATAAATGCTAATTATAATTATCAAATAGTCCCTCTTAGTTTCCAGACAATAACAATAAACATTCAGTGCTTTTAGATTTACAAACATACTTTTAACATTTCAGTTATTTAAGTCTCACAACAATCAGATGAAATAAGTTGTCATTTCTATTTTTATATACAAAAAAACTACTCCACACCAGCGAATGTAAGGCATCATTTGCTCCAGCTTTCCTGTCAGAGGTCTTGCCTACTCTTTTTTCATTCTCATTCTATTCACTTTTCTCTTGGTCCCTTGTTTCCTTTCTGAAGTATCCCCCTAACATTTGGGAGAAGACAATTCTTTAGTCTTAAGTTTTGTTTGAAAAAGCACTCCTGCTGTTTAAAAGAATGAAACATATTTTAAGGTAAGAAGTCCATGTGAAATTATAATCAGTTTAGCAGAATGAAGACAATGCAGAATGACAATCACGAGGAGTATTGAGTTTATACGATTGGATCACTTGAAATTTTGTTTCAAGAACTAGGAAAACAAAGACTTTGAGAGTATTTGTAAACTTGTTACCATAGTGAATTAGTATTTGTTTTTTTTCTGATAAAGACGTCTGATCAAGTTTCAATGAGGGTTCCAACTGGCCACATTTTTCATTAACTATTTTTTAAAAACATTACATTCTTTTGTTTATCTAGGGGAAATTTTTTTTTAATTTTTATTTTATGCCTTTACTAGTTTAAATGATGGCCAATCATGATGCATTTCCTTTCATGTAAAAGTTTTGAATTTCTGAAATGTTTTTACATAGCTGTGTGAAAATAAGGATTCCTGATCTTGTTATTGGACATATAACTGAATGAGGCTGGGTAATTTAGAAATTGGGATGACTAGATGGTGCAGTAGATAGAGTGCCTGATCTGGAGTCAGAAACTTCCTGAATTCAAAGCTGGCTTTAGAAAATAGCGGTGTAACCTTGAGCAACTAACTTAATGCTGCTTGCCTCAATTTTCTCATCTGTAAAATGACCTGGAAAAGGAATTTACAAACCACTCCAGTATTTTTGCCTAGAAAACTGAGCAACAACAATTCAGAAATTACTTAATGCTTTAATAGTAGACTGATGGTGTATATATTCTTTTTTCTTCAAAGAGAGCACAAACTTCTTAGTTAAATATACTGAAATGACAATGAATTTGCCCTCTGGATTTCTTTTTTGTAAATAAGGGAGTTTTGATTAATATGATTGACTTCAAGTTCTAAAGAAGTCTTCTCATCTTCCTCTACGTGCAAAGTGTGTCAAATCATTGCTTTCCCAAGCTTTAAACATGCTTAGTAGTGATTTTGGGATATCCTAAAAATCATAGATTAAAACTGCTTAAAATTTTTGAAATGTTTATTATAGTAGTAGTTTCAGGTCCCAGAACCAAAGGAAAATTGTGATATAAGCTAGAGGAAGAAAGGAAAGATAAATGGATTTTCTTTCCTATCCTCACTTCTCCCTTGATTACTCAAGTTATTTTGTTTGGAAGGTGGATAAAGGAAAAAGTAGTGAAAAATATGTAGGAAAATGTTAGCTATTTAAAAATGGAATAGACCAATACTTCTCTAGATACTTAGAAGCCTTGTCACATCCTGAATCTTTCAGGAAGATATCAGTAGTGGGTAAAGTCTACCTCTTTCCTCTTGGCAGGGAAGTGGGAGTATAGATGTCAACGAGGTACTAATTTTCAAAAGTGGCCGCTTCATTGGTTTATTTTGCTTGACTGCATTTCTATTACAAGATAAGCTTACTTTGTGAAGTTATGTAAGTCTAATAAATCAAAAGGCATTAAACATGGAAGCATTGAACATTATCACAGAAGAAAAAAATTTGTTGTGTTACAGGAAATATCTATTAAAATGAATCATTTCAGAACTATCTGTCTAAAGGAATAAAATACCTATTGGCATAAAATATTAATAGTAACATTTTAAATAATAGCAAAAATAAAGCTATGTGTCAAATTGAAGTGGAATGTCACAACAGATTGTGGTTTAGAACTGTAATGAAATATGTCACAAATACCAAATATTAAAAAATACTGAGAAATATGGGGAGATGTAGAATGCTACAAATCAAAAGAAGCTTAACCCAAATAATAATGTAAACCCTGACTTCAATTATGTAAATAAGAACATTAACAATAATAGAAACAATCTACAGATTTTGCTACACCAAAAAAATGTACAGAAAAAATTCCAAATGGGGCCCAGAAACAAATTTGTCTCAAATTTAATATATGCCTTAAATCTATAATTGAAATTTAATTTCTTGTGCAGTCTTTTTTGTCTTTAAATTTCTGATTTAAAAATCAGTCTTGGGGCAGCTAGATGGTGCAGTGGATAGAGCACCAGTCTTGAAGTCAGGAGGACCCGAGTTCAAATCTGGCCTTGGACACTTAATACTTCTAGCTGTGTGACCCTGGGGAAGTAACCCCCAGTTGCCTCAGCAAAAAAAAAAAAAAAAATCATAATCAGTCTTATGTCAGCTAACTAGCTTTTGATAATATGAAGACAAGAGCTAAGAACAAATTAAAAGAAACAGTTGCCTCAACATAAATCAAATAACTTCTCTATGTATATATCATTGTGTTTAGTGTTGAAGATATAAAGACAAAAATTTAACAAATATTATCTGACTTCAGGGAGTTTACATTCTATTGAAAATGAAGATAACATGTACAAAGCTGACTCATTTAAATAATTTAACTTTAAAACATGATATGATAAAACTAAATAAATTAGCTCTGATTATTAGTATATTCTAAGGAAATACAAAAGTTGCCACAATGAGACCAAAAGAATCCAAAATAACCTTAGCCTCTTTAATTTTCTTGGCCAAGAAAGACAAAGGAACCAAAAGCAATTCCATCTTGAAATACAAATACATTTGCAAAGTATAATGGAGCAGAATGTTGGAAAATCACAAGGAAAAGTGACTTATTGAATAGTGACATGCAGTGTAGGGGCAAATCAACCTGCAGGACCACATGCTGAAATCTGAACAGATCTGAGATTCTGTGATAATCAAATTATGCCTTTTATGGTACAATTTTTATGTTTGATTTAAACAGGGAAGGAGAATTGATAACCTGAAAATGAAATCAAAGAAAGCAAATTATATGCTAAATATTTCAAGAATAGCTAAATAAATAGTGATACATTAACATAATGGAATTTCTTTCATGTAAAATGACCATAATGTCATAAAATGACCATAAGAAAAAAGGGAAGACATAAAAACTAATATAAAATGAAGTAAGCATTCTAATCAGTGGCCTTGAATGCCTTACCAACATACAAATGGATCAGTCAGAAATTGAAGGAAGTTTTCTACCTCTTGCCATAGAAGTATAGAATAAAACACATTTTTAAATATAGCCCAATGTATATGTGTGTTTAGCTGTCCTTACTTATTAGAAAGGATGACTTCCATTAAGAATTTGGTGTGAATAGGTAATGAGATCTGTATCAGAAAGTAGGTGGTGTTATTCCCATTTTTACAGATGAGGAAAGGTAGATATTAAATGATTTCTTCAGGGAGATGCTGCTAGTAAATATTTAAAGTCAGATTTGAACTCAGGATGAAGGAACAGAGAAGGAAGTTCAGATAGGGAAATAAAGAAGTGAGTGTGATTTTGCTTAAAACTGCAAAAATTTTAATTTTTACTTAAAAAAACTATATATTAAAAATGTTCATGTTTAAGGCTTATGGTAATTTTTAAAATTTAAACATTAGTTCAAAGAAAAATCATGTTTTGTGCAGAACCTCAGAAAACTAGAAATTATAGGTGTTTCAGAGAGTGATAGGAAGACATGTAGTAGATGACAAGCTCCTTGATAAGATCTTGTTTATTTTGTTTTGTTTAATTTTCATCCCTCATACACCTTACATCCTTTGGCACAGTGTATAGCATGTAATAAGTGCTGTATAAATTTTTATTGACTGAATTTTAAATTGTCTTCCTGATTTCTAATGAAGACTGCTTTGTGCATCTTAGTTCATTAACTCCTATATATATTTTATAATTTTAATAGAATATTTTCTTTCTTCCTCTTTTTTTAAAAGTAATTTTGATTTTTCAACTCTTAAGGTTTTTTTAGGAACTTACTCTCTGGTTATCCTAATTGCCTCATTTCTTCTTGTCCTTTTATACCTTGAGCAATTTTAAATAGTAGTGGAAACCTCTACTTTATCCCTTATCTTACGGGTAAAACTTTTTTCATTGTAAATAGGGAATTTAAATTTCAACATTATGTAAATAATTTTGAACATATTTTATGGCAGGGTTCTTTTATTTCTATTCATTTTAATATTCCTAACATAAATGAGTGCTAGGACTTATTAAAACCTTTTCCTGCCTTTATCATATATTTTCTGTTGATTTTTGTTGCTATCATAATAGAATAATCTAATTGTTTTCCTAATATTTATCTGTCCTTATAACCCTGCTACAAATCTAACCTATTCACATATTTTTTCAGTCTTTGGTATGTGATTTAATATTTTTAGGACAGAAGAGGAAAGTACATGAAACCAGTTCTTTATTACAGGGCTTGCTTTTGGTTTTAAGCATGTAGTATATTCAATACATAACTTTGAAAGTTTTCCTGCTTGTGATTCTTTCTGGTCTTCCTTTGTTCTCCTCTGAACCCTGAAAAAAAACCATTCAGTAATTCTTTTTACTTTTTTTCTTGAATTCTTACCTTCTAACTTCTCCCTTTCCCACCAAAATTGGAAAGAAAATTCAAACCATTAAGACAAATGTAAGTGAATTTATCCACAGCTTTCAGAATTTCTCCATTTGCTGTAATTTACAGGCTGATGTGGTATTGGCTGATGGAAAACTTTGGGTTTTTTTGGTGTTAACTGTTATGTAAAAATTAACCACAAGCATCAGAGAAGATCATTTTAACAGTGGAACCATTGCCTTTATCCTATCTATTTCTTTTCCTCATAAGAATATTGTCTATTAAATGCCAGTGTTTGCTATGAGGATACATCCATGAAGTTTTATTGCATTTAGATAAATCAAAGACAGTATTGATGATGAAAAGATGCACAGATCTCTAGTAGTAAATGATCATTGCTGTTGCTGTGTCCAACTCCATCCTTCCCAAGGAATCCCTGATATGTCTGGTAGTCTGTGCCTACTCTTGCATTAAAATCACCCACAATTATAAGGTTGCCCTTTTCCAGCACATTGATAATGAGGTTCTTAATAAAAATTTTTCTTTGACCTCATCAAGATTTATTATGGCGGAAACATTTGCACTGAAGTTGTGCTTTTATGCAAGTGGCAATCATGAACCTGCATTTCACTCCTTTTGGTAGGCATGTAAGCTTGTTGACTAGATGAGTTTTGACTACCAAAAAATTACTGTGAGAGAGATTCAGGAGATAGCTTTTGCCATGAAAGTTAGACCACTATGTCTCTCAAACTCCAATAGAGAAAGACAAGAACTCTGAAGTCAAGAGCCTTGGAAATAGCAGTGTTAATTTCTAGCCCAGTGCCCACCAGCCAGCACCACATCAACCATACATAGACCCATCAGTTAAAGCAATTGGAGAAATTTTGAAAGCTGTGGATAAATTCACTTCTTATGGCAATATATCTTCCAGGGATGTCTTAAGTAGGTGATGAGCTTGACTCATAGAATGCCATGCTAGCTCGGTGTTGTGGGAAGCTCTGAACAGAATTGTGCGAGAGTAGAGGGATTAGACTGCCTACCGGTATGAAGATCTACAAGGCCATTGTGCTTATCTCATTGTTGTATGCATGCGAAACCTGGACAGTATACCAGCACCACTCTAGGAAACCGAATTGCTTCCATTTGAATCGTCTTAAGAATATTCCGAATATCACCTGGGAAAATAGGCTGCCAGGCACTGAGGTTTTCTCTTGAACTAACCTGCCAAGTATTCAAACTCTACTATAGATAGCACAACTCAAATGGTTTGGCCACAGTATTTTAGTGCCAAATATTGTTTGCCCAAAATACTATTTTGTGGAGAACTCAAGCATGACACACATAGTGGTCAGACAACGCAATACAAAGACACTCTCAAGGACTCTCTAAAAAATTTTGGAATCAGTGGAAGACACTGGCAAAGGACTACTATGATAGTGTGCCCACATCAAAGAAACCACTAAGCTCTATGAGCAAAGCAGGATTGAAGTAACTCAAAAGAAATGTGAGGTGCACAAATGTTGAGACATCTCTACTCCATATGTTCATGTGGACTATTTGTGCCTGAAATATAGTAGAGCTTTCTGAACTTGTATTGATTTGAGCAACCAGTCCAAAATACTATAGCTTGAATCCAATATGGTGGTGCCATTTTGGTCTTATTTGAGATTGAAGCACAATGACCAATCATGCATTCATCATATTTACTCTCCTGAAATCATGGCTGGTCATTGTATTGATTAGAATTCTGAAGTCTTTCATTGTGTTTTGTCTTTACGGTGTCTTTACAATTTATAAATTGTTCTGGATCTACTGTTTCACTCTGCCTCAATTCATTATAGATCTTCCTAGGTTTCTTTGAAATAGGAACTTGCATCATTTCTTATGGCACAATACCAGTCTAACATATTGATATGCCATAATATGTTCAGCTATTCTACAATTTACACTATTTTGTGTACTTAATCTATTCAAGGAATTAATTTCTTCATCTTCCAGTTTCCAGTTATTGTCATGAGTATGAATAGCTTTGATAGCATCTTTTGAGAAATGCCTGTTCTTATTTAATGATCTGTTCATATTAATCTGCTTCTTTTAAATATTTGAATCAGTTCCCTATATATCTTAGAAATGAGATCTTTATCAGAGAAATTTGCTGAAAAGATTTTTCCCTAGTTCTTCTAGTTTTACTTGAATTGGATTTCTGCAAAAATTTTATGTAATCAGAATCACTCACTTAATCAGCTTAATTCATCTCTATTCTTTGGTCATAAACTCTTCTCTTACCCATGTTTCTGAAATGCAATTTCTTTTTTGTTATCCTGTGTGTTTATTATATGACCATTTATATTTACAGCATACATCCATTGGGAACTTTTTCTTAACATATGATATAAGGTGTTGACTTCAGTTTAATTTCTAACAGACTATTGTCCAGTTTTCCAAGCAGTTAAAAATAAGATCTTAACTTAAGAAGTTGTTCAGGCTTATCAAACACTTAACTTACCAAGATTGTTTGTTACAGTATTTTGTGTACTTAATCTATTCCAGGAACCATTGCCAAATCATTTTGATGTTTACTACTTTGTAGCATAGTTTAAAATCTGTTTTAGTTAGTCCTATTTACCTTTTAAAAAATTTAAGATTCTTGATCATTCTTTGTTCTTTCAATGAATTTCATTTTTAAAAGTCTGTATAAATTAGTCTTTTGGTAATTTAATTAATGTGACGCTAAATAAGTAATCAGTTTAATATGATTTTCATATCAGTTCAATCAACCTTATGTGCAATTAATATTTCTTTAGTTATTTAGATATGTATTTCCAATAAAGTGTTTTATATTTGTATACATATACTTTTTTTTTATTTCTGTCTTAGAAGGTAGACTATCCAGTATTTTATATATTCTGCAATTATTTTGAATGAGATTACTAAATCTCTTCCTTTTTATTGGTAATAATGATGATGATTTATGTACTGCTTTAGTGAAATTATTATGTCAGTTAATTTAATTGATTCTAGGGTTTTCTAAGTAAATCATCATATTTCAAAAAAATGATAATTCTGTTTTCTCCTAAAGTATGCTTATCTATTTTTTCCTGTCTTATTTATATATCTAGCACTTTTAGCACTACATCTAAAAGTGTATGCCCAGTCTTGCTTTGTACCTGATTTTATTGGAAAGGTGTTCTAGTGTATTATCCACATTACATATTTTGCTTGTTTGGTTTTAGATAGATATTAACATATTAAGGAGATACCACTTACTCCTTTTCTAAGGTTTTTAATAGAAATGTGTATGGTGTGGTATTAAATACTTGGTCTGTACGTGTATTGTAACAATCCTGTGTAAACTACTTTGAAATTTGCTTATTACTTTACAATTTCTTTTTCATTTTTATTCTGTTATTAATGTTTTTCCCTTTTAAAAAATGATTTGTTTTACTGGAGGGAAAAACTGCCCCTAGTTTTTTTGTTTTGTTTTGTTTTATTTTTTTATTTTCAAGTGTTTTCAATTTTGTTATTCTATTAAATTTTTAGGATTTATATTTTGGTGCTTTTTTGTTTTCCTTGTTTTTTCAGTGTTTTTAGAAGCATGCCCAACTTATGGGTCTGTTCCTTTTCCAATGAAGATGTTTAGAGAAACAAACTTTTCCCCAACAATTGCCATGACCAAAATTTTCATAGGTTGTTTCATTGGCATTATTTTTAATGAAATTGTTTTTGTTTTGTTCTTTGACCCATCAATTCTTTTGTATTGAAATAATTTTGCATTCTTCCTTCCATGGATTTTTATTTCATTGTAGTCATTGAAACATTTGTAATATTTCTGCTTTTCTGCATTTGCTTTTGAGGGATTTATGCCTTTCATGAACATGGTTCTTTTTTTTTTTTTTTTTTTGGTAAGATGCCATTCTTAGCCTAGAAATGTGTGCTCCTTTCCATTACTATTCAGAAGTTGCCAGAAAACTATAATTCCTAACTTTTCAAAATTCTGTATGTAATCAACAGAAGCAATGGCATTTAAAGGGAATCAAAAAAGGCTTCTCATAGAAGGTGGAGGAAAGGGTGTGAATTGTGGTCAGACCTGTTCTTTAGGAAGATCCCTATGACAGCTGAGTGGAGGATAGAGTGCAGAGCTAGAGACTGGATGGAGAATCCACACTAGAGTGGTAACAGTGTCAGAGGGCAGAAGAGGACATGTATAAGAGATGTTATTAAAGTTAAAATCAGCAAGATTGCAATAGATTTCCTATGGGTGGGTGGGTGGGTGAAAGGCAAGTCAAGAATGACACCTAGATTATGAGTCTGGATGACTAGGAAGATGGTTAATCAAGTGTAATAGAAAAATTTGGAAGAGAAGAGGATTTAAGGAGAAATAAAATGATTTCAGTTTTCAATGCCAATAGGTAGTTAGAGGTGCAAAATGGAGATAATCAGAGAAGTTAGATTTGAGAATTGTCAGCAAGATCTTTTAATTGAATCCCTGGAAATTGATGAGATCACATAGTATACAAGGAGAGAGAGTTTGCTCTTTCTCCCCTTTTCTTCCTTAAGTGTATTCATTTTTCCTCTTCCTTTGCTTCTTTGTTGATGTTTATCAAAACATGATGAAACTACTCCAAAAAGGGCATCTATCTTACTTAACTCTCTCCAGACCCCTGAAGACATTGTAGTTCTGAAGGAAATTTTGTATCATCTTCCTCTGTTAGTGTGTTGATACTTGATTTTTGTATAGTCCCTTCTGGTTGCTTACTTGTATTTACCTTGTTATGTTACTCTTGACACCTATGTTACTCCTCAGCTCTTGCATTTTCATCAAAAATAATTAGAAGCCTAATTTATGCAGGTTCTTTTTTTCCTATTGTAGAATTATAATCTGTTTTCAATTCCTTTATAGTAGGTATTGCTACAGCTGCTAAATATTATATATTGGTGACTGTGGCTTTTTTTTTCTCCCATCTGATTCTAGTATTTTTTTTTCTTTGACCTGGAAGCTCTGGATTTTGACTGTCATGTCTTTTGGAGCTTTATTTTCAGGAAAAAAACAGTGGAATTCTGGCTGTTTTTCACTTTACTAGCTTTCTAATACATCCTGATAGGTTGCATCATAATATTTAAAAAATGAAAATCCTATTATTTTTGTAAGATTTTTTAATATTCAACACTTTTCCCCTTCCCAATCTTGCGGCATTATTACAGAAAGAAAATCTTTCTAACCATAGTCTCTGTTCTGCTGACTGTAATTTACAGTTATGATATCTTTGGGTCTCAATTTCCTTTTCTGTAAAAGATTAGACAAAAGTCCTTTCAAATTGTAACATTGTATTATAGTGAGAAAGAAGTAGTTAAGGAATTTTCTGAGTAGTAGTGTTTCCTTTTGTATGTGAAAATAGGTAGAATAATACTGGACCCAAGGCTCTGTAAGCTGAATACATCTGATTGAGAAGGCCCAGGCCTATTAGAAGATGCAAAAATTTGTTTGGTGTCCTTCAAGATGTTCTTAATTTCAGTCCTTCCAGTCTCAAGCCCTCAATTTCTTCATCTCTAAAACGAAGGGAGTCACCCTTGTGACTTGATGTTCTTTGTCTAAGAGAAAGCCTTCACGTTCTTTCTTGTTCAGGGCCATTCTACACGTATTTATTGATTAGCTACTATGTGTCAGTCCTTGTACAAATGTACTAAGGATGATAAAGAGAGAAAAATGAAACAGAAAATAAAAACTCAGTTCTCTATCTAATTTTAAGTTGTCTTTATGCCTTGTTTTTATTTCACTGTTTTTCATTGTTCATGTGCCAAAACAAAATCTACCTACATTTATTGTTACCATTTGTTTTTATACCAGATTTTCAGCTTTTGATTATGTAACCAAAGCAAAAGCAATGAATCAGGATAGTTTAAGAAAAGGAATTTCTATTTCTGAAGTTCCTTGAACAGAGAATAAATCTGTTTCATTATGAAGCACAGGCAAAACTAAATAAAAAAATAGGTATAGACTTAGTTTGAATTCTTAAATTCAGACACATTTAAACAATGCTACCCTTCCTTTATTTCTGAATCTATTTGTATACATTGTATTTTGAGATGCTGATTTCATAATAAGCAAATCATTTTTTTCCCCAACTTAATTGCATACCATATATTAGGAGGGTTAGATGATAGATGAAGCCAAATCACTCATTGTGCATCAACTCCCTTCTCATTCTTTTTGCTCCTCTAATGTAGGGTTTTCGAATTATAGTTTAGCTTAAGGTGGCTGTTTAATACTTTTTGTGAGGAAGTTAAAAAACACTTACAGGAAGAATAGTCTAGGGACATCGTGCATATGTATGCTAAAAATGAATGTGAATTCATTTTGTTTGGGTGGAATATACTAATCTGTAAATTTCCATGTATGTGTGGTAAGAAAATACTGATATGAGTTTCACTTTTAAATGAAATTTCAGTTTTAAATAAACATGTTTCAGCATATGTTTTTTGGAAATTTTTGGAAAAAAAATAATTCATGGTTTTAGAAAATTGCAATTTATTGTATACAAGATATGCTTCATTCATAAATTGTTTTTAAAAATATTAAGATGTTAAAATGTTTGCTCATGTATTCTAGGAAATAAGAAATATAGTAGAATTTTGTTTTTTGTCAAGATTATGTTTCTTTAGTTTTTACTTTGCCCATGACAACATGGTGAGGCAAGGAACATGATGACAAGGAACATAATCTTAAAGAAGATTAGTTTTTAAAATTGTATGCCTCTGCATTTGAAATCCTTAATAAATTTATAAAGTAGAATCCATTTACTTGACTAATAAAAAATATCATTGCATTTACACATGAGTGGAGTTTTATTTCTTAAAGTTATCTAATGGATTTATTGAGCACTCATTATGTAGTAGGCTCTGTGAGAGATAAAAAAGAAGCATTCACTGTCCTTTCAGATACCAGACTAGTTTAAGAGGCTGGACTTAAGCACAAACATTAGATGACCACTTAGTTGGATTTGAGGTTTTAAAGCAAAGTTGAAGGAACTAGTTCTTAGAAAGATAAATAATCTGCCCAGAATCACGCAGGTAGGTACTAAGTAACAAAACTGAAACTGACAGCAGTGCAGTGCTGCTACTCTTTTCCTAACCTCTCAAGGTGATAGATGGAATTCCTGTGGGAGGCCTAGGTCACATGGCTTCTTCAATGCCTTTGAACATGTAAATTCTGTTAGTCCATAATTCTGAAAGTCAGTAGTAGGACAAGATAGCAATAGAAGAAAGGTCACAAGATAACATATAAGTGAATACTATTTAGATAGCTATAATACAGGTTCATTTTCATAACCAGAATTCCTGCTTATTTATAATCTGAATTGTATACATTTAGATGATAGAAAATTGCATATTTTTTTGTTCTTTATTGTACAGGTTTCTGCATGTTTGTACTGAGCTTAGTGAAGAAACATTATCGTCTTCAGTTTTACATGGTGTGTATTAACCATTTTTCATGGTCACTGATTTGTTATAGAAATCAGTACTTTAAATTTTTCTTAGCTATACTCTTAAGAACATTTGAAATTATGTAGTTTCAAGAAGCTGCATGTACCCTTTAGGACAAGAGATAATAATTAAAATTAGAAAAGGCCCTTTTGAACTCAATTTAAATTTTAAAAAAGAAACTTTGTTTTAAAGTCCTTCAAGTTTGGAGTTTAAAACAATCTTTTTGTTTTTTAATATAACATTCTTTTATTCTTTAAAATTATTGGACATTATTATTTATAATTTTTAGAGATTTTTACTTCTGTTACCTATTCATTAGTCCTTTAACAGTGGGAAGAATTTATCCCATTCTTCTCTAGGAGATAATATTTTCATATGATGTGTGTATTGTAGAGAATGTATGTATCAGTAGTACTGTTTATTACTGGAACAATAAACTTGTCTACAACATTGATTTCCAGTCCTATCAGAGACGGTAGGCATAGTGGATAGAGTGCTGGACTCAGAGTCAGTAAGACGAGAAGTCAGAACCTTTATCCCTTGACATTTGCTAGCTGTGTGACCATTGTTGAATCACTTAATCTCTCTACATCAGTGCAGGGAATTCCCACATTATTAAAATGCCCTCATTTGATTATAGATTTATAGCTTACAAGGACCCTTAGAGGCCATATAGTTCAACCCACTCATTTTGCAGATGAGAAAATTGAATCTCAGGAAGTGTATGTAACTCAGTCACACAAATTGTAAGTGCAAGTGGTCCTTTGACTTCAGGGGCAGTGCTCTTCCTAATATTGATTGCTATCCTCATATTAACATGTCTTGATTTTATGCATCTTTAACTACATGTATTCTGAACTAATTTCCTTTTTAAATTATGAAACTAATGTGCAGTTATTTTACTATGAAAATAGAGTGTTTTGTGAATACATGTATTAAAAATGTACATTTTCAAAATCAGATTTTAAATACTTGTTTCTTTTTATTTTTCTTAATATATGAAAAGATTTAAAAGAGCACTCACTGCATTTATAATCAGAAGTCTTTAATACTTAATTGATTCAGAAGTCTTTTGTAGTTAATATATTTAATATTTGTGTGATTTTGAGCAAATCACTATTTCTGAGCCTTTGTTTTATGAGAACTAGATAGTCTCTGAAACTCCTTTCAGCTCCAAATCTATAATGTTATGATGCAGTTAAATTATCCAATTTATCATTCTAAAATTCAAATTGGTAATGTAAAGGAATAATGGGAAAGAAGGCTCTAGAAAAGTTCAAAATGCTACTTTTTAACTGTATCAGCAGCCTGTTGCCTCCAGAAAAAATCATTGGGGCAACAGCACCAACAAAAAAAATAACTTGCTCTTAGTTGTCAACAGAAAGCAAGTATATTGTGAATAAATGAAAATTCCAGATATATCAAAGTTGTATTGTAGTCCATATGTATTGTTTTCTTAACTAGGTATTGGGTTGTTTGTTTTTGAGGTAAAATACTTATCTTTCACTTACCTGCCTTTAAGTAAAAGTGCTAAAGGTCATTGAAATGCCTAAAGAGGGAAGAATTGTAGAAGCCACACACTGCAATAATCAGCACTGGAGTCCTCAGAAAAGTTTGAAATTTTAGGGACATCTGAACCTTTTGACAGATGTTCAGTTAATTTTAGTTGTTTGAAGTTAGGAAGTTACCTATAGAAAAGAAAGTAGTTCTTAGTCTATCAATGGAATATAAATACTCAATGTATCTAAATTAATCAGTAATTCATAAATACTACCATACTGGTAATAGGCAATATCCTAATTACCTCATAAATTCCTCATTATCTATTTAACCCTCTTATTCAGATACATGTTTAAGTATGTATCTCACAGTATCTATCTACCATTTGGTCTTTTTTTTTTTTTTTTTTTTAGTTCAGATGCTTTGAAATTAAATTAATGAAAAGTATTTTTCCTAGCTTTTAAGAAAACAATTATACAGTAGAGTTATATTATACTGCATAAGTACAACATTAAATACTAAAACTGCTGAAAAATTTGAATGTGCTTAAAGCATTTTCTCTTTATTTCTTCTGCTGTAAGTATTTTGATCTGTGAAGCATTCACTAATTATTATCTTGTTGCACTATTAACAGTTTGCATGGACTCATGTCACCTTGCTGATAACTGTAACTCAGTCTCATCTTGTCATCCAAAATCTGTTCGAAGGCATGATATGGTAAGGGAACCAAGAACAAGTTGCTTTCTGATGATTTATCAAACACTCTAATATTTAAAAATCTTACTAATTTCAGCTTTCTAATATTTAATTATGTTAAATATAAAATGTATTTTTATTTTAATATTTGATAGTAAAGGACCAAATTCTTAATGGCTATGCTTCTAATCATATGGAACATTATATTATAGTGTCTTTAAAAAGGTCTTTTATTTAAATTCTAAATAAAACTTGGAAATTTCCCCAATCAGTAACAAAAAATGAATTGAATTTTCTTGTGATGAAAAACAATAGTTTTCCTTTATAGTTTTAGTGGTGGAGGAATGCAAACAAAATAAACTATCACTGATATTATCAGGATAAAAAAACTCTTTGTGTTTGGATTTGTTGGCTAATATATGGCATGTCTTTCTGATGACTATCTAACTACACTTGATAACAAAGTAGAGGGGTCATGGCAATTTATTTTCTGCCTAAGAAGATGTTGAAGAGTTGTTACTTGATGAACTTTCATAATGACAAAATCATGGACCCTTGAAGTGTTAGAGAATTATAACGTTGCACTTTTTCAAGTGTCTTATCACTTATCACTTCATGCAATGCAAACTGAATATGGAAATTTGTAGTTCTTTTGTAAAAAAAAAAATGTGGCTATCTGTGGTGAACTGTGAAAGAATTGCTTTTTCTTTAGATTAAATATTTACATCTTTTTAATCATATATATATATATATATATATATATATATATATATACAGCATGTAGTCATTCTGGAATTCTGATTTAATGAGTCACAATCTGTATTAGGTTGGTTAAAAAAAGATAGGATAATGGACATTTTAATTTGTTATTAAGTTACAAAGCATTTAAAAATTAATTATAGTTAGGCATGGGAAAAACATTAAATTCTATCAATTTTTTAAATTCATATTTTAAAATAACTTTTAGGTGAAGAATTTTATTGGCTCAGGAATTTTAAATTTACTTTAAAAGTCTTAGTATAAAACTAATTTTGCATTTAAAAAAATTCTGATTGAATTAATAAAAATTGGAATAAAACCTGTGGTAAGTTTTCTAAAACAAATTTTAAATTTAGGATTTATTGAAGTTAGTAAATTATGAATCACCTTCACAGATGTAGAACTAGTTTAGATTTTTAATGTGAGACCTAAAAGATTTTAAGATTACATTTTTGCTTGATCACTTATTTCATTGTCATAATGAGTTTGAACCTTAGATGGTCTTGAAGAGTCATGTACCCAGGAAAACTCATTGCCCTATAGACAATGTGACTATGAGCCTTTTTATACTTTGTTAGGGTTTGTCTTTGGGATTCAGTCTTGTTTCCACCCCTGTACATGGTACATCTACCATAGTCTGAGCTCTATTGACAAAGCTTAAAGGAAATGACAATCTTATCTTCAGTCTCTTCAAAAGAAAACTGTTCTTAATGTAAAATGGATTTTTCAACCTGACTTTTGTATAGATAGTAGATATTTTAGTCAGGTTTTATAAAATAAACCTAACCTGTGACTTGATTTTCCGCTACTATAACATCCTTGTGATTTGGCATTTAAATCTGTCCTAGGGTATGATATTGCATTTTAATATTAAAGAGATTTTTAATACTTAGTATTATCCTTCAGAGAGTTTAAGTTAATTTCAGATCATATTTAGATTATTTTGTTGATAAAACTGACATTTAAATCTATGAGCCTAGTCTTGATGACTACCCCAATGCTCTAAGCAGGGATGTAAACACCAGTATTATTGACATTGGTTGTTGTCATATTTTAGTAGGACCATTTGATCAAATTACCTGTTTTTTTTTTTCCCCTTCTGACTCTTTTTAAGGTTTCTTGTTCCAATCTCAAGTGTTATCTGCAATGACATTACAGCCTACCTTTTTGGATTCTTCTTTGGGAGAACTCCCTTAATTAAGGTAATACAAAAACATGACCTTGCAGTTACTGTCTTTTTTTTTCCTAAGAAAAAAGGAACAACAAAAACTCCAAATTTAAAATGTGTCAGAACTTTTAAAATGCAACAAAACTTCTTCTTTTATAGACATAAAAGAGATTGGGAAGGGAGTTCATGGGGGGAAAGTACAGAGGAAAAATCTTAACTCAAGCCATTATAGTGTACTTGAAAGGAATATTATGAAATAATTCTGAAAAAGTAGAGGGATGCCAGACAGAGAGCCTTAAGTGACATGACCAGATTTGATTATAAGAAAAATTATTCTGGAATGTCTGTGCAAGAGGGACTTGGGGGAGAGGGTAAGAGAGTGACAGTGAGAAGAGATATATGGAAGCATGAATTCCATGAGGGCCTTGCTAGCATAGTGATAGTTACGACTGGAGAGAAAAAAGACCCAAAAGAGGTGCTTCTAAGATTGGAATCAGTAACAAGGTATCAAGAGGAAAGAATGGAAGACTTAAAAGAAAATCCAAGTTTTTTTAATGTAAGAGTTTGGCCAGAGCAAAAAAAAAAAAAAAAGTGAAATTAGGAGGGAAAAGCAAGTTTATGGGAGCATGATAATAAAGTTCCTATTTTGTATTTGTTATACTGATGGGACATTTGAATAGAAATTTCATGTGAATCTAAAGCTTAAGAGAAAGCACTAAAGATATAGATATGGCAACTTTTACCTTGAAGTTTTAATAGTTAAAGTTTTGGGGAAGCGAGATGATCTCCTATCTTGATCTCCTTTGACAGATGATACAGTAAGACCTTAGGAAGATAACCAAAATATTATGAGTTCTCTGAGAAAAAAAGATCCAAACCAAAAGTATCAGTGCTTCAAAAAAGATAGTTGCAGTTTCATTTGTGTTTAACTCTTCATATATTTGGGATTTTCCTAGCAAAGATATTGGGGTAGTTTGATGTTTCCCTTTCCAATTCATTTTGTAGTTGAGGAAACTGAGGCAAATGGGGTTAAGTGATTTTCTCTGTGTCATGTAGCTAATAAGTGCTTGGATAAGAACTCTATCCACTACCACTTAGTTGCCTTCCTAAAGATGAAGGAAGATGACAAGGAGGATCAGATTGGGAGAGAATAAAAGCCTTTGGAATTGGCAAATAACAAACTTGTTGCCATTTGGGAGAGTAGTTTCTGAGAATTGCTGGGGGGAGAAAGGCAGTTTGGAAGTGGGTGAGGAGACATTAGGTTTTTAGGAAATGGGAACAATAGGTTTACATGACTTCCTTGAAATTCTGAATTACCTTTATCCATTTCTTCCCACTGTATCCCAAATGCCTCAAGTTTCTCCCACCTCTTCCTATTACAGAAAGCAACTTTAATGTAGTTGTTTGGAAATGCTGATTAAGGGCCTTGTACCTTTGAATCACAGAAAAATTATTTTTGAGTCTTCTTGTTCTGGCAATCAATGTGAATATTTGAGACCTTACAGGCAAAAAGTATGCTAAAACAGAAGAAATGCACTTTATGTTATCTGATGGGTATATTAGTGGGCATAAGTATAAAGCTGTTTTGACTGACTCAGATTTTGAACTACTTGTTCAGTTGGTATTTATTAAGCGCATGTGCTAGACAATAAGTATACAAATACTGATAGGGCTTGCTTTACTTCAGAAGGTTTACATCCTTCTTGCCTTCATGTTGTTGCCAAACTGAATTATTTGCCATTCTCAAACTTTATTTCTTAGAATCCCTGGTTTCCTTCAAGACATTTCACATGTTGCTATATTTTGGAGACCTTTCCTAGTTCCCTCTGTTTACTAGAACTTTCCTCTTTTAACATTCCCTTCTATCAATGCAATATGACTATTTTATACATTGTGTCTCTTATTAGGATGTGAGCTCTTTAAGGACAAGGACAATGTTTATACCCTTTTTTATATTTTTAGAATGTAGTTCCATGCCTAGGCTAAATAATAAATACTAAGTAAACAATACTACATACTCTTTGACTGATCAATCTTCATAAAAACTTTCCATGCCCCTTTTCTGAAAGTGAGGTCATTCTTCTTTGATCTTCACATTATTATTTCTGTACATGTCTTTTCCCTACTGGGTGGTGAGGCCATCAAAGAAAAGGATGATGCTTATTCATCTTTATATTACATAATACATAATACATATACCTTGTGCATAGAGTCAGTGCAGTTTTGAATGTATCCTAAATCATCATTAGGACTTTGATCACAAAGTAAATGTCTTTTCCCCCTTTACTGTAAAAGTGTAACTTTTGTGTTTAGAAAATTAATTACCAATTTGTGATGGACCTTATATAGAATTACCAAAGAATTGGCAACATAGTATCATTTATTGAATGTTGAACATGAAATTCCCTATATTGGTCTGATATATTCTAAGTCCCTTAGAGAAATCATATTTGTAAAGCTAAGAAAGTATTTTGGCCTTTTAGGATATTTTGGTGTTATAGACCCAGCATTAAAACATGTCAGCATGCTCAATAATAGTCCACATTTCTTGTGTTTTCATTTTAATTAATACATATAATTTTGGTTATCTATCACTGTTAGAAGTATATTAATATAAATATGAGAAAAGAAGACTTTGGTCCTTTTATTAGGGAGGCTGGAATTCAAGGACGTGAGAAACATGTTATAGTAGCACAAAAACATATAAACCAATAATTTATTTGAGTATTTTATATAATAAATTCAATAGAAATAGTAATAAAGGTAGAAAATTTAAGTAAAAGGTGGGATTTCAGAGTAATTTGAATGATGAAGTCAGGGATAAGTTGAGAACTTTTCAGATTGCTCAAAGGCTTGGATTTATAGAAACATTTTTTAAAATGTCTGTTTAGTAACTTATCTTACTTTCTTGTTTGGTGATGGGCCCTCTATTAGCTATCTCCTAAAAAGACTTGGGAAGGATTCATTGGAGGATTCTTTTCCACAGTTATTTTTGGATTCATTGTGAGTATTTCCACAATTTTTTTTCCTTAACATTCTTTCATACTTTTGCACAATTAGTATAAGTTTCCCCTCTGTTCTGAATCAGAACAGATTAAACTAGAAAATGTTATTAAATTCCAATACTGCTCTTTGTACCATATCTGAAGTTTGAAAGCTGATGAAAACTTTGTATATTTTCCTAAATGCAGGTAAGTCAGAAATAGTTGTATCTTTTCTTAAATGGTGATCAGTTGACTTGTGGTCATGTATACTATTAAATCAGCCAAGTTGCAGAAATGTTGGTTATGTAATTAATGTGCACTCTGAGCCATGAATGTTGAACATTTTGGATGATTTTAAGATATTTCATTTCTACATTCCAAGTTTTGGGTAAAAAATGCACAAGAAATGGGTATTTTAAGTATTATAAGTGAAAATTGTGTAGTTACTTTTGGAGTCTGTGTGTATGTGTGTTTTACAATATAACTTTATATGCCAAGTAACCCCCCTCTTTTTTTTTTTAGTATAAGGAAATTGCTGAAAATTAGTTGTAGCTGCATCACTAGCTTCAGCATTTCTGCAGATTATTTCTTGGTATCAAGTTTAAGTTTGGAGTAGTAGATATAAGACTTCTCAGCAACTGATAATTTAAAATTCATATTTGAAGATAGTAGCTTATGTTTTAAGACCTTTAGTTTAATAAATGACAAAAAGAAAAAAGAGATGATTAATTGAAGTTTATTTGGAGCTGAGAAATTAGCTTTCATTTGTACGAGTGGTAAACAAAATTTTAATCTTTTTCAGTGGTCAATAAATCATAATTTTCAAATAGCAAGTTTAAATAAACAACTTTTGGCAGTTCACCTTATTACACCTTCAGAACTGAAATTTAAAAAAAAAAATATCTAAGGTGTGAATAAAATCTGATCTTAAAGCTATTCCAGTGCTTTTTAGATCAGTCTCTTTTTATTTTGTTTTGTGGGTTAGAGAGGCTAGAGTTTCTCATTCATTGTGAAACCAATCTGTAATCCCTGTTTACAACTTTTATACTTTTCCCCAAAGCTACAAAGTTTTTAATTGAGACAATATAAACTAAATGATTTTCTTTTATTTGTTTCTTTTATCTTTGTTTTGATATTTTTTGATTTACAATGGTCAGTCACCAGTGCTATGTGCCAGGCCCTGTGCAGGTGATACAAAATGAAATGGTCCCTATCCTGAAATTCTGCTGAGGGAGACAACACCTACATACATTTACAGAATACTGACTATAAACTATTTTACACACACACACACACACACACACACACACCAGAAAAAAATTTTGTTTTAGAAAATATTAAAATTATACTCATAATTTAACAGTTATCAAAAGGTTTATTTTGAGATAGAATGGAGAAGATATTCATCAGCAATAGAGCATTGGTTCAAATGGATACAGTTTCTCCTGATTCTCTGCATTTGCCATGGTAGGATACCTGGTCAGCGCAGTATATCTAGCCTAAGGAGTCCCAGATTCCCTGTATTGCTATTCATGTAGTAGGAAGCTGTATCAGTGGTTCTTTCTTAGTATCATGGAACAGTTGTCTTTAAGGGAAAGATAAGTCTGACCAACATGGTTTGTGCCATATGAAGGTTTGCAAGAGATAGAATTGAGAAAGAAGTACATTCTAAACATAGGAAACAGTCTATGAAAGGCACATAAAAGGGACATAGAGCATCATATGTGCAGATAGGACAGTATGACTGTGTATCTGAGTATCCAAGATGGGAGTAAAGTATAAGAAGACTGGAGAGATAGAAAGGTATCAGATTTTTAAAAAAATTTTAGTGTCAGAGGAGTTTTTATTTTATCCTAGAGGCAATAGAGGTTAACAAGAATTTATTAAGCATATAATACAAGCTAGACATTATGCTAAGTTCTGAGAATACAAATATAATAAAAAATAAAAACAGCTTCTGCCCTCAGTGAGCTTTTAGTTCTAATGGGGGAGAAGACAGCACCTAAAAGAGATTGGGAGGAACAGGAGAGAAGTAGGATGGTATTTAAAAGATGTAAATAGGTTGAAAGTAGAACTTGTAAGATTCATTAACCATGTGAGGTGGAATGAATTAGTAAGTGACTAGATGAGTGGGAAGATGGTGATGCTTTTGACAGTAATCCAGGAGTTGGAAAAGATGTGTGTTGGCATGGGAAAGGGATGGAGATAATGAGTTCTGTCTTGGAAATAAAGAGTTTGAGATGCCCAGAGGAAATGCAGTTAGAGATCACTAATATTTCATGATATAGGACTCGGGAGAAAGACGGGATAGTCTCATCCTATGTGTATCTGTTGGTCAATTGCACAGAGATGACAATTTAACTTATAGGAAGTGATGAGGTAACAGAGAAGAGAGAGAGGGATCAACATCAAGTCTTGAAGTTACTCACTTTGGCCAGATTGTGTCCCTTGCTTTCCCACACCCAGTAAATCATCCCTCAGAACAAAGTTAGAAGAAAGAAAAAAGTTTAACAAAATTATTCAATAAATTAATTGTGTCTTACATGTTTCACAGCTGTTGTCCATTTCAGCCAAACAGGGAAGAAGGTACATTTTCTCAACTCGTTTGCACCAGACTATAACACTATAACAGTGTCAATTGTTTACTTTCCATTTACATTCATGTGGACACTTTGATTTTCAGAGTAGTATCAACCAGAATGGTGCCTTGCACATAATATGTCAAAAATGTTTGTTTGAATTGAAATTGGAACAGGGGTTGATATATAAAAGTATAAATATTTAACTCATCTTTCTAACACAAAACTGAAGGTAGGTTTTTTATGACACTTGGTATTTTAATAGTTATTTGTTTTGTTTTTCAGGCTGCCTACTTTTTAGCAAAGTACCAGTACTTTGTTTGTCCAGTAGAGTACAGAAGTGAAGTGAATTCATTTGTAACAGAGTGTGAACCATCAGAACTTTTCCAGCTTCAGACTTACTCCGTTCCTCCCTTATTGAAAGGAGTATTGAGATGGGTAAGAGGACCCTAAATATAAAGTTAATTTTAGAATAATAAAGTTAACTTCTAATGAACTGATTTATGGAGAGAGAGAGACTGTGTGTGTGTGTGTCTGTCTGTCTGTCCCCGTCCCATTCTGTGAATAGAGTAAATAATAAACTGAATAATAAGCTACCTAACTTATCTAGAGAATTAATTGTCTGGGGTTTTAGATATAAATTCCAAGATATCATTTAGTTTCAAATACTTTTGTGTTAGAAATGTTTAGTAACCTTTTGTTTTTCCAAATGAGAGGAATTTCAATAGAAACCAGTTAGGACAGTTAAGAAAATCAATTATAAATGACAAATCCAGTTTACTCATCCATTAGTTAGTTAATTATAGGTATGAAATATAGCAAAAGCTGCTGATATTCCTCAAGTCATTTTCTCTTCCATTATTTTTTGCTGCCATTTTAAAGAATCCATGTTACCTATTTAACCTTTATTTTAAGGTTATAAAAGTACAAGAACTATCATGATACAAGAGGATAAGGAATTCACTTTGGAGTCAGAGAAATCTGGGTTCACATTTTGCTTCTGACACTTGATGGTTGTGTGACCCTGATCAAGACTTTTACTATTTAGTGTATATTAGTAGAGATAGATTCAACTTTGGAAATCCCCTCCACTAATAAATTCAAAGGTCTGGATACCATATGTCGCCTTCCAACACAAAAACAGAAATAAATGTCATGTGTTGGGCTTTTTTTTTTTAAATAACATAAGTATTGTGTGGGATTATGTAGTAAATAAAAGTGTGATTAAACTACAACTTTTGTTTCTTTTCCTTCAGGATACAGTAAGCTTGTATCCATTCCAGATACATAGCATTGCACTTTCAACGTTTGCATCTTTAATTGGTCCGTTTGGAGGTTTTTTTGCTAGTGGATTCAAAAGGGCTTTTAAAATTAAGGTGGGTACATGCATTTTATGCCTAAACAGAAACTGTGATGGCATCTATAATTGGAATTATTGTTTCTCCCTTAGTTGTACACCCTAAACCTCTTGGAAGAAAGGCACTATTTTTTTTCTCACAAATATGGTAGATAATCTGTAAGCATCAGCTAACCTAGTGAAAGGTTGTCATCATTGACAGATTGATTTTGTTATTCCATGTGTCATTTTAGTGTTAAATGGTCTATTTATCCATGAAATTATTCAATAAAAGGAGCATATGTACATTGAGTGTGTTGGCAGAATTCATCTCTGGCACTCCAATCTTTTGAAAAATGTTCATGGTGAGCAAGTATGCTTTTCCATCTCCATTTGAAGAGCAGGGCTGGGTCAGAGTTGAGTAGGATAAGACAATATAAGAAGAGTCATCTGTATTCTAGTGTGATGGCCTTACTACTAGACTTCATCTCTAATTGTTTATATTTTCTGGAACAAATTTAGATTGGGTTTAGGATTGGATGCTTGCTACCTGCTGAGTCATTCATTACAAGATCAAAAAAGTTTTCCCTACTTTTATGCCCTTATACTTAGGACCACTGTGTACCTGACATGTAATGTTTAGTGTAGCTGGTAAAATTTGGTAACAAGGGGCTTGTGACTTACCATCTTGGATCTAGTGGGATAGGATGTGAGAGGGTAAAAAACAATGACTGCATAACTATTGCTTGTGACTGAACTAAATAAAATGAAACTAAAAGAGACTATCCACAGAAGGTACGGACCCCATTGTTGATCTTGTGATGTACTCGGAGTTTGCTGGAAATTAACTGTCTGCCCTTACGGATTTTACAGTGTAGGAGAGGAGACCACGTAAATTGTCCACATTCATAAAATGAATTATGTTTTTTCCTGATAATTAAGAAAATTGGCCAAAGTCTCCCCAGCTCTTTCCTATTACATGATCCATCATCACTGGAGAAGTGAGGTATAGAAATTCAAGTTGTGTAGAAAATTCTGGAGCACTGAAGTAAGAGCAGAGTTAATTGATTTGTAAAAATAAATGATAAAGTGCCTAAGCTATCAATCTCAATCATATACTAAATGCAAAAAGTTCTTGAAACTAGAATGGTGTTACACAGAATCAGGTGAAAGATATCACCAAAATGCTGCAAAACCCAAAAGTGGGAAGAGAGTTCTTTGCCACATTGCAGTTGCAAGCAAAGAAATTATTTTGTGATTTTTCAGAGGTGAATGGTAGAAACTTCACAAAATTCTGCAGGCTAAATTGACCTCTATAATTCTTATAAGCTCTGGGCATCATTATCCTAATTTCTACTCTTCCAGATAAGTCTCAGATCCTAGATAAATCCTTCCCACAAGATTCTAGGGTACCTCAGTGGAATTGAAGTATCAGTTAAGAATCATTTTAGTCAGCTAGTCTTAAGTAGCTTTTAGAAAGTGAGATTTATTAGTTAGTACAAAACATTATCCCAACATTGGTGACACTCACTTAACTATGTGGACTAGTGGGACACTATTGGATAGAGGAGAAATTGATATCCTCCCAGAAATACCAAACCAAATTTCTTGATATTCCTCTGGTCAAAGTATATATATATCTTGGTGGGAGGAGGGGCAGGGGAGAAGACCTATTTCCCCCTATCTCTTCACTAAGCAATTCCTTCTTCTGGAGATTAACTAGGTTGTTACACTTGTTCCTGTCTCTGGAATAACTAGTTCTAATTAATTTTGATCAATTTATAGACACTCCCTGAGGCGTGACTTAACTTTCTTAGGTCTACCTGAACCCTCTGTGTAACATCACTCTAGTTCCAAGAACTTTTCATGTTTAATCTATGATTGTAAAGCCAAAAAGGTAGGAGGTAGGCCTTTTTCTATACTGAAAGAATTAGTTTTACATTTGGCTATATCTTTTTTTTTCTCATCCTAGACAAATTGAAGTTCCTGAAAAAAAAAAAATCTGCTACATATCTAAAGATGTTACTAATTTTTATTTGCTTATTTATTTATTTTTTTATTGGAAGGATTTTGCAAACACCATTCCTGGACATGGAGGAATAATGGACAGATTTGACTGTCAGTATTTGATGGCAACTTTTGTGCACGTATATATCACCAGTTTCATAAGGTACAAACTTGTATTAAAGTATTACCTTAGCTTGTTATGTGTGTGTGTGTGTGTGTGATGTTCTTAAAGATAATCATTTAAAAATACTTTAACCTCTAACACAGTCTTAATAGATAAGAGATAAGGACACAATTAGTTCAGTATTTTATATAGTATTAATCTTAAGGAGTCACGTTTCTCAACTTTTATGATTTACTTGGGGTGGAAAGGGAAGAACAAATAATCACTGTCAACTTCAGTTCACTTGCCACTAAATATGGCATTGAGTAGTTGATTGTTACCTCCAGGTATATTCAGTTTTATTTTTCTAGTGCTATTTTTTTATTGCAGCTGAATCCACTTTATTAGTGTTGTGTAAAGACTAATTTTAAGAGGTATTGAATACTCATTTGATCATTTTATTTGCTTAGGTTTGAATTGATGTAGCTTATGTGAACATTTTATTGTAGATTTGTTACTTTCTTGAATAATTTGATGAATCCTTGAACTTATTGATGTAGATATACACTCTCCCTGTAGTAATCCTTTTTTGAATGTTGCCATCCTCAATGATTTTTAGCACAAAGATTTTGATTCCTTTACAAGAGGGATACTTTATCCATATAATGTCTGTAAACTTGATTGTTTATTTTTATTTTGACAACTATATTTTAACATAATTGGTTTCATTTGTAATTGTTGTCTTTATTTTATGTTTTAATTACATATTTCTGAGAGGATTCATAGGCTTCACCAGATTCCTCAAAAGGTCCATGACATACACAAAAAAAGGTTAAAAATTACTGTTTATCAGGATCTGTCAAAAAAAAAAAATTTGAAAATAAATTGGTGGCAGTGGAATCAAGATAGTGGAGTAAACACAAATCATTTTTGCCAACCTTGAACACAGTGTTGCATCCATTAACAATGTCAAAAATGTATTATTCTAAATTCTGTCTGGAACGTCAAGAAAAAGTCACAGTGAATCATTTTTTCCAGTTCAGAGCCAGTGAGGAAGACAGAAAAGGAGATTTGCTGGAGATTTGGGCTGAACAGAAGCTCAATGCCACAGTAGCAGCAGGGAGCAAGCATTTCCACATCCCACAGCAGAAAGAGGAGGGAGGCAGCAGATCTCAGGAGAGTGCTGAATCAGTTTTGAATGGACGAAGAGGTGCCATCTGGCAGTTTTGTCACATATTGTTCAGTAGTAGGTCATAGATCCAAGTTTGAGAAAAGTGATGGCAAGGGAATGTGGACCCATCCTAGTGGGATGTGTTCTGAGCAAGAAACAAGTTCTGGAAGTGTAGATGGGTTCCTTGGAGCCTAGAAGAAGAGTAGTAAGAACTCAATTCCAGTCCTTAGCCCATCATCTAAGCCTGCAGTAAAATAATCAGAGGAAGAGTTCCAGACTAAAGGGGAGCCAGCAGATCAGGAATTTTGAGCCTGAATAGCCTCCCAGTAGGCTAATAATGATTGAATCCTGAACCAGGCTATGGAAATTCAACTACACATAAACTAACATATGAAAATCTGGGTCAGGGACTTGCTTAAGAAGGGACTTACTAAGAAACAAGGAGGGTAGTGATCTCCAATCACACCAATTTGGGAATATTCAACATTATCAGGTCATAGACCAAATTATGAAAGCAATAGAAGAATGTAAAAGAACAGAAGTACAGACCAGATATTTTGTAACCCCCCCCCCACACACACACACACACACACATCTTCTTTGCTTCTAGGAGTATACAGAACCCAGCACTAATATCAAGTCCAAAGTAAAGAAATAGTCTGATTGAGAGGAAAAAAAAAAAACCAAAAATCTCTATCCTAAAAAGATACTAGTGACAAAGAAGGTCAAGACACAAACACAGAAGCAGAGAATTTAAAAACATCTATAAACAAAGCTTCAGAAAATGATTAGATACAAGTTCAACAAGAATCTAGAAGAGTTATGGGTAATTTTTTTTTTTTTTTTTTTTAACGAAATGAATACTTATGGAAGAAATTTGTGAAAAGAGAATGTCTTGGTAAAATAGGTACAAAATCTTGCTGAAGAAAATTAAAGTTGGCCAAATGGATATTAATAATTCTGTGAGACATTAAGAAATAAGACAAAACCAAAAAACTAAAATAGAAGAATATGAAAAATATCTCATAAGCAAAACAATTAACCTGGAAAATTTTAAGACACTCCTTGAAAGCCACAGAAAACAGAATGCCGAGAAATTATAAGACAGTTGCCCAGAACTCGAGGGCAAAGTACAATTTGAAAGAATCCACACCTTTTGAAAGAAAGTCGCAAGTGAAAAAGTTCCTTATTTTGGTTATGATATCCAAATTAGGGAAGCGGAGAGGATTAACAAATGAAACCTACCAAATGTTTAAGGAAAAATGAATTCTGCATTATATAAATAATTGAAGAAAAATGTAAAGAAGGAATTCTGCCAAATTCCTCCTATGATTAAAAATAAAGTGTAGATACTTAAACCAAAGGGCATCAATCAAAACAGAAAAAGAAAACTATAAATCAATTTCCTATTCTCTAATGAATATTAGTAAGAAGAATATGATAATTTATCACATAGATTATACATTACAACCAAGCAGAGTTTATGCCAGACTCATTCAATATTTTAAAAACTATAAATACAAATAACTAAAAACAACAAAAATCATATTACTTAAATGCAGGAAAAAAAACAATAAAACACAACACTTATTCCTATTTAAAACACTAGAAAACAGGAATAATATGACCCTTCCTTAAAGTGATAGGTAGAACTAACAGCAAGATCAAGCATTAGCTGTAAAGGGGACAGTTTTCCTGTAAGAGCAAATGAAGTAAAGATATCCATTCTCACCAGTAATATCCAATACTGTACTAGAAATGCTAGATATAGACAAGAAAATTAAAGGGCTAAGCATAAACAAAGAAGAAGCAAATATTGGAAAATTCTAAAGGAGTCAACTTAAAATCTAACTGAAACAATTAAAAATTGTAAGATAAAATTTAAATCCCCACAAATCACACACACTTTTTGTGTATTACTAATAAAATCCATCAGAAAAAGAGAAATCCCATTTTACATAACTATCAACAGTATAAAATGAGTTAACTTACTGACACAAAGAACTTTACAAACACAAGGCAGATATAGAGAACTTAGTTGCTCGTGGGTAGGCTGAGTCAATATAATAAAAATTGTAATATTCTTGAATTGACATATTCAGTGCTATATTAATAACTATATTATAGAACTTGATGATTTATCTGGAAGAAAAAAAGATCAAAAATATCTAAGGAATCAGTTAAAGGAAAATGAAAAGGAAGAGTGCCTTGCAGTCCCTGATTTCAGACTACACTACAAAGTCATAATTGTCAAAATGTTTTGAAACTAGTTAAGAAATAGAAGCAGATGATCAGTGGAATATATTAGCTTGCACACCGTAAAGAAACAAA
The DNA here is from genome assembly GCF_902635505.1 of Sarcophilus harrisii. NCBI lineage: Eukaryota > Metazoa > Chordata > Mammalia > Dasyuromorphia > Dasyuridae > Sarcophilus > Sarcophilus harrisii. The sequence continues at coordinate 152,356,892 of NC_045431.1, forward strand.
TAAGCACAGCAAATTGGAGTTTGATAAGTCTCCAATTCACAACTGTGCGAGCAAGAACTCTATTCAACAAAAATTTTGGGAAAACTGGAGAACAGTTTTGGCAGAAATTGTATATAGATGAATATCACATCCCTGATACAAAGAACTCCTCTAAATAGACATGTGATTTAACCACAAATTTTAAGGTGATATTATATGTATTTTGAAAGCAAGGAATAAATCTGTGTCAGATCTATGGATAGAAGAATTTGTAACAACAGGAGCTTATGGGCCCAGGGATAGAAGTAGGATTTTGGCCTATCCTAGTGCATTCAGCTGAAATCAGATCCATATGTAACCTTGGAATAATGTGAATTATATCTTTTTTCTTTTATCACCAGGGGTCCAAATCCCAGCAAAGTACTTCAGCAACTATTAGTGCTTCAGCCAGAGCAACAGCTAAATATCTACAAAACCCTGAAATCTCATCTCATTGAGAAAGGACTCCTCCAGCCGGCCCTGAAGTTATAGCTGGATCCATGAGGAACTTTAAGCATATCTATAGAAAAGCACTGACATATTTTGCACCTGTCTAGAAAAAAATGATTTAATATGCAGTAAATTGAGGTTTTAAAGTCATGAATGTTACTTCTCTAAAATTACTGTGAATATTTAATAAACATTTGATCCAAGTATGAAATATGTAACAAATTGCCTGCAAAATATCCTGTATTTTTTCTAGTGTATCTCATGATATTGACAAGTCATCCCATTCCTTATATGCAGGGCTCCAAAATAGAAGATCTCAACATACTCTCAAATGTATAAATTAAGGAAATATTAAGGTTGTACCAGATATTTTCCTTGCCCAAGAATTTGCCCATACAATTCAAAACAGCCTTTTTAGCTAAAGGTTTTATAGTGGAGTAGAAAATTAATTTGGCCATGTTTTATTCTGAAATATTTTCTCAAGAATAACTGTTACTAATAATGAATATATTTAGAATACGTCAAGAAAATAAAATCATTTGTTAGGCAAAAAGATATTTTTTAAGATGAGGGTAAGATAAAGAGGTTAATATATGTCCTATCAGACAAATGGCCAGCATTTAACTCTTTCTAATCAAATTGTGTGTAATGTTCTCTAATCAGTGAGACTCAAGAAAAATATGAAAAACATTCTATTTTTCCTGAAGTGCCCACTGTCACAAATACTCTTTTGGGGGAAAATGGATTTAGAACAATCATAGGACCTAAACAAAAATCAGAGCTTAGCTAATTGACCCTGGCAGAATATTTGCAGGACAATTTAGGGCTGAAGTCCTTTTCCTTCCTCAACTATATTAAGTTTTTCAAAAATACTGACTTCATGCTGTGGCATCAGAGAGGGCTGCTTCTGCACCATTTACTTAGATCATGATGCATATTTAAAGTAAAGAGGCTTCAGACCAAGAACAGAAAACCCAAGAAGGCCAAGCCTTGCTTTGGTGTACTGGAGACCTGACCCTAATTACAAATCATGAATGGATCTAAAAAAAACTTAAGATGTGGAAAATCTCTCCCTATTTATTTAATTTACTGTTTGGAGCTAACACTTCAAGAAATTTAGTGCAGCTGGATAAAATCATGTAGGGAATGAATAACATGTATATGTAAAGAATAATATACTAATAACAGTAAATATTTTTGTTTACATCAGGATTAAATTTCAATCATTTTTGAAAATGTAAAGTAAGAAGTTATGTTTAGCTTTAGGCATTATGTAAGTATCTTGTAAATAGCCTAATCATATGCTTTCTGCTTCCTAGAAAGAAATGGTTGAATGGAGAGAATTCTACTACTTAGTGCTACATTCATTAGGTTATTATTTATTATTATTGAATGAGTACAGTTGGCAATATTTTGTTGTGCTTTTCAGTAAAAATCTAGAAATGACATTGAAAATTCTTTGATAACAAAATAAGTTTCAGAATTGGGCTGCTAGCCATTTGTCTGATTTTTCTCTATTTGTCCCATCAATCACTAATAGCAAAAAAGTAAAAGCACTTTGGGTATATGTAAACATGCATATGTGTTAGACTTGATAAAGTATATCTATCTATATATATGTATATATGTATGTGTGTATGTGTATTAGGAAGCTTATTAGGTATGTTTTAATTGGTTGTCTCATACATACATGTGTGCATATTTGTATAAAAAACTAAATTGGGAAAAATCTAAGAGGTCATTAAATAATTGCTAGATATTATGAAACAATTAGAAGAGAATCTAAGGAAGTAGATATCTTGTAAACATTGAAATGTATTATAAAATATAAATCTATAATGGCCTTTTAGAGTTACAGCTATAACTTCAAATTGGGTGTACATTCTATATGTAAAAACAGTCTTAATTTTTATTTCAACAGAGCTATAAAGATTTCACTTTTTTTAGAGTAATTTTATAGCATGTATCTTAAAATAGAGTCTATTTTAACAAATGCAACCTACTCAAGTGGATCATTTTTATATTTACACTGTGAAGAAATAAATATTTCAAGATATTAATTGTGATGGTAAGAACAAAGCCAGGATCTTCCTTTATAGCTATAATAATGGGCAATTATTCTGAATTTACTTTTTTTTTTTTTTTTAATATTCTAGTTATTGGTTTCTGCTCTTATGTTTGCTGGTTTGCTTTTTAATCTGTGGAAGGCAGAAACCTTTTATTTCCTCCTAATGATTTTTTTTCTCCTGTTGGTTCATAGGTATGTGTTTCCTATTTAAGAAAGCAGTCAGTAGAAGGCAAAAAAGAAACAAAAACCCCTGCTTTTTCATAGCTTCTTTTCATTTACATTTTGGTTTTTATAAGGATGTCATCCCATATAGAAACAATGTAGATACTGTATTCAGGTGCCAGTTTATTACTTGTGTTCTAATTGGTTGCCTAAATCTTCCACTAAAGCTGGGTTGAGGGAGAAATAAAAGTTAAAACTGCATTAGACTCTTGTAGTTTTCTCCTTTTAGTCCTTAATAAATGCATCTGCACTATGAAAAATTATTTCACTTGGCAAATCTTGAGTGTTAAGTGACTTGAGGGAAAATGTAAAAAGCACTGTAGATCTTAATCACCTGAAATTACCTAATAATTGTCTCTTTCAGAAATCACTTGAGAAATCTAATATCCCACATTATGGGAACTTCCACAAGTCTATAAGCCACTCCACTTTAGACATATGCCCAGAGGATATAGGCAATTTCAAAAGATAGATGTGGACTATTGAGTGAGGGAGGAGTAGAGGAGAGAGGGAGTCAGATTATGGAGGGGATTTTATAGTTATTCCTGAGGGACAGAAAAAACACTGAATAGACGGGAAGATAGAAATAAAACTTGACAACTATATTGAAGTGGGGAGTGAAGAGATAACTAGGTTAAAAGACTTGACTAGGGGGATGGTGATGTCCTTGGAAATAATAGGGAAGTTCAGAAGAGGGGAGAGAGGGGGAAAACTTTAGCTTGATATGTTGAGTTCAGGATGTCTACACATCCAGTCTAAAAAAGTGGTTGAAGTGGTTCCCTAGAAACTAGGGAAGAGGTTCGAGCTGAGCAAATAGATTTAATAACAGAAATGATGATTTATGGGAATTTATGAGATCAACAAGTGAAACAGTATAGAGGGAAAAGAGATCCCAGAAAGCCTTTAGGGATACCCTGATTTAGCAGGCATGACCTGGATGAAGGTCCGTCCTACAAAGGATTTATAAGAAGAGTCAGATTGGGAGAGAACAGTATTAGAAAAAACTAGAGGGAAGAATATCACAGATAAATGGGTGAGCAATAGCAATTAGATCACTGATAACTTTGGGAAAGCAGTTTTGGTTGAATGATGGAAGTCAGAAGCCCAATTGCAGAGCATTTAGAAGAAGAAATGAATTTGGAACAACTATTACGTTCTCAAAGAGTGAAATGGGAGAGATACAGGACTAGTAGTGATGACTTGCTGAAGTGTTTTGAGGATGGGGAAAAACATTTATAGGCAATTTGTAAACATTCTCTAGGAAGAAAGAGTAAGGGTAAAGGGAGCAATCTACTGGAGAAGATGGGATCACCTTTTCATGTAGAGAATTTTGCCTTGGCAATGAAAATCATGTGAAAAAGATGGAGATGGTGGAAAGTAGCAGTGTTGTGAGATGAGGTGAAAGAGAGAAGAGAAAGATCTGGCCAAATGACTTCCATTTCTTCATTGAAGTAAGTTCTTAGATGAGAGGCTGAGGGGGGAAAACTATGAAGAAATTTGAGGAAAGATGGAAAGATTTGGGGGAAAAGGCTAGATTGAGTGAGAGTAAATCCAAGTTGATGTAAAAAAAAAAAAAAAAAAGGATTTCTTGCTACAATGACTGCCCAATTAAGTTTTATGTAACAAATTTGTAGTTGATCCAGTCCGGAAGTTTTGTGATTTTTCTCCAGCTTCAGTCAGTAATTTGTAAATAGAAATGAAAACGTGGAAAAATAATAGGAAAAATCTAAGGCTGGGATTTGTCAGGGCAAGACTGACAAAATATTTCAAAAGGATGCGCAGAGCTAAACTGGCAGATTAGGAGCAGCCACCCAGCTGAACTCTTCCAACATTTTCCCTGAAATCACTCTGAAATAATGCTTCAAATTAAATTTTGGAGTAGTAGAGTTAATAAGATCAGGCTAAGACATTTTTCTAGTTTAAGAAAAAAAGTGGTTGGGACAAATCTGTGACATCAAGGTCACACATGCTATGACATAGCAACAGCTTCAGGAGTTCTCAGCCTAGATACAATAAAAGTCTCGGAAACATAAGAGTTTTGCTGGCACCAATTGGCAATATTTCCCATGTACAATTCTGGGTTGCAATTACAGAGAGGAAGTTCTCGTCAAAGGGAGAAAGGGCCCTGATTATAGTTCCAAAGCAAAAAGCCCTATCCCCTGTGGCTTTGGGGAATAGCATTTCTGAGTAAAGACAAGAGCATAGACCAGGTGAACAGTGACCACACCTTTCCCTGGATCACACCATCTTAAAAGCACTAAAAACTTGCAGAACCCCAGAACTAGCTCTGAAAACAACACACAAAAAAGCATGAAGCCTAGGACAGTGCTTCCCCAGCTCCAGGTTACTAGAACCCATCTTTAACACAAATTTCAAATTCAAGAAATAAATTGGGAAAATAAGCAAACAACAAAAAGGAATTTGACCATAAAAAGCTGCTATGGTGGCAGGGAGGACCAAGACATTAACTCAAAAGAAAACAATGTCAAAATAACTACAAACAAAGCATCAGAGAAAAATGCTAATTGGACCCAAGCTTAACAGGAATTTCTGGAAGAGTTAAGGAGATGAGTGGTAGAGGGAAAATTGGGGAAAGAAATGAGAGTGATGTAAGAAAATCATTAAGAGAAATAAAAAGAATTAGCAGCTTGGCAAAAGAAGTTCAAAAAATACTGAAGAAAATACCTTAAGAAAACAAAATTGGCCAAATGGTAAAAGAAGTGAAGAAAATAATTTGTTAAAAATTAGAATTGGACAAAAGAAAGTTAATGACTTCATAACACATCAAGAAACAATCCAATTCAAAAGAATGAAAAAAATAGGATAAAAGGTGAAATATTTCATTGGAAAAGCAATTGCCCTGGAAAATAGATAAAGGATAAGTAATTTTAAAATTATTGGATGACCTGATAGCCATGATCAAAGAAAGGGCCTAGATATAACATTTCAAGAAATTATGAAATGAAACTACCCTTATATCTTAAACCCTGTGAGTAAAATAGAAATTGAAAGAATCCATCTATCATCTCCTGAAAGAGATGCCAAAATGAAAATTCCCAGCCAAATTCTAAGAGTTCTCGGGTCAGAGAGCAAGTTAGAGCAAGAAAGAAACTATTCAAATATTGTAGAGCCACAGTTAGGATCACACTAATTTTAGTAGATTCCACATAAAGGGATTAGAAGCTTGAAATAGGCCATTTTCAGAAGGTATATTGTTGGAGAAGATTTTGAGAGTCCCTTGGACAGTAAGATGAAATCAATCAACACATGAAATTAATTCAGACTATTCCCTGAAAGGTCATATACTAAAACTGAAGCTTAAATACTTTGGCCACATAATGAGAAGGTAGGACTCATTGGGAAGGATTGGAAACAAAAGAAGGGGATGGCACAGGATGAGATGGATAGATAATGTCACAGAAAGAATGAACATGAGTTTGGACATTCTTCACGAAGAGTTAGATATGCCTGAATGATTCAACAACAACAAATGTATAAATCCTATTTATAAATTATATAGATACATATATATATATATATATATATACATGCACATGCATTTATATGTCTGTATATCCAATTCATTCAATAAGGAATATCCAGACTCAGAAGAATTTTGTAGAGTCATACTCTTGTTTGATTCAGAGAGCAACAGAAGGGTGGCGGGGTGAGAGAGGGAAGAAGAGATTTTTCTTCTTCCACCTATTGGAAATTTAGGAGACTGTGTATCTAGACACAAGATGAGACACAGATGCAGAAAAGACCTTTAGGGGACAATTTCAGGGAGGGTGGCAGATACCATGTGGTAGAAATGAATCAAGACCATGGACCCAAGAAAGGACAGTACCAGAGATTAGATTAGATTATTATATTACTCCTTGTCATGTTCTCTGAGTTAATTTCCCTATACATTTATGGGAGATTATTTTCCCCAGGTTTTGAGAAACTCTATTTAGGACCAGCTGTCCTTGCCATATAGTTTTAATAAATGCATTTCCTAAAAAGCTAAATTAAATCTAATGCCTAATTGTTAATGTGAAGCATATCAGTATGGTTTCAATTGACCATCTCACTCATACTTAATAAACTCTACTGGATCCTAGCATCCAAACAAGCTAGATTTAGAATTTAGAATAATGTTTCTTTCCATTCTCAATCACACTAATTAAAAGAGCCTTCTGCAATGCAATTTAAGACAACTCTGAGATACCACTACACACATGTCAGACTGGCTAGAATGACAGGGAAAGATAATGCGGAATATTGGAGAGATGTGGGAAAACTGGGACACTGATACATTGTTGGTGGAATTAGAAATATATCCAACCATTCTGGAGAGCGATTTGGAACTATGCTCAAAAAGTTATCAAACTGTGCATACCCTTTGATCCAACAGTGTTACTACTGGGCTTATACCCCAAAGAGATCATAAAGAAGGGAAAGGGACCTGCATATGCAAAAATGTTTGTGGCAGCCCTCTTTGTAGTGGCCAGAAACTGGAAACTGAGTAGATGCCCATCAATTGGAGAATGGCTGAATAAATTGTGGTAGATGAATATTATGGAATATTATTGTTCTATAAGAAATGACCAGCAGGATGATTTCAGAAAGACCTGGAGAGACTTACATGAACTGATGCTGAGTGAAATGAGCAGGACCAGGAGATCATTATATACTTCAACAACAATACTATATGATGATCAATTCTGATAGGCGTGGCCATCTCCAGCAATGAGATAAACTAAATCAGTTCCAATGGAGCAGTAATGAACTGAACCAGCTACACCCAGGGAAAGAACTCTGGGATGACTATGAACCAACTATGAACCATTACATCGAATTTCCAAACCCTATTGGTTTGGACATGTATATTTATTGTGTATTTAATGTATACTTTAACATATTTAACATGTATTGGTCATCCTGCCATCTAGGAGATGGGGTAGGGGGAAGGAGGGGAAAAATTGGAACAAAAGGTTTGGCAATTGTCAATGCTGTAAAATTACTCATGCACATAACTTGTAAATAAGAAGCTATTAATATTTAAAAGAAAGAAAGAGCCCTCTGTACTCATCAGTATTTCCTTTCCTCTCACTCTCTTCTCAAGTTTCTCAGCCAGAGGCAATCTGGCTTCTGATTTCATCCCTCAATTAAAACTGCTCTCTCAAAAATAATTCATGATCTTTTATTTGCCAGATTGAACTTTTCTCAATTATCATCCTTTATTTCTCTGCAGCCTTTGACACTCCCTTAAGTGTTTTGCAATTCTTATCCCATTTGATCATAATGAGACATAGGTGCTATTTTACAGATGGGAAACTGAGGCAAACATAGATGAAGTGACTTGTCCAGAGTCTCACAACTACAGATTTGAATTCAGATCTTGCTGCCTCTAGACCCAGCACTCAATACACCGTGCCACCTAGCTGTCTGTATGCCGCAAAGAAGGTAGATAGGGAGAGGTTGAAGATTTATATTAATAACATAATGTTAAAAATAAAGGGCATAGCCTTCCTTTTTATTAATAATTGAGAAATTAACTTTGCACTAGGATGGATTGAATGTCTAAAATAAGAAAAAAAATCCTTGTAATAAAAAAGCAGATTAAGACATTTTCTATCATTTCTACTTATTCTTCCCAAACCCTACTTAACTGTGATTTTGTAAGTGGCCATAAATATTTAAGAGCTGAAAAGTTTTGTTTTTTTTTTTTTTAATTGGTGCAACTCTTTGTAGGCACCACTTTGGCTCGTTGACCTAGCTGAGTCACATCTTCAGATATGAGTAAGAAGAGCCCTAAATTGGAATGGTCCATTCCTAAACAATCAAGTAGATCTTTGAAAAAGAAACTTGATTTAAACCTTATATGTGCATTGTTTTCAACCTCAAGAATTAATTACTGAATGGTAATAGGAGCTTCAGCTATTCTAGGAAAATCAGCAGGATTTGAAATGCCAAAAGCACAATTACAATAAGTTAGACAAGAAAGCAAATCTCAGTACACACATGACTTTCTTTACTTAAATGGGGGCAGGGGCAGACTGTACAAATATCAGAATTAGCTGGACCCCTAAAATACTAAATAAACATGGAAATTTTAAGGAAAAACCCCCAAACCAAAACCATAACAACCACCTCACCCCCACACACCCCTCCCTAGAAGGAAAGGGGGGAGGGTTTGAAGATGTATACAAAACAATTTATATTTATATTGTGCTTTAAGCATAATCTAGGCTAATAAGACTGATAAAGGCCTATTCCTTTAAGCATGAGTGATAATCTCTGCCTACATTTGTATTAGTGGGGCTCTTTCCTCCTTGAAAATACTCCTGGAGGTTGAGGGCATCTTATTGCATGGGAAGAGAAATTTTTTGAAATGGCTGCTGAGCCAGAACTGAGCACATTTATGGCAAGGAGGAACAAATGCTGTGAACCATCAAAGGTAAGTTACCATGTGACTGTTAATTCATGGTGCCTATTATTTTTGTCTTTGTGGAGTTTGCTCTTTTTTCTAATGTTAAGTAAATGAATATGAGATGTAAGGACCAAATTATGGTCTAAATTTCATAAATGTCTAATTTCTTGTGAATCATAAAGGATCCTCCAGAGGCCCAGCAACTATTGTCCACAGCACAATCTTTTGTAGCCTCAGGAGCCAAGGCCAGGGAGTAGCGTGCTGCACCCAAAAGGGTCCTTGCTGAGGGAATGTCGGAGGTCACCAGTTTTAATTGGTGTTTACCTCCTTCAGGACAGTAGAAGAGAATGTGCTTTTAGTTTGTGAGATTTTTGTACTTCAGATCTTATTGCATCTCCATAAATTTCTCTTTAGAAAAGCTAACTTGTGTTAATTAGTTAAAATGGAGGGAAGATAAACTGGTAATGGATATTTGGACACGAACCACTGTTTAAATATTTTGATAATTGGCAATGATATCACGGAAATATACCAGATGAGGGCTCATGACTCTCCCTAGTCTCAGGACTCTTCTTTTCTCAGGACTCATTCTAGAACCCTGAGGCAGAGAAATACCCTTGTTCTGGGTCCTAGTCTGTTGGTCTGAGTATGGGTTGAGAGAGTGAGTTCTGGGCTAATAGTGTTGAGGTCAGGAACCGAATGTTGAGGTGTAGACCACATGTTGAGGTCTACATTTGGGCTACCTAAATGAAATTAGGGTTTAGTTAAGGTCTAGTGGCAGGTTTGGGGTACAGGGAGTCAAACAGAGTTCCCCTGCAACCCCCTTAGATTCGGCGCAAGGATACGGCGGTAAATGAGGTCTAGAAGCTGCGCGGATTCCCAATAAAAGCATTTATTGGCCCAGAGAGCTAGATTAATAAAAGAGGTTTATTACTGAGTTTAGAAGTAGGAGATAGGTGAAGGTAGAGACAAGGAGGGCACTGGACAGAGGGTCCAGTGGACAGAGGGTCCTCACAGGGCGACCATGTTTGGAATCTGCCAAGAGGGGTTCCCAGTGTGGTCCTTTTAAGTCGGAGACTTAGCTCGAGGGGCTTTGGGGTGTAGCCCCAAAGTTGGCTCAGATCCGGGTGGGGCTGGGACAGGTCCGGACCTTCTATTGGAATTCAAAGGGACCAGGATTTGTGAGTCAAAGGGTAATTTACATTAGCTAGGGGGGTTGGGAATCAAAGATTGGAGTCTTTCCCGCATCAATAGTGCAATCCTAGTCCCAACACCTATTGTATGAGATTCTCTCTATATTGGTGGAAATCATTTGGAAGAAAATCTTAAGTCTTTCTGCAAGTCTCTTTGAATTTTGCAGTTGCTTCAGGTGGACTTTCAGCTTTAAGAAAGCAAGTAGAAGATGCTAACCCTAAAGAAAAAGACTCTGGGAAGAAGCTGATGTGAGAGGAATTGGCAGTTTGCTTGACGTCCCTGTCCCCAGCTTGCTACACCAGCTACTTTAGGGGAGTTCCTCTTAGGTGATATCTGGGACTGTCTTTCTCTTGGTTGAGATGAGTAACCTCACTCTCAGTTTGAGAGTTCCTCCACTTTGTATTGTCTGGTGCATCTTCTCAGATGTATATTTTCCTTTGATTTCTCCTTTGCAAGAATCAGGGGTCCTCAAACTATGGCCCCCGGGCCAGATGCAGCAGCTGAGGACAATTATCTCCCTCCCCCAGGGCTATGAAGTTTCTTTATTTAAAGGCCCACAAAACAAAGGTTTTGTTTTTACTATAGTCCGGCCCTCCAACAGTCTGAGAAACAGTGAACTGGCCCCCTATTTAAAAAGTCTGAGGATCAATGAATGATCAAATGAGATCAATGAATTTCTCAGCTAATTTCCCACATATGTTCATTGTGAAACTGGTATTTGGTGGAAAAGGAGTCAAGCCTTAGAGACTTTGGAGTCTTGATCATTCCCTCCTCCAAATAATGAAACTGTTTATGTTAGTTAGAATCTAAAAGCTAGTCCTTTAGACTAATACTATTTAAGGGAGCAGGTAAATGTAATTCTAGTGTAATGCCAAAGAAACTGAGCAAGACAGAGATTAAAGACCAATTCAATAATTTATTAAATGGAGAGAAATACTGGGACCAATGGATCCATGTTGATCCAGGGCTAGACGAGACTATCATCTCAAAGAGTCTAGCCCTGAGTATCAGGGCAGCCAGTCTTTTATGGAATAACAAGAATAATGACATTACTGATATTCTAATGACATCTGAAATGGATAAACCTTTATCTTGTCAAACATTAAGGAATGTCTATAAAACCTTTATCTCAAACATTAAGAGGGGACGGTTATAACCTAAGGCAGAATTACGAAATAGGACAATTGGAGGAACTGGTCACTCCATTAAAAGGGAACTTTGGCATAACACTAGCCGGGTCTCCCTTCTCTCTGAGAATAGAAAAGCAGCCAAACCATTTGGCTCCAACTTCCTTGAAGGGATGAAAGCCTCCCTTGGAGAAGGTGGAGGGATAAGAGCCTGAAGATGTCTCCCTTCTGACTCCCTTAAAGTCCCACAATGATGCCCCCGTGCTACGTCAACATGTGAAAAGCGGCCCTTGCTAGACATGAAGCTAGCTATATGTGTGCTATATAAGATTTTCAAAGTGTTTCTTAAGAAGGAAACTTTGTGAAATAAATAGTCAATAAAGGCACATAGTTTTTTATTCCTATTTTTAATTAACCTGTCCGTTCCGCTACCCCATTGAACAAAACAACAAAAATTAAGCCCCCACTATATAGCTGCATAGTCCAAAAATAATAATGTCCTACATTATATAATATCCTACATTAGCTATGCCCAAACATATATTAACTTTTAAATTAATCCACCTCTTTTTTAGGAAGTGAGTGGTATAGTTCATCTTTGTTCTTTTAGCCTTGTGCTTTTTCTTTGTGTTAATAAAGAATCCTAACATCTTTCAAAGATGTTTTCCTTTATTTTATATTTTTTGGAAATTGTTCTAATTCTGCTTACTTCATCATACTTCTGTTCATAGGCTTCCCAGATTGATTTAACATTTTTCAATAAGATACCCCCTTAATTTCCAATTCCAATTCTAAAATGAGTTATGTTTTTGTACATATAGATCCTTTTTCATTTTCTTTTATTGCTTTAACCTAATAGTGTTTAGTTCAAAGGGTGTGCACATAACTTTTTGGGCACAGTTCCGAATTATTTTCTATAACGCTTGGACCAACTCACAATTCCACCAACACAGTGGCCTGTTTTCTTACAGACCCTCCCAATATTTGTCATTTTCTTTTTTTTTTGTCATTTTAGCTAGTCTCCCTTTTTCTTTTTTTAAACTAGTACCAAATCATTTTGAAGATGCTGTTTTGAGACCTGGTTCTGATAGACTTCATTCTTCCCACTTTTTTTCATCATTTCCTTTGAGAGTCTTGATTTCTTGTTCCCACACATATATTTACTTTTTTTTTTTTTTCAGAATCTCTAAAATGTTCTTTGAGGAGTTTGGTTTGATTTAGCATTGAATAATTTAATTAGTGATTGTAATTTTTATTATATTATCAACCTACACACAACAGACAGTAGGAGAAGAACCTGGGGAAAGTAGAGTTTCCTTTATTCCTTGAATAAGTGGGAACAATGGTGGTATCATCAGGGTTTTCTGCTTTGAGATGACTATAGAGCTGATGATCTTCCTTGATTTCTCCTGTCATAGTTCACTTCTCTACCTTTTTTTTTCCTCCTTTCATTGGTTGCCTAGGGACTATCAGTTTTTATATCAACTTTTTTGATCCTATTTTTTCCAGATCCTTGTAATCATCTGATCTAAGGATCTCTTTTTTATGTAAATATTTTGACATGATTGAGTTTCTCACACAATGGTTTTGATTTAATTCAAGAAGGTATACAGGCCCAGTTCACACTATTCTGATTTTTTTTTAATTAATAAGTATTAATCTAAAAAAATTATTACTTTTCAATAAATAGCATAATCAATGGAATCCCATCCTTACTCATGACTGCTTACTGATCTGTGTCAAAGGCTGTATTTCTCCAATAGAAGATGAAGATCCTAGTTAAGTTCTTTTCAGGACTAAATTCTCTATAAGGTCACTCCTTCTAATAGCATTTTTCTCCTTACTCTAACTCTGGTTAGTCTAACTATCTGCTCTCTCAACCTTTATTTCATTTTTCCCACTCCTGGTGTCTAGTGTACCCCTTCATTTTGTCTGTAATCTATTCCCCTAAGTGCTTCTACCCTTTGCCAAAGAGCACGGCCATTGTGAATTTGTCACTTGTTTATTTTGAACTAGGAATTGCAACCTCAACTCCATCCGAAATGACATACTGAGGGGCTCTTCCTATCGCCCCATTCTGTTTTGTCCTAGCTGAAAGTAGGGACCAAGCGGGTTAAGTGAGATGTTATGAATAATGGTGCCTTAATTTTGTGCTTTCATATACAATTTTGTGAAAATTTGGAGAAGTTGTTATTGTCATTCAGCCAACAAGGACTTGAAGAGGTTAGGGCTCGTGCAGCTACCTGGTAGAGATGAGGGATCAGCTTTCACTCCCAACCAGATGCACTTTCCAACACATGACATTGTTTATATTCGCTATACTACCTTAATTCCCATTTCTTAAAAAGGGTGAAACAAATAAAGGCAAGTTCTGTACTGGGAGGAAATAGAATTATGAAGATAGATCTAGTCCTTCCTGGGATCAGGGATCCTCACATTCACTTTAAAGGAAACTCAATCCAGCAGGGAAGGTCAGGGTTTCAAGTATCCTATAATAATGACATCTTCCTTCCATATGGTAGAAGCTTTAAACATGTTTGTTTGTCGAACTGTCTTGAACCTGGCAGGAACCGTGTGGTACTGGGTGTGCTGCCCTCTCTGAAAAGCCAGGTTTGTTTCCTCCTCTATAAAACTAAGAGTTTGGGAAAATTGGCCTCTGAGGTCACTGCGTTCCTCACCGGTTCATAGGCTTGGAAGGGGCTCAGCAGCCTGTAGTCCAACCCTGTCATTTTACTGAAGACCTGGGCAGGGGTGCTAAATGACTCGCCTAGGGTGATACAGATAGTAAGCATCGGAGGTATTTAGTTTAATTTTGGCAGAATGGATGAGTGTAGGTGGTGGAAAGGTAGTAATAGGATAAGCCCTGGTTTTCTTACCACTAGTGATGATTATCAAATCTCATATTCATTCTTGCTTTCCTTGTTTTCCTTTTTTGCGCTACCGTAGGTGGTCTTCAGCCTTTGTGCTTCCCACCCATAACACCCCCTTGGCAAGGCCTTTTTCACTTTTACTGTTTCTAAGCCCCTTAAATGTCATTCGGCCCTTTTAAGGTTAATGGATTGATTCTTAAAGAACAAGAGTGCATTTATATCTCTAATGGCTAAACAAGCAAAGGAAAAAAATTGTATTTATCCGGGTTCAGTTTTCCCAACACTTAATCAAGCTTCTCCTCTGGGTCAGGCTTTGTGCTAAGTGCCCAGGATACAAAGAAAGGCAAAAAAGATCTAGCTCTCAAAGAAGTTACAATGTAATAAGAGACAAGAGTGCAACAAGACTAGAGACAATCAACAGAGGGCAAGCTCTAGTAGTGTTACCTGTACGAGTTGGGACTTTGGGTGAGGTTTGAAGGAAGCCAGGAGGCAGAGATGAGAAGGGAGAGAGTTCCAGGTACACGGGGAACAGTATAAAAAGGGGTGGGAGTGGATTGTGGGCAATAGAATTTGGGAGGGTTGAAGAGTGCTTGGAGTGTGTCCAAGGAGGCCCTCCTGGGAAGACTTAGATTCTTGTGGAGTGTTGGTGGCTGGAGAAAGCCTGGGACAATCCCTGGCTTAGTGTCCCTTTAAGCACCCATTAGGCTATTCTTCCTAAGAACCGAGAAATAGAGAATAGAAGAGAGAAAGGTCCCCACCTGTGCCTGACACGGATGCAGTTTGTATCTGGTGATACAAGTCAGGGCTTTTTTCCTTTTGCATCACCTTTCTCCCACTTCAATAACTAAATTAACCAACTGTCATTGCAGCCTACCTAGTTCAACTGATACCAACTATTCTCTGCCAGGCCTAAATCGGGTTCAGGTTTGG
Organism: Sarcophilus harrisii; assembly: GCF_902635505.1. Classification (NCBI taxonomy): domain Eukaryota; kingdom Metazoa; phylum Chordata; class Mammalia; order Dasyuromorphia; family Dasyuridae; genus Sarcophilus; species Sarcophilus harrisii. The sequence goes on from NC_045431.1 coordinate 152,372,186, forward strand.
GAAAGATGCAACGTTCTTGAACAATACGAGAAAAACTTAGAATAAGTTTAAGGACACAGTTCCTAATTGGAAAAATAAAATGCAGCCTCCACCCTTTTTTTATTCCCTAAAGAAACAGTAATGACATTGGAAATACTCAGACAGAAAGGGGAAATGATGACTCAACTGGAGAATGGGCTTTTCATAATCCCTCTCTCCTCCGTCCACCCCCCAAGTTCCCAAGAACTCCTTCTTGATTCCCATTAGGGAAGCCATCCTAGTCTACACAAGGCTTGCCTCCTCAGCATGTTTCCTCTGAGATCTTGAGGTCAATCCAATCAAGCAAACTTGTATTGAGATTCTATTAGATGCCAGGCACTGTGCTAGGTCCTGGACTAAGCAGAATTTATATTTTTAAAAGGAGCTTATTTTTTTCAAGCTCTAGCATAGGTATGTATTGTTTTGGGGGTGGTAGTGGTGGTAAGGAGAGTTTCAAATTATCTTTCAGCAGCCCCCAAAAAGCATTCGTTTTCTTTATACAAAACCCCCTATTTCTGGGGTTCTGGGTTCAACCCAACCCCCCATTCCCAATTTAACAAATATCTAAGATGCTAAACATGGAAAAAAGAAAAAAACAAAGCTCTGACCAAAGCACCTTCTGCTTATCCAGAATAATTTCTCAAAATAGGAAGCTTACCAAATTTCATCCTTCTTCTCCAGTGGGAGCAATGTCCTGTTTTTCTAGTGTTCACCCACCCCACCCCCACTGAGAGATGTTTGCTTCAGGCACAAATATTTCCAGTTAATTAAATTTTATTGTCATCCAAAGGGATGCTCTTTAAAAAAGGATCCGGCTGAGGCAAAGGAAAATAAATTTATTAACAATATGGAATTCTCAAAACATCTAAGAGTTTCTCATTTTGGTGTTTACAGGTTATAAATTATAATTGTTGATTTGTAAAACTCTGCTCCTTAAATTTTGGAAAATTTTGTGAGATACATTCCAAAGTATTGGTCTCTAAAGGAAACAGAGTGGAATAGGGTACCTCAATCCTAACTTATAGTGGCAGTGAGTTGAATTCTCACTCATTTCTTTGTTCTAATATATCTACACTAAGATTTCTGAATTTTACCAAAAAGAGGATAGAGACTGGACATGTGATTACACTGTCATAATGAACTCCCAGGTGAGGAAACCTTTTCTAATAATTAACTCGTCATTTTAAAGTTATAGTCTCTTATAGAGTTGTCGACAACACAAAGATGAAAGACGGGGCCAGAGTCCCAAGCCTGAATGTGTCAGAAGTGGAATTGCAGTTCATGTTTTCCAGGTTTCCAAGGCTAGCCTTCACACCGTGCTGCCTCTGGCTCCACAAGAAATAAAGCTTTAAACCAGTTATACAAAAGTTCAGGAATTTTTTTATTGGACTCTGCTTAAAAAATAAAATAAAATAAAACAGCTTAAAACAACTTTTTGGTGGTAAATAGCAGGTATTTATTTGAAATGGAAAAAAATACTTAGGTACCTGAACTATTGCATTTAATCATGTATTGTAATTGTATTAATCTACCTTTTTGCATCAGACAGATAGACAATGAACATTCAGATATCACAGATTGCACACTACATAGTAATTCTTCAGGCCTTTTACATAACCACCAAAAAACAGATATTGGATTCTGCAATATAGTACAAAATTCCACAATCCAGTCTTAGCTAGTTATCTTCAATTGAGTTCTGTTGCTGTACAAATCAATGGCTGTTTACTAGGGCTAACAAGTTAATAACTGGACAAAAAATATACATTGCACTGACACAAAAAGTCAGCTGTGTTAATAGTCATGCAACAAGTAAACACACTTGCTGAAATTAAAAATACTTTCTAAAAAGTTTTAACTGCATAAATATTTTATACACAGTTCAATTACCAAAACAAACGTTCTTTAAATGATATAAAGCAAAAAATAAGTTTCTACCAACTTTGTACATAAGAAAGTGCAAAATAATTTCTCTAAAGTGTTTTGCTCTTGTCCAGGTGGATGGTCACTGTGGGCAGCTCACCTTTTCAGAAGCATGACATTACACCTGCAAACTACACACAAATGGTTTGGACAACATGAATCCTGACGCTTCCAAGAACAAGGCGAAAGAAGGCATGTGAGGTACTTGCAGAGAAACAGAGACCACTTGGAAAGATGGCTGTACATTGTGAGAAGGGTTATGGTCAACGCGTGGACCCGGATAACAGAAATCGATCCAAGGAAAATGAGTTTGGATCTTGCTGCTCCAGCTATTTTGTGTCTTTGCATCAGAAGCAAGAACAAAAGGAAACTCCCTTGAATAAAACAGTTGCCCACAGCACCAGCTGCCAGAGGAAACACCAGGTGGGGTTGGGGAGCCATTTTTTGCTCATGGAGTTGGAAAGTTTCAAAGTGTTCATCCCATTGACCTTTCCGTTACAGAGGAATCAATCACTCCTGAGTAACTAAGTACACAGATTCATATATTCAAGCCTTGACAAAACACCTCTGCCATTTGGTTGGATACTAAACCTGGTATGGGGAGTTTAAGGGAAAGGTGCCGCTTTTGGAAAAAAAAAAAATGTACAGTAACATGATACAATTCCTCTGTGGAGTCAGAGGACAACTTTCAGGGGGAATCATCAATGCCATTCATCTTTTTTATAAAAAACAAGAAAGTACTTGAAAATTTCTCTTAGGTATGCAAATGTTTTAATAAGTTTTATTTAATATGAAGCCATAATTGGACGATCGATTCAAACATAGGTAAACAAAGATTCAATTTTCCTAAGCGTAAGGTACTCAAGTGCCTTGATACCAGGAGGAAGAACAAATCTGTCCTTTACTTGGCTCTAGTCCATTCAGTACAAGAATAGTATTATACACCAATAAGTGTATAATATGTAATATTTAATGCATGTGCATTAAAGTTTATGAAAGTCTGTCACCAGGGGTAAAAGATGAAGGGTTGTGAATTTAATCCAGAACAGGCTTTGTGTGTAATGCATTAGTACATGCTCCTTATGAAGGCCCTTTCTTATTTAAGGCCATTAACTTTTCTATATTTAAAAAATAACAGGCCTTTTTAGAATTACTAAGTGTTTGAAAAATGTTAAAATCTAGAGTACTTTCTCTCTCTCTCTCTCTTTCTCAACACACATTAAAAAAAATACCAGTACCAAAGCCTCTTTGCTATTATCTACCCGTAGGCCCTTCACCAGCTTTAATCCCTATAGGTGTATTTACTCTGTGTTCTACTTATGGTGCAAATTAAACAACTGAATATTAAAAATATTGCAATTATATTTATAGTAAAACAAAAAATAGACATTGATATAGTATAAATTGTACTGTTTTCAGGTAGATGGTATTGAATGGTAGAGGTGACCTCAAGTAGTCCTGACACTATCCAGTTATACATCAAGGGTTATATTTTAATTCTGTACAGTTTTTTTTTTTTTTAAATAAGCCAGTCACCAAATACGCGTGCTTATACTTTATGCAAGAGAAACTAGCTCTGAGTTACATGCAAGCATATTTCCATTGGTTTAAGGAGGTCTGGGGGCTGGTTCCTGCACTGCATGAATCAGCTGATTGAATTATTAAATGCTAAGAAGTTACACTATGACCCAAACAGCAGCCCTAATATATGTATAAAAGAGACCTTATTACATATGAACAACACTGAAGTGGTAAGTAGCCAGGTATAAAATGCCAAGAAAATTCTGATAATTCCTGGTTATCTTACAACTAGAATAATATTCTCCCACACAGTTTGCTTACAAAGAAGGGCCATATTATTTTGGTGACTAGCCTAGTTTAATGACGATGCTGCGGGCAACTGAAAGAAAAGACACACATGCATAGGTGGAATTTGAAAGGAGAAAAAGGCCCATAGATAATGCCTTGGAGGAGGCTGATTTTTTTTTTTAAGCATATTCATAATTAAGTTGATAGATGAGAAATGCCAGATAAACTCTAAGTAGTTCATTAAATTAGTGGTTTAGTTCGAAGTCCCATGTTACAGGCTGTTTAATTAAGTTCATATTTAGATAAAAAGGCCATTATACGTATTTACAATATACACAGTTGCTTGCAAAGAAGGCAGATTTACAACTATCTTCTAAAAAGCCTTTTCTTGTTTTTCAAAACGAGGTTGAGTAGCTCTACAAAAACAAGATACAAGAAAAGATGGTTAGGTGAGGGAGGATTTTCTCCTTTTTCAATAACGACTCTTACCAAGGAGAACTGGGATCTGACAATTTTACTTCTGGGAACCACAGCAGCTCCTGGAGCTGCTCCCCCCAACAGGCTGAGCTCCATTACCGTCTCCTGGGCCCCTTTAATTCAATGGTCTTGCTTAAGTTCAGCACTTCAAACACACAGTATGAAGGCAAGTGTAAACAGAGACTTTTTCAATGCTCTCCAAGTTCACTCTCCAAGACAGGAATTCAGAACTAGGGTTGGGGGGAGCAAGAGATCCTGCGCACCTTTGTTTCCAGCTGACCCGAGGAAGCCTCAGCAGTTTTTAGGCCCATCTTCTGGGCACCGCTCATGCTGTAGGTTGTAATAACAGTTCTGACAAACTCGCACAGGAGAGGAGATTTTCAAGCGTTTGATTTCAGACTGAAATCGGCTGCACCTGAAATAAAGGAGAAAAAAATGCAGTTAGAGGCATATCTCCTCTTATTTCATTCTTTGTTGCATAGTCAAAGAGATTAAAGATCAAATATATAAATAAGGCATGTAGTACTCCTATGGCCCACTTTGAAAAAAGAACATCAAGTTTTCTGCCACCATCTACATAAGTGTTTAATTAATATAAATACCTCTAATCAGTACTTAAAACGGTTCATGATTTATTCACTTGGATATGATCACTTAAAGTGTTACTTTTTACAATGTTTCTAAAGGGCAATCAACTGACATAACTGGGAATAGTGAAAACAACACTCCTGCCTAACATTTCTGAGTCCCAAACATAGGACCAGCTAATAGGGATACTTAGACTAATCTTGGCAGAATCAGAGTGCACAGATGACAGGTAATCTCTAATCAGTGTTACCTCATCAATTGGAATTTTTTTTTCAATTCTATTTTCAGTTCACAAGTAATTGTTTTCTCTCCCTCTTTTTGTACCTCCCCCTTCTAAAAACAAAACAAAACAAAACAAGATATTTGGGACTTTTATATATGAAAAAAAACCCAAAAGTTAATGAATTGTCTAATAGCGATAAGCTATGGTTTATTGTGGTTCAAATAAATCAAATCCTTCCCTCTCCTAAGGGACCTTTGTCAACAATTGCATGGGCAAAAATCCTGAAGATGGAAAGGCATGGAACCTGCTGAGCAAGTCTCCAAAGCTACAGTGATGAAGGGCTGTGCTTTTGGGCTAGGGAAAAGCACCAAACTAACAAGATCTTTATTTTGTCTTATGAAAAATGCCAGACAAGGCTATGTTGAATACCAGTGGTATCATAGCGGCCAGTAGCTATTGTCACTCTGGGGAAGGGTCTGCCTTGGACCAACACCAAAACAGGCAGTAAATCCAAGAGTTCTGGCAATAGCACTACCACCCTGCATCCGATTCCAGCTTGATCTCCATGACAACCATAAAGGCAAGCAACTATTGTGGAACCTGGCAAACAAGCAACCCTGTGACTGCTTCCGCAGTTAGCCATCTCAGCTACTAGAAATCCAGAAAAGCCAGCATTCCTCATCAAAGTCCTTGGCACTATCAGATGGTTGGTCATCAGAAACAGATGTGCTTTTATCAAGAGAATGAGAGTGAAGAAGATCTATCATTATCTGGCTTGCCTCTGGACTCTACAAACCTACTGGGCTTTTCCATCTAACAACTAGCTGAGAACGCCTATATTAGATCTGTCCTGATTAGATAGGAGTTTCTTGAGAAAGAGACTGGCTTGCCTTTCTCTTTATATCTTCAGGTTCTGTATCATGCTTTCCAAGTGACAAATACTTAATAAGTGAATGTTCATTCATTAATTCAATAAGAGATGCAGACATTCAAATGTCAGTCTAACAAAAACAAAGGATGCTCCATCTCACTTATGATATATAGTTACATATCTGTAGAGCCTCTACTTGCATACCTTGATTAGGTGAGATAATTTTCCCTCATTTTCCTTTCCCTCATGTCTCTCTTCTGCTCTCTCTCACAGTCTTCTGCTTCTCCATTCTTAAGATCTTTAAGGCATAATAGCACCACTCTCAGGCCTTTTAATCAGACTCACTCTGATGATAAGGTTTAGAGGAGACATATGTATCATCTCCCCATGTGAGAATAAAAGTTGCAGAGAGCAGAACTCTGGAGAAGTGTGCTTGAAACAAGGTGTTAACTCAGTGGAATTAATGAGACAGTGGTTATCTAGTTTACATATACTTAGTACTTAGCATGGTGACGTAATAGTTCTCTAGTTCACACATACTCAGTATACTATAAATTGTAATAGAGTATATAAACTGGGGACAAACTCAGCCAGAGACAGAGCAGAATTAACCAGCCCCGGGGTGCCTCTCATGCCTCCTGCACTAAGATCAAGACTGGGCCAGAATAAAGAATCTAGGTTCTATTCTTGTCTGTTCTCGTGGCATCTATCCCTTCCAGAGACCTCCAGAAAACTAACCAGAACATTACAAAAAGCAGTTGACCCTTCTCTCTTATAAATGTTAACTAATCTTTACCTATCTGTTCCTTCTAACTCTTGTATCTGCCCTTCGAAATTTCTTTTCAGCTGTGGTCTTTTCATGAGGAATCTTGGAAGTCCTTTATTTTCTTAAAGGTCCTTTCTTCCTCCCTCCCTTTGGCCCAATCAACCAATATAAATTTACACTGTACTTTGCTGGGCAAGTTATTCTTCACTATAAACCTATGTTCTTTGCCTTTTGTAACATCATATTCTAAGCTCTATATTCTTTATAGTGGTGGTTGCTAAATTATGTGTAATCCTGACTGTGGCTCCTTGATTCTTGAATTCTTTCTCTCTGGTTGTTTTTCTTTACCTGGAAGTTATGAATTTAGAGAATTTTAATTCTAAGTTGTTTTTTTTTTAAATGGATGACAGTGGATTCTATTTCCACTTTGTACTCTGATTCTAAGAAATCTGGATATTTTTTCTTTATGATTTTGGTCATGTCTTTTAGGTAGTCCAATAATTCTTAGATCATCTCTTCTCGATCCGTTTTTGAAATTAGTAGTTTTTACTAATTTCTTTTATTTTTTTCCCCTTAGTGTTTTGACTTTTAATTCTTGTCTCATGGAGTCAATGACTTCTATTTGTTCCATTTTAGTTTTCAGACAGTTTGATACTTGGGCAAAGCTTTGGACCTCTTGTTTCAATTCCCTTTCCAATTCTTCCTATAGCTCTCATTTCTTTTCCAAAATATTTTTTAACTCTTGCTTCATCTCTTTCAGGAATTATAATGGAAATTTCTTTTCAGGTTTTGCTTATGGATGTTTTGGAGTCATTCTCTTTTTCTGGGTTACTTGTATCTTGAGTATTCCTGTTGCCACAGTAGCTTTTTACAGCTGGAATTTTTTAATTTGCTTATTCTTTCAGCCCACTTTCTAACATTATGTCTAAGTTGGATATATTGAGATAGTTAATATAACACATAGAGATAGGTTCTGTACAATTATAGAGGAAAAATATGGACTGCCCCTACTTTTTTGGACTGTTGAGTGTTTTATTCCAGCATCTCAGGGACAGTTCAGGCTAGGGAGCAGTAAACCTACTAAGGCAAGATCTGATCATTCCTCCTACCTCTCTACCCCCAACTCAAGTCTGAGCTCTGCAAGTTACTGACCTGAGTTTAGGCCTGAATAACAGTACACTGCTGCTGGACTTAAGTCACTGACAGTCAGCTAAAAAGCCATGTGTGATTCAATGACAAACTCTAAGCTTCCCTTTGGCATTATTTCTTTGTAGGCTTCAGACTCGGCAAGAACCTGGGAGTAAGATGCTGTTCTCCTCTTGAGGATCTGAACCTCACAGCCACTGTAGCTTTTGAACTTGTTCTTTGCTTATTATACTCTGTGGTCCCATGACCACTCCTCTTTCAAGATTACCAGTCCTGGGCACAGGCACCATAATCCTTCAGTCCTGGATTTGTGAATTAGATGTAAGCAGTGAACAAGAGAATTGCTGGTTGGTGCCCATCTTTGCACCTGCACAAAGTCAGGCCTTTTTATACTGGATCTAGAACCTCATTTCTGCCTTGGACATAGCTTCTCTTGGCAACTAAACCTAGTTCACAGAACCCTGTCAGACTCCCTATTCCAATCTGAGCTGAAAAATTATTCACTGTAATTTTTTTCTCTTGGATTTCCTGATCAAGATCCAGGCTAGCAAATTTTCTAGCTCTGTTTAGGGGAGTCTGGGAATGAAGAGGCACATGTTGTACTTTTTTCTCTGCCAGCATCTTGGCTCCATCTCCCAAAGTGATTATTCTTAAAGTATAACAGTTCTAACCACGTCACTTCCCCTATTTAGTAAACATCAATGGTCATCCTATTGCTTCTAAGATAAAATGGAATCTTCTCTGTTTATTATTTAAAGTCCTTCATAGTCTGGCTTCAAGTTACCTTTCCAGCCTTGTGTTACCCATGTAGTCTACACACAGCCAGTGAGCCATCAAAAAGCATTTATTAAGTGATTACTGTGTGGTAGGTATTATGCTAAGTGCTTAGATACAAAGAGTGGAAAAAGTTTTGTCCCTGAGAAGCTCACAATCTAATGGGGGAGACAACAAGTAAACAAACATTGACAGGGCAAATTATATACAGAATTTAAGTAGAAAATAACTAAATGAGGGAAGGCACTAGAGTTAAGAGGAATTGGGGAAAAATTCCAGCAGAAGGTGAGATATTAGTTGGGACTTAAAGGAAGCCAAGGAAGTCGGGAATTGAAGATGGAATGAGAGCATTCCAGGCATGGAGGATACTAGAGAGAGTGCTTAGAGCTAAGACTGTCTTATTTGTGGAACAGCTAAGAGGCCAGGGTCACTGGACCAACGGGTACACTGTCAGAGAATAAGGCATAAGAAGACTTAGAAAAGGTGCAGTAAAAAGGGTACTGGCCCCGGAGTCAGGAGGACCCCAATTCAAATCCAACTTCAAACACTTATTTAACTTCAATTGACTAAGAAGAAGAAGACATGATGATTTGAAAAGGCAGGAGAGGGCTGGTTAGGATGGCTTTTAAGTGTCAAATAGAGCATTTGATATTTGATCCTGGAGGCAATAGGGAGCCCTGGAGTTTGTGCAATGGTGTGACATGGTCAGGGTTGTGTTTCAGGTACAGAAACAACTTTAATGGCTGAAGGGAGGATGGGCTGGATTAGAAAGACTAGATACTGGTGAGACTCTATAGCAACTATTGCAATAGTTCAGGTACAAAGTGATGAGAGCCTGTACAAGGGCAGGGAGAGTATCAGAGAGAAGGGGGTATGTGTAGGAAATGTAGAGTTGAAATCTATAGATTGATATGGAGAATGGGAGATCATGAGGAATGTAAGATGAGTCCTAAGTTGTGACCCTGAGATACTGAGAGGATAATGCTGGGCTCTAGAGTAAGAGAGAGGTAGGGATAGGGACCACATTGGAATTCTGTTTGTCCTTCATATATAAAATGTCTTTCTCACTGCTATCTTTGTATTGGCCACTCAACAAAGCTAGAAAGCATCTCTTTCCCCATCCATCTCCCCTTCGGCTTCACTTCTTGGATGCCTTTGTTTCTTTCAAAGCTAGGGTCATGTGCCCCATTCTACACAAAATGTTTTATAATCCTCCCAACTGCTAATGCCCCCCACAAAAAATCACCTTCTGTTCTGTATATACTTATCGCTAAGTTTTCTTTCCCCAAGGGAGTATAAGTCTCTTAAGTCTCTTTGGAGCAGGAAACATGCCTGTAACTCCAGAGCCCAGCCCAGAGCCTGGCCTAGTTACCAGGAACCCTGAGTTGGTATTAGACATTGAAGCCAATGCCCAAATAACCCGTCTTACTTCTGGCAGAAGAGCTGGCCACAGTTCCTGCAGTGGTGTCTCCTTTCTGTGAGGGAGAATCGAACTGAGCAGCCTGAACAGCTGTCGCCTCCTTCATCTTTCACCCAGTGGTCAGCAGCAGAGCGGCCTGGCTGGTCACTCACAGACCAGCTGAAAACTCGGCCTCGACTATCACCAACAAGGATCCTACTGTGATCCCTAGAAGAAGAACCATGTTATTGCTTGGCACCCCATAAAAAACTCTCCGTCACAGGAGCAATGCTAGCTGCACATGCGAGCCACGATTACATTACACGAATTATCCAGCTATTTAGTGGGAGATGAGTACAAGAGTATGAGACAGTGCATTTCTATGGCTGGGACCAAGAAAGATGCAGTTGTACATTCATGACTCTAAAGCCTCCATTTAGTTCTATCTATACAAGATCTAAGGTCCTCTACAGAAGATTGAAAGCAAACATTCTTTATGGTTTTAAATTAAATAACAATGGGTGGGTTTTTTTTTTTCCTCCTTCTTTAGCTCAACTCAGCCTACATACTACACAACTGTAAGATAATTTAAATTATCTTATTTTTTCCCTCAAAACTCAGCTCTTTGATGACTGCCACTGTCAAAAAGCTAATCTCTAAAACCATTCTCCAATTGAAAAATGGTCAAAGGATATGAACAGACAATTCTCAGATGAAGAAATTGAAACTATTTCTAGTCATATGAAAAGATGCTCCAAGTCATTATTAATCAGAGAAATGCAAATTAAGACAACTCTAAGATACCACTACACACCTGTCAGATTGGCTAAGATGACAGGAAAAAATAATGATGATTGTTGGAGGGGATGTGGGAAAACTGGGGCATTGATGCATTGTTGGTAGAGTTGTGAACGAATCCAACCATTTTGGAGAGTAGTTTGGAACTATGCTCAAAAAGTTATCAAACTGTGCATACCCTTTGATCCAGCAGTGTTACTATTGGGCTTATATCCCAAAGAGATTATAAAGAAGGGAAAGGGACCTGTATGTGCACGAATGTTTGTGGCAGCCCTTTTTGTAGTGGCTAGAAACTGGAAACTGAATGGATGTCCATCAGTTGGAGAATGGCTGAATAAATTGTGGTATATGAAAATTATGGAATATTACTGTTCTGTAAGAAATGACCAACAGGATGATTTCAGAAAGGCCTGGAGAGACTTACACGAACTGATGCTGAGTGAAATGAGCAGGACCAGGAGATCATTATATACTTCAACAACAATACTATATGATGACCAGTTCTGATGGACCAGGCCATCCTCAGCAACGAGATCAACCAAATCATTTCTAATGGAGCAGTAATGAACTGAACTAGCTATACCCAGAAAAAGAACTCTGGGAGATGACTAAAAACCATTACATTGAATTCCCAATCCCTATATTTATGCACACCTGCATTTTTGATTTCCTTCACAAGCTAATTGTACAATATTTCAGAGTCTGATTCTTTTTGTACAGCAAAATAACGTTTTGGTCATGTATACTTATTGTGTATCTAATTTATATTTTAATATATTTAACATCTACTGGTCATCCTGCCATCTAGGGGAGGGGGTGGGGGGGTAAGAGGTGAAAAATTGGAACAAGGTTTGGCAATTGTTAATGCTGTAAAGTTACCCATGCATATATCCTGTAAATAAAAGGCTATTAAAAAAAAAAAAAAAAAAAAAAAAAAAAAAAAGCTAATCTCATTTTGGAAATCTGACCAGGAATGTCTTTTACTCACTTGGAGATACCCAGTGCAGTGATCTCTGCTGGGTGAGCATTGTCTTTTCTATCAAATGCCGTGTGCATAGTTAATTTGCTCCTAAACACCAGCTGCCGCTCCCACCTGTATCCTGGAGAAGAAAATTACAAGACATTAAATTTCAGAGTGAAGGAAATAAAGACTTGTTCTACATCCCTTCAGTTGTGTAGGATGAAGCCACAGCCCTTGGATGTGATTCTAAGCTTCTTTTCCAGATACTCAGAGCATAACCCTTTAGCCAAGACCCTCTACATGGGCATAGATACAAAGGTGGAAACAACACCAGAGGCCAATGAATCCAGCTTTGTCATCTCTCCAATAGGAAACTGGGACCCCAAAAGGCCAAACCAATTGCTTAAGGCTCCCTAGGCTTGTCAAAGGAACAAGGTCTTCCTAATTCCAAGGGATTGTCTCTACTATGACACATTGCTTCTGATCGTGTAGGTTAAAAGCTGTGCATAGAGAGGGCATCTCTAAGTGGTGTTTTCATCCCATGACCACTGCTGCAATCATGAAAGCCAATGCTTTTGAGGGGAGATCTCCTCAAGCTTTATCATTAACTAGAGTTTCTAAGGGCAAGTGTTTTAGGAAAATGAAGTGTTTAAGAAAGGAAAACATAGATGATTTCTCCAAATGAGAAAAGATTTCTTCTTTGTCATTAAAGAAATAAAAAGATTTTACACATTTCAGAATGTTTTTCTTCAAATATTGGGACCACAAGCTTGCTTCAGACTCCTCAGATATAATACCAGGATTGGATATGCACTACTTCTACTTTATTGGAAAAAAATAACCTTCATTCCTTGTGCTCCTGAGGTCCTATAGTAAATAATGGAGTGAATACAGGTAGCCCCTCCTGCCTCATTCCAATCCACTCTGCCCTCCTCACCCCTTCCCTTAGCCCTAGCCGGAGTGAGGTTCCTCCATCAGATTCTCTGCCCATCGGGCAGATGGAGCAGGTTTCAGATTTCAATTACCAGGTTTAAGGTTGTTGTAATGCCGTACATCAACAGGATATGGGTGGGGGTGGTTAAGAGGACCCTGAAGATGACCTCTGGGCTGTCCTTCGGAATAGTTTACAAAAATGAAGCCATCTTTCTCATCCAAACTGAGCTGGTCTGACCAGCGTCTGGAGTCATCTGAACCACTGTCAGCCAACCAAGCTGCTGTTGCTCGACAAGATGCCGTTCTTGGTCTGTGGCTCACACTGCTTGGTTGACTGGGAGTCTCTTTAGGATCTTGGACAATGCTCTGTTCCTCAGCTTCTGAGTCACTGCTGTCCTCATCTTGGCCTTCATGTCCTGTATTACATAATGATAAGATTAAAAGAGATATTGTCTCTAAAATAGACATTTTTATTTCCATAACTTTCTGGACTTTATAAAAAGTTATCTTATTTTTCTGACTGATTGCTAGGATTATATTTTTTTTTCATCACTACTCATGATATTGTTCTTTAAGGTCTCCCCCATTAGGATTATATCCCTTCCTCCATCTTTACTTAGCTTTCTACTTCACTCAGGTACTAATCAATCAACAATGAGCATTTATTAGTTAGCTCCTATACACAGGCACTTTGCTTGTTGATTGGATATGAGTACACGGAATGAAATAATTCCTACTTGAAGAAGTCTTACATTTTCTAACAGGGGAGATAATAGCACTTATATAACTATATGCAGAAACAGACACATAAACTCCACAAGGAGCAAGGCAGTCGGCCTAGCTCTGACTGAATTGGGAATAGAGTAAATTATGCTATTCCTAGTTGTTGTTATTGTTTTTTTAAATAAATGAAAATCATTGCAAAAAAGTTTAGAAAACAGATACCTATTTGTGCTTCTGGACAGTCTTCTTGCATTTCTAGGTCTTCAACAGGCTCGGGAGCTGGTGTTTCAGGAACTTGCAAAAACTCCATCCTCCAAAACTGATTATGAAATGATAAAGGTAGATAAAAAATTAATTCAACAAATCATTTGCGTGTCATTGGTTGTCTTTTGTAGAGAATCTTAAATACCTCACTTCCAAAAATATGTAATAGAATCTTGTCTATTTGTCTAGTAATAATTACTAAGATAGAAAATGCTTCTGGAATATAATGGAAGAAGAGCTGTTTGGGCACATTGAGTGATGTTATAAAAATCCAAACATGTGTCTTGAACAGCACTTAATGTTCAGTGAACAGAATGGCATTAATAACAACTGACAAATTAAGACACTGGATAATAATTAGCATAATTAGTATTGTATTGTCCTGTCTCAGATACTTGCTAGCTGCATCATCCTCAGCAAATCATTTCACTTCTCAGCCTCCATTCCCTCACCTACAAAATGGGTCATTTTTGATGGGATCATTTTTTGGGATCATTTCCATCTCCTGATCTCAGAGAAGCTTCACAACTGTCCTGTGAGATAGGTACAACAGTTTTCATTATTTTCCTTTTTTAGATGAAGTGAAAGAATGGAGCTGATACATGAAGCTTTTCCTTCAGTCTAGTTTATTAAGTCAGGTCTTCCTGGAATGTAATTTATAAGGCTGGTGCCAGCACTGAAGGAGATGCCTGGAATGTGGAGGCTACAACTACAACAGTGAAATGGGATGAAAAATAGACACAGAGAAAGATGACTAGGATTGATAGGAAATGTATTTAAGCAAATGACAGATAATTATGGAAGGGACACTAACTGATTGTTCTGTCTCTGAAAAGAAAAAACTAGAGGCATAAGGAAGAACTTTCTTAGAAACACTCCAATTTACTCCAAATCACATAGATATCTAGGTATGACAGCTGAGAAAGGTTCTGGGACCTGTGATATGGATCTTCCTAGAAAGCATGAACTCACTTTCCCACTCCTCAATCTGAATGAAAGACTTCAGGGGCAGGACAACAGGCTGAAGTGCTAAGAGTGATGATCAGATGAGGTTCACGTTTGGAAAAAAGCACATTATGGCAGTAGTAACACAACACTGAGAGACAAAAGCTCCCATAGACCTTTTACCATATAAATGTCTAGAATCTGAGCATTATAGGCCTGGGTCCAGTGGCCATGGTCACTGCTCCTTAGGGAGAATAATCACGGATGAATGTAGTTGGAAGGGACTGATGCTTCTGACTTCTGTTGCTTCTTAAAAACCAGCAAAAGAGTGAGAAAGATATAACTTCCCTTTTCCTACTTATATTTGCAACAAAACATGTCCTTTATGATTTCTCCATTTCTTTGTTTCTAATTCACAAATAATATTTGTCTCATATAAACTCTGACCATAATGATATAAACTAGGTCATAATGACCATAAAAATGATTCATGAATGTTCAGTGAATCTTGTTTATCAATTATTTATATATAGTGGAACTTGCAATGGAGAAAGCCAGATTATAATAGTGTGGAAGAAAAAATTAAAGAAGAAAGGAATGCGAAACTTGGTCAAAAACACTTTTTCCCTCATTGGAGGTAGAGTTAAATATGAGAGAATCTTAAGCTCTGGATTTTTTTTAGCACTTGTACAACCTCATAAATTATAAAATCAGATGAACCACATGATTTGGTACTAATGACATCTAGTCTATGGAATTCTTGTCACTAAAGCTCAAGTGAGGGGTAGAATAGAGACAAGGGGCAAAGGAAGTGGACTGCTGCTGGTGTGTGGAGTGGGAAAAGTGACTCTGCTTGGAGCCTGGCTGGAATTCTGAAGATGGAAGGTAAAAGGGAAAGTGACTTTTGGCATCCTTCACAGACAAACCTTACTTGACAGTGCCACCTTTTGGTTACATATTAAATGGTCTGTCTATTTACAGTAAATATTTGACACTATGTTGTTTGTAAAGCTCAAACCAAATCTGTTTTTCAAATGGCTAGATATAGATTAAATCATCTCTTGAGATCCTTCTTAAGTTCAAGTATTTCTACCAGGAGGCAGTTATAATCTCTGTCTACTAAGCTTAGAATCTCTAAAACATATACTGTTGGACTTAAAGGTCAAGGAATGAATATGTCTAGATAATTGTTTTAAGGAGAGAGGCTATTTTAATCCTTATCACAACCCTCAGGATCAAAGTCTAACATCTAATTATGTCCACAGGATCCAGGTCTAGTTTACAGCCATGAGATTGCCAATAAAATTTATTAAGCACCTACTGTTACCAGTAAGTGATAAGTGCTCAGATTCAAAGAAAGGTAAAAACAGCCCCTGCTCAAGGAACAAATAGTCTAATAGGAGACAATGCAAAAAACTGTACAAACAAGGTCAAAACAAAATAAATCAGAGACAGTCTAGAAGGAAGTTACTAGCATTAAGGGAAATTAAGAAAGTTGTCTTATAAAAGGGAGATTTTAGCTGGGACTTGAAGGCAATCAGGAGACAGAGACGATATGAGATAGTATTCCAGTCATGAGGAATATCCAGTGAAAATGCCCAGAGTTAAAAGAGATGATGAACAGCAAACAGGACAGAGTCACTAAATGAGAGTAGGACAGAGTCACTAAATGAGAGTACTGGAAAAGCAAGAAAAGGTCAGGTGCTACCAAGATAGTTTAAGGGGCGAATATTTGAGACATTTACTTACTCGGACCACGCCATCTGAATGTCCTGTTACAATGACATTTTGTGTGTCCCATTCATTCATCTCTGACATGCAGCAACACACTATCTGCTGACTTCGGCCAGTGAACGTGTTAACACTCACAACAGGGTTGCCATTAATGCTCCAAACATGGATATATGTACCAGCACAAGATACTATGTCCCCCTGAAATGACAGGCCCAAAAGAATAACTTGATGACTTTTTTTTTCCACTAGAGATACAAGCAAGTTTTAGAAGTACATCAACAACTTCGAATCTCTCAGTTTTAAACCCAGAGCTCATTACTGTTTTGCACTTAAAAAAAATACATTGGAGACATTGTGATTTTTAGTGATTTAGGACATGTTCTTTTAGCTTCAAATGTTTTAAACAAACAGAAGACATTTTAAAATCAAAGACTTAGATTAAGTTTAAAATATATTGGATTAGTAATAAAGACAATGCCTAAATAAGCTCCCATTGCTCTTCTAGATTATTAAGTAAGTATATCAGCAAGTAATAATTAGCTATACCAAACAAATACAAAAAGCCTTTCGTATTTAGAAAAATTGGAGAAGCAGTCCTTTTCCTGCTAACTAGTATGAAACCATAAAATAACATTGCTTACTTTATTAAATGAGAACAAATTTGAGTACTATAGGGTAGAAATAAAATGGGGGAAAATCTAGTTTGCAAATTATCTTTCTTAATAAGTAGAATCGCTAAATTTCTCTCTTACAAATTTAGACATTTTACATTTAAGAGTTATTTTTAAACTCTTGATTAATAAATGGAGATAAAGGGAAGACAACAGTAATGTGAATTTCCTTTGGAGAAATTTGCCAGCCTGAGGCTCCCCTTTGAGCCTTTTGAATATAAATTCAACTAGAAAAACTATTTCATTGATTACACCACTATTTGGTCTAAAAATAAGTAGGGGAAGTTCTTTATTCCTTTTTTCTATGGTTCTATTTGGGCAGGGGCTTTGGTTACTGCAATGAGTGAGAAGGACCTTACTGATCCCAAAAGACAAAGGTGACTCTGGGTTTCATCATCTCCAGTACCAATTGAGAAGTGATCTCATCACTGATTCTACTTGAGGCAGAGGTCCTCAGACTCTTTAGAATTTCCAAAGAAGGGTACCCAAAGCAAAGGGGATACCAGGAGACAACAGGAAGCTTAAGACACATAAAGAGAGGAGATATGTTTTTAAAAAAAGGTTCTCTTTCTCATTCTGCCTTTAGTCACTTTCAAACAACCAAAATAGAAAAAATGAGCACAAGGCTTTAGGCAGCCTTGACTGCCCCAGCTCAAGAGCAAAAAGAAGAGTGGAAGTGTGCCTGCCTAAGAGGAAGCAAAACTGCTGATTCAACTCAACTCAAGCAGCATTTCCTGGGGCCACTTCCTAGCTCCTTCACTGTTTCTGATTCCTCCCGAAAACATCTGCCTCATTTTCTTATTCATGCTAACCACTTCTGCACCACCTTGTATGGAATACCTCCTATACTTGATGGTACTTTTTCACTAAGAAAGCAAGGACAGAAACCTAACCAGTTTTAGTGAAATAATTTTGCATAGTTTCCTTTAGTCTTGACAAATTCAAATTTTTAAAGAACAGAATTTGTCGCTTTAGCACATGCTAAAGCATGTAGCATTCTGCAAATTGTGAATATTTTCTCAATGAATTCTAAGTCATTAGAAGTAAAAAAAATCCTCAATTAGCGATTGACAACTCTGAGGGCTGAACCTGTTTCATTCTGTACAAGGGAAGATTTTCCTAAAGGACTGAAAAATCTTAATGACAGCATGTTAGAGAAAAATTCTGCCCTGAAAAGGATTGCCTCTTAGAGTATATTACTATAAATATGTGAGCTATCATAGGCTCACTAATAAGATGATGGTAAATCAGCCTTCATATTTAATTGAGAAAACTGAACAGAGATACATCTTAATAACGTATTAAAAGATAGCAGCAGATGCAAATAAATATAAATAAACTGAGCCAGACTTTTTATAAACCTACATAGATCTTTAGAAATGACTTTGATTCTTTTTAAAAAATCATTGTATCATTGAGTGTTTTTACCATAAAGGTACAATCTTATTTATTCAAATTAGATATAATTTTTGAATGAGACATTAGAAAGCCTCTTGCCTGAATCAGCAAAACCCAATCACTTTGGTGGAGGGGAGAGAAAAACACATGTTAGATCTAGTATCCTGCAAAAAAGGTGGAATTTTCATTCTAACAAGTGCTCTGACTCTTAAAACTTGAATAATGCCATTCAATGTTGTAATAGAATGCACTCATTGACCTAAGCGGGAAATATTATCCCAATGATCAATTTGGGGAACAGTTAACAGAACTGGCCAAACATACACAAATGTGTGACCCTTCTATTAGCATTATGTCCAATACTCTGCTTCTCAGTTCCCTGAGGAAGCATTTCACTCAGAGGCTGAGAAACAGAAATGCTGGCACTGCTCTACTCTTGCTTTTAATTTAAAGACTTGGTCCCTGAGGGTTTGGGATTATTGTATTTTCTTTTTATGACTCAGTAGACATATAATTTTCACACTAATCACTACTGATCTTAGAAAACTTTGGAAACATTTGTGGAGAATACTTTTACATTGGAATTTACGTTTTTATAACTGGCAGGTGTTTTATTCTTTATTTAAGCAGATTACATGGGCACTGAATTCTCTAGGGTCCCTTTTAGTTCCCAAATTTGACTATTTCATAAAAGATAAAAGCATCTTTACAAAATATCAACTCTTTAGATATTAAATAACTACATCCTATGATGTTTTGTATAAATGAAATATTTTTTAACTGTAATTGTGAAAGGACAGTTGGTTACCAGCACAGGGGCCTTGATTCATGAACTTTAGCATTCATGCTCTTTTACAAATATCACATAAATTAAGGGGAAAAATATATATATTTTGTAAAATTTGGAAATTTTTTGAAATAGGCAAAGCTTACTATAATTAAGATAAAACAAATACTTTAACCACAATTGCTCACTTTCCTAAATAAATGATGGGGAGATGATTTACTACTCACTGTTAATTCATTGATACAAAGAGCCGAAACGGGAGCTCGGTGACCTCTCAGTTGAGTTATAAATGACAGTTTGTTCAAATCCCAGATGATGCATGTCCGGTCACGTGACCCACTGACAATTATATGATAGGCTAAGGAGGCTGTAGAGCAAGTGACAGTATCTGTGTGGCCAACCAATGCCTATAAGAAAGACAACACACACACACACAAAACAACAAAATGATGGCAGGATCTAAGTTACATCAGAATTTTAGGAAGGATCTAACCAAAAGCAGAGCAGAAAGCATCCATATGTCTGAGACAAATTGTTTCTTAACATAATGGATTCTCAAAATTCAGATACTTCATGCTTTAGCTCAAACAATTAGGGTCATTAATCCACTAAAAAAAAAAAAAACCCAAAAAACTCCAATAACTACCCATTATTTACTAAAGAAAATGAAAACTCATAATAAGAATTTAAGAATCTCCAGCATTTGACTTCCAGCTACTTCTCCAGCTTTATTTCATGCTGTTCTCCATGATCTCTACCCCTACCCCTCATCCCTCTCACCATATACATCTTCAAAGTCATTGCCTTTCATTCAAGACGTTTCCCCAATTCTTTCAGGAAAAAATGATCACCATCTTTAAATTCTGTTCTCTTCAGTAATTTCACTCTCCTTTTATCATAGTCATCCATGCTGAGAGCAAGGCTTCTTTGGCCCAAGCACTAGTTTCACATTTAATTCTTATTGGGTGATTTGTAAATTGCCACACAAGGAATTAAAGTTTTAAATTCTTACTGCTTGTTTATATCATGAACTCTTTTATACATAACACCAATAGAGAGAGCCAAATTGGCAAAGAGGAGATTTAGATCTAATATCCTCTTTGGATGGAGCATCATTAGAGTTATTGGAAGCATTTCTACAAATAGTTATTTGAATCTGAGGAAATTTATGCTGAAAAAATTCTAGTATTAAGTCAGAAAAGAATAGTCTAAAATTCAGTCAGACTAACAAGAGCTTTCATGTTCCAGAAATCTACCCCTTGAAATGAATGTTCTATTTGAAACAATGTAAAATGTGAAGTGCCACATACATATGAGCTATATCAGAGTCCTTTATGATCATCTGGAAATAGTTTGGTGGAAATCTGTACAAAAGCACTGGGAAACACATATCCCTTACTTGGTAATACCTGGAGACTAAGACCCTAGGGCTTCAGCAAATTCAAGCCTTCCCTGGAGGTGGTCATTGAGCTAAAAGAGAATCCCAAGCATTCAAGTACATTCAAGTACACTGAAAGTATTAATCTTTCAAACAGTAGTTATATAAAATAGGCTGTTTCCTCATACATAAAATGGAAATAATATTTACACTAACAATTCCAGAAGGCTGTTCTCATAATCAAAGGGTATAATATGGTTTGTAACCATAAAACAAATGTGAACTGGTATTCTGCTCAAATGCACACCAGGAAAACCTGGTGTATTCCTATTTAAGAAATTACTCTGAATCTACTTATCATACAGCTACTACAAGTTAATAAGTGACATTATAAAAGGATTCTATCATCACAAGATAACTTACAGCAGAGCTGAGCACACATTAGGAAATTATTAAACACTTGTGAACTAATTCCTTAAGGGGTTTCTTCCTCTGTACACTTAGGAGTTTGTCAAGTATTTAGTGATATGTAGAGAGAAGGGGGTGAGAGACTAGAAGGGTAGAGAAATGTCAGCAGTCATTGCAATATTGTTTGCAACTTCAGTAGAGATTTGAGTTTATTTTGTACTATAGGTACAAGTACAGGATTTTTCTTCCCAACTAAACTGTACACTTCTTGAGGATAGAGATTGTGACTTACAAGTCATACATCTTTTTATGTCTCAAAGCCCAAAACAATGTTTTGCATACATCAGAAACATGAAAGTGAGATATAACATTAATTGATGAGAAGTAAAAATCCAGCTAAAATCCAGCTACCTTAAGAACTTGATCATTACATTACATAAACAAAAACTATATATGGCTGACAGGTAAGTGTTTTTTAAAAGGCCAATATCATTTAGTGCATGTATAGGCAATGACTCCTAATTGATCTAGCATCAGTTACCTGTTTGAGGGTGAGTGTTTTGGCTTTCTCTTTGGAGGTCCCCATCTCCCACACACATACGACAGTGCTTGTCCCCCCAGTGATGACCAGCTTGGGGCTTGGGCAGATTGCACAGAGAATCTGTCCCCATTCTGACAGACATTCATAAACAGTTACTGCCTATAAGAGAAAACACAAATGAAATATAAATATCAGCAAGTCTCATTTTGCTTTCCTAAATCAAATGCTTGAAAATGCCCCACCCTGATCATATTCTCCACCTAGAAATGCTAACAGTCATCATCTAAAAAGCTTTTAGAATACAATCCATTTCTATCTCAGTTGAACTATGTATGAAAAAAGTCTAAGAGAGCAGGCAAAGAAGTAGGTATACAAACTTTATTTTGATTTAAAAAAAAAAAAATCTGTCTGGTTTTCATACCAGGAAAATATAATTAAAACTAATTTTTCCCTCAAATAAGAATTGAGGATGGGAGGGAGCATGATATGGCCCAGAGGTGTGAAGCTCTCATGACAAGCGAAGCCAAAACGATTAAAATGCAGAAATGTTTAACAAAATAAATAAAAAGCAATGCAACATAACTAAGGCTATGGGATTGCCAGCAGCAATACTTTCTATTTGAGTTTCACAACAATGGTGTGGGTTTGTAGACAGAATGTGGGCTGTGAATTGGAAGTCCAAGGCTCTAGTTTTGACTCTGCTACAGACCTGCCAGTAACCTTAGGAAAATTACATTAAGATTCAAGGCCTCAGTTCTACTTATTTATGAAAATAAGTAAAGTAGCAGTTAGATGAGAACTCAAAGGTCCATTTCATCTCTAGGGTCATGTGACTTTTTGGCATAAGAGAAATTCTGTATTGCAAAACAAAGAAAATTAATATTAAAGTTAAGAGATCTTTTAGATTTCGGCTAGTCCAATTCCATTCCTCCTTTCTCCCCCCCTTCCATAAATTCTCAGCCTAGCACTATTCCTATTGCCTTAATTACCAGGGTCAAAGAACAATGAGCATCTCTATTTAGTCTAACGGAGGCATATAAAGTGATCGTGGAAATATCTTTCAGAGAAACAATATCTAATTATCGGTGTTTGATAGTGAATGCAACTCTATGGTGCAACCCTTAGGAAGATGTAGCAATAACTCTAAAGGGCCGACCACTGATGTAGTTGGAAATGATATATTTCTTCCCTTAAATTATATGACCAGGATGTTATGGCTATAAATATTGTTGGTTGTCAGATAACAGCCTGTTGGTCAGTGATAATAGTTTCTGAAACTAATGAGCAACAATAATGAGGTACTTAAAGTTAATGTAGGTGCAAAACAAAATTGAATGTCTGTCACTTGATCCAGTGATATTTCCGGCCTAAAAACACACATCTGGAAGGTTTCCCCTGTGAGCTCTGCCCAGACAATTATGGGTACTGCACCTGAACACAAAGTCAGAACCGTAACACTCCTCAACTCCACTTCTAAGCCATAAAATTAGCATATCAATGACATGAAATGCCTGGTCTCTCATTTTTTGCTATAAATTTACTTTCTTGCTTGTTTTTTTCTAATTTCTTTTTTACAATTACAATAAACTTTGCTCCTTGACTCCAAGATAGGTCTAAGCCTGCAAATTCTTTAGAGACTATACCTGGTGACACTGGTCTGGAACCCCAGCATTTTTGGGATTCCCCTTGAACCTTAACAAATAGCACTCCAAAGAACTTGGTGACAAATCTGCTTACTTCTGCTGTGGCCTGAGTAGCTACAAAGCTACTAATCAAATTTCCCAAAGGTGATCAAATAAAATATTGTGTATACACAATGTTTTTGTTTTTTTTTTTTTTTTTTTTTTTAAAGGATGGCAAAAGATGGGAACAGTATTGGGTAGACTGGGTGTAGGACTTAAATTTTTAGTGGCTATGACTTAAAAAAAAACCTCATCTCTGCTTCATGTATATGCCATTATTGAACAATGTGGCTTATTCTTCATTGAGTAGTTATGTATGTTTACTTCACAGAGCAGAGCAATGAACTATCATGACAGTAGAAAAATATGAGTTTTGCTTTCAATATTGCCTACATGTCCAAGCTCTAGGAAATAGGCAATTTATTTGAAAGTCAGATTCCATAACACAGTACTTCTTTGCTCCTTATTCCTGCTCTACCCCAACCCCACCTTTTTCCCAGTGAAATTCTAAAGGGAGATAACAAACCTTGTCTGACTCATAGGTTCCCAGTCTGCAGCTGAGATCTGCATAGCCCCAAGCAAAAGTTTTGTTCCAGGTAGGTGGAATTAGAACCTTATTCTGCTCCACTGCCAGAATGCCTTTATCTGTACACACAATTTGTCCCACTGGTTCTTTCAGTTCTGTACAAAACACATTTTGACATTAGAATAGAAACAGGGAAAAATCGTATACAAATCCCTAAAGGCAGTACCAATTATGAAGTATGTCTCAAGCACCCATTTAAATTAAACACGTAGCACAAGCCAATATTAAGACACAATGTTCCTTCAGTTAGAAGGAAATTTAAATTTCCTGGGAGTCTATTTTAACCAGTAGTTTGACACCAGATGCTATGGGATGTAAGACCTCCAGACTGTCAGCTACTCTGTGGCGAGGCTCTCAGGCCTTTCTTTCTGGTTAACCCCTTCTTATCTAGTCTAAGGGTGGTTTAGAGAAAGTGAATTTGTCTGAAACAGAAAACAGGGAGGGCCATTCACTAATCCATGCTGAGAGGATTATGAAGTCCAGATTTATTCTTGTTTAATCATACCATTATTTGATACAGATTCAGGAATGCCAAGATGAGATCATATTGGAAGCAAGTAATGTGAACCTAGAACTTTCTTTGCAAATCTGAAATGATAATGTGCATAACTTTTTAAGCTGCTCATTTAATATTAATATGAAATCTATATTTTTACTTAAGTATATAATCATAATTTGAGAATCTGATAAAAATTCAATTTCTTAATGGAAAAACAATCCAGTTATAAATGTTTCTGGCTAAATTATATTAGAAATAGATAGGAGTTAAGTCTTTTATTAATGTACAACCAAAGAGAGGAATCATAAATAACCATAATACCTCATTTTACAGATGAAATACTGAATTACTATGAACATTTAAAATTCCCAAAACTTAAAAACTGCCTGCAGTTCATGATGTCTGTTTCCCTCTTTTTTAGTACAAAGGGCATTAACTCAAGACTGTAAGAATTTATCACTTTGAGATTTTCCTTATCAGGCCATTAGAAGAAAAAAAAAATCAAAGCAATTTCATATTCTGGTACAAGAAATAAGCAGAACATGTACCTTTCTTACACAGAAGGGATACAAATTAAGGGACTAAGGTCCTTTTCAATTCTCAATCATAGATCCTCTCTGACTCAGCAGGTGCAAAATTACTCTAAATTAGGCATAAAATAACCTGCCTTTACATACTGCCCTCAAGAAGGATGTAGCACTGGATGAAGAAATGGAGACTCGGAGGGTAAGGGACATGGAATACGATGTGATCCTGATCTATTCAAACCTAACACTTTCATTATACCCAGGGCAATAGCTGGCATTTTAGCTACCTGGCTTCTGTATATACTAACTAGAGGCACACAAATGCTAGTCTTACACATGGGCATCAAGAGCTATCATATTTTAATTTCCCCAAAACAACAAAATATATACATATACACACACACACGTATGTATAGACTTATACATACATATCCAAGAAAAAATAAAACCTTACAACTGGAAAGGGAAGAATATTCTATTACTAGATAAAAGATAAACTTTTCATTGACCTTCATCTTGTGAACTATCTCAACTGTGCCTCTGTTCTGCCCTTTGTCACTACTTACCTTTAACAGGTGCAAGAGAAGGCCTCAGGTTGTCTAAATGATGAAAAAAGATCTTGTCACTTGTAGACCCTGGCGGAACAGAGACTCCAGAATTGTCACCATTGAGTCGACTCCTTACTCGTTTTGGGGGATGAGGCTTTTTAAAGAGCTGGCAACAAGTGGAAGTTTACAGAGGATGAGAGCTTATACAGATTTTGAAAAAAATAAAGTTATTAGCAAACCTATTCAAACTGTGGTGGATTAGCAATAAGATATATTTAGTGGAGCTCTCACAACGCAATTGAACATTTAACAATCTATACTAAAAGAGGAAAAGAGACAGAAGAATTCTGAGTAAAATCTGGTTTGACTAGAATATTTTTGGTTGTCCATCAAAGTCTTCCTCTGCTAAGAAAAGAATATTATAACAGTTTTAATTTTTTTTCTTTTACTAGATGACAGCTGAATTTAAAAAGAGCTGTGAAGGTTTCAAGGCCTTTATTTAGAAGCACCATATTACATAATTACATTATAAGTTGGATTATATATTACAAATAAGCAAAAACCAAGAGACATCTGTACTTCTTTAGTGCTGAAAATGCCAAAAGATGAGGGCAATTAAATGCTTCAGTCTGATGACTGAAGAAGAGATCTGAAACTTTAGGGGAAAAGCAGGAACAAAATATCTCATCATTCTACTTTTTTAAGACTAATAATTTATTTTTCTACGACAGTATTGATAAATGTAGTTTAATGAAGAAAGGTCAACATATTCAAAATAAATAAGTAAAAAATCTTTATTTCTATGTCACACTCCAAAATGAGTTCAGGATTCTGTTATTAAGTATTAATATTAAATAAATGTTAGTAAAAGGCCTAAGAATCTAAAGTAGACCTCAAGATTCATATACTTTGAACCACAATCATTGGGAGGCAGTGGAATGGAGGAGAAAGAGGAAAAAAGTACTTGGAGTCAGAGCATCTGGGTTCAAATTCTCAATCTGCCACTAAATAACCCTAGGAAGTCACTTAACCTTGCTAGGTTTCTATTTTCTCCTCATCAGTAAAATAAAGGAACTGAAGTCCTTTCCAATTCTCAATCACAGATACTCTCTGACTCAGCAGGTGCAAAATTACTCTAAGTTGAGCATACAAATAACCTGCTTTTATATACTGATATCAAGTTGGTAAATGTTTTCCTCATGAGCCCTCAAGAAGGATGTAGTACTGGATGAAGAAATGGAGACTCAGAGGATAAGGGACATGGAATAGGATATGAGCCAGGGCTCCTGGTCTATTCAAACCTAATACTTTCATTATACCCAGGGCAGCAGCTGGCATTTTAACTACCTGGCTTCTGCATATACTAACTAGAAGCACAAAAATGCTACTCTTACACATGGGCACCAAGAGCTATCATATTTTAATCCCCCCAAAACAACAGTTAAGTCTATAACACACATATCCAAGAAAAAATAAAACAGGAAGAGAAAGACATAGTCAAAGGAACAAGTCTAAGACAAGTGAACTCAATAGAGAAAGAATGACAGTGGAGGCTGCTGCTGTTCATGAGGTATAACTCTAGGGCTGCCCTCATTGTGCCTTACACCAAGGGAAAACCACCTTACTCTGGTTCACCCTACGTAACAGGAGTGGGCCCAAAAAGGGACAAATGTTGCCCATTTAGGCTTAGGAGGCCGATGACTCTCAAATGCTTGCCTGTGGATTCCCATCTTTGCTTCCACTGTCCCCAGGCTTGGAATAGCCTCTTCTTTTAATTGTTCCAACCAATACTTCCAACCAACCCCAAACAGAAACAAGTATCTACTCTTGGAGTCGCACATATTTTTTTCCAATGTACTATGCTTGTATTATTATCTGCTTCTTTTAGACTATAAAGCTGGGATGATACCTTTCTTTGTGTTTTCCATGAAACTCTGCATATAGATTTAATTAAATTAAACTTAATGTTTACTAAGGCTAATGCTCATTTTATACATGTAGAAATTTGAATAATGTCTGAAGTTAACCCTGAACCCTGAACCACGACTCACTTGCTAACAGTCACTAGCTGTTCACACCACCTGGATAAGCAAGGAGCTGCACCACCTGCCTCAGACACTGCCTCCCAGGACTTATTAGCAGACTGGCTACTCTGCCCTCTGGCTACTGTCATGCAGCTGGCTTTGCCATCTGCTTGTCGGCTTTTCCATGAGTCCTGTAGCTGAATCCTCCTAACTAGAAGCTTCTTTGAGTATAAACAATGTCTTGTTTGTTTGCTTTTGCTTGCATCTCCAATACTCATCATTGTACTTGGCATAAGGGAAGTATTTTTTACATAATTCATTCTCCTTCATTATATAGATGAGAAAACTGAAGCTCAGTTAAGTCATCTCCTTAGGGACAAGGTAAAGACTCAAACTCAGGTTCTTGGATTCTAAGTTCAGTGTTCAAGTTTCCAAATATTACTCCGACTTTTCTAAGAAAAGTCTAAGAAAAGAAAACACACAAGAATGGGTGTTTATAGATATGCGTATGTGTTCACCTTCATGTATATATGTGTGAACATAACGTGGACAAGCGCTGTGAGTGTGCATGTATGTATGTATGACAGCAAATGCATAATGAATTGGGTCTAGGAGTGTCGAAAAGGAGGAACAAAGCAGGAAAGATTGCCTCTGGTAAACTGCAAATTTCTTTGAATGATTCCAAATTTCTCTCTGAAATAAATGCTCATTAAAAACATTACCAGTGGTCTCCTGGTTTTGTGAGGCTGTGACAGACATAAAATTATTTTTCCCAAGAGTTGAAGTTCTTGAATCTCCCACAAGGAAATGGAAGAGGCACATGGTGGCTGTAAGAAGACTTTGAAAAATTACAAACGGAATTATGGAGAAGAACTAGAGTTCTAGTTCTCTAGAGAGAAGGATAATCTATGGACAGCCCACATACTACACTGGTGTCTCTCCAATTCAGGAGAAGTGAGGAGACGTTGCAAATTCGTGAGAGAATTTGAACAAGAAGTACCCAAGATGGGGAGGCATGGATGGGCTATGATCTAAAGTGTTGAAATGATAGTTACACATCAATGAGATTAGATATCTATTAAAGGACTTTAATATATCCATGGCTAAAGAATTCATCATCTAGCAATCTATGGATAATCTTTTATGAAAAGACTATGAAAAAAAAATTAAAAATTTGTTATGAAAAAAAAAAAACATCTATATTAGGTCCATTACAAGGAGAATGCACAAAATCTTTCTACAGTGGTCACACCCACCAAAGTTGGTATAACCTTTAAGAAAAGGTCATACCTATGCCATAATGAGGCTTTGGAAAAGTTCTTCTGTGTAGGTATGTGTAAAATGGGAATAAGAGTAATCATGAACATGATTTGCCAATTTTAAAGAACTATATAATGTAAGGTTCTATCAGCTTTCTTCTATTATGCTTTTTCCTTCTCACCCCAAATTCATCACTTGTAAGTGAAGAGAATGATTTTTAAAAGATGGTGGCACATTTATGTGTTTCAACTTTGTAATTAATTCAGAGGGAAAAAAATTCAGATTCAGGAGGAAGTTGGGAAACAAGTCACATAGAGATGCTGCTATTCTTTTATCATTAATATAGATTTGAAAATTTTGGCTAATCACTGATTTTTTTTCAATTTCATTACACAATTCATATGATTCCTAAATTAATTAAAATGGATTTAAGGATGCTCATCTATTCTTTTTATTTTTTTTTTTTTTGCTCATCTATTCTTACTGATACTGGTTCTACCTTCTGAAAGTTGAATTGTCTTGGACCCAGAGATCCTACTACTAGAACATACCCTAAGGAGAACAAAAACTAAGAACCATAACCATTTAAATCAAAATATCAATGGCAACATTTTTGGGATAGCAAAGAACTACAAACAAAATGAATGCTCAGGAATGGGAAAATGAAAGAACAAATAACTTATAGCAATGAAATGCAATACAGGCCCTAAGACAAACATAAAGTATGCAGAGAAATACAGGAAAAACTCATATGAACTAATACAGAGTGAACAAAGTAAACTGGGAAGAAGCAAAAAAAGTATGCACATTTTACTTGGAAAGCACACTTTGTACTGGTCTTCAGGTGATTAATTTCCTTAAGCAACAAACTTGTCTCCTTGAATATTGTGAAAGGGTGAAAAGAACAAAGATGCAAATTTCATTGTAATCTTATTTATAGTTATTTCTTAATATCTTAAACCAAAACTTTTACGTATGCATTTTTATCTAAAGGGTTGGTTATAGATTATTTAAAACACGGAAATCTTTAAACATGAGATCTTTAAACAATTATCTGAAAATTATAACAACAACTCTCCAAGAAAACAATTGTACCTGTTTTGGTATCTGTCCAAAGTTATTAATGAATCCTATGGTAGCTGTCTCTTTTAATGGGTCATTTATGTTGTAGATATCAACTTGACCTTCATAAAAGAGATGATGGAAGACATTTACAGCTTCAACTGCAGCAGGGCCTTGCTGTTTATAACCAAAGATTAAGTCAATCCATTCGTGCAGATGAGCACTCACATAATCACATTCCAAAGCCTGTAATTATAAAACACATTTATTGTAGGCTGCAGGTTGAATCACTGATTGGTCTAAATTGTCCAGTTAGAAAGTAAAGTTACCAATAAGAAATAAAAGAAGTCAACAATGAAAATCACAAAAATTAGATTGGTAGTAACTTAGGGTCATATGTTGTTCTTATTCCCTTCTTCTGGAGTCATGACCTATACCCAGCTGGAGTTCAGTTTTATTCTCCAGTCAGACTTGCTTACCTCTCGATGGACTCTGATGAATTCTCGAGGATCTCCTTTTGCCCACGGTGGTAGTATCACATTTCCAAGCTTGGTGCCATTCTGTTTGCAGCCTGAACAATTGAATATGATTTTTAAAATAAGGGAAAAAAAACAAATACACACACAAACAAAATAAAAAAACCATCCACTGAGTAGCAACTTCACATCTAAGTAAAAATAACTACAAGAACAGGGCTTCTTAAACACTTTCCATGAGTGACCCTTTTTCACCTGAGAAAATTTTTATATGTCCCCTTTGGGGTAGATAATGCTTGAAACATTAAATACTATAGTTGATTTTGGAGAGGAAATGACTTTTAGCTTCCAGAAGCTTTGAGTCATCCCATTTGCCACACTTGTACTCTGAGCTTGAGCCCATTTTTATCTCAATTCTGCAAGTACTTATAGAAGAGTTCTAAATACAATTTAAAGCTGGATGACTAAAATGGTTTTCAACAGATAATCATGGGAGGAAGGAACACCAGCTGGGCTCAAGCCTGTGGAATTAAGGAAATTATCCTTAATTCCTTAGGGAATAATCCTAGAACCCTTAGAAGAGAAGCAATCTTGCTCTAGAACCCAAGATTTATTTGTGTAAGTGGGAGTTAGGCTAAGATTTCTCAGAGTACTCCTATATTCTAAGGGAGAGCTTTCAAACAAGCATAAATCTTTTTTCTTTCATTACTAGCTAGAGTACTGATTAAGGTGCTCAGTTTTTGTATGTCAATTTGGATCATGTTTGGCTAGGAAACCACACACTTCCCTGATGTCAACAATGATAAGCAAAAAGAAACAACCAAAATTTTTTTTGAAATTCCAAACTGAAAATACTTTGGGATACAAATTCTTAGATTCAGTCACTGAGCAAATGTTTTTTAGGAACACTTGCTACAGTCAAGGCATTGTGCTAGATACTTTAGTGGGGAGAGAAAAATAATTTTTAAGAAGTTACAATCTAACCCAATAACTAAGACCTATTAAAAATATCTGTACTAAGTTGGCAGTGCCCTCAAGCAATAGTAAACTTATTAAAAAGTAAGAATAAGGACTAGCTAAAATTTAATTTGACTTTTGTGACACTAACTTCAGATGATATTTTCAAGTGTGATTGATTTGTACATTGAAATAACTATAAAGTTTATATCTTTCTGTACTCATTACCAAAGATCTGATTTTAGAATTGCTGCTCTGGATGAAATCGAGTTATATAATCTTTTTACTTTTTCTTTTTCTTTTTTTTCTGAGGCAATGGGGTTAAGTGATTTGTCCGGGGGTCACACAGCCAGGAAGTGTTAAATGTCTGAGACCACATTTGAACTCAGGTTCTTATGCCTTCAGGGCTGGTGCTCAATCCATATAGAGCAGCTTCAGGGCTGCTCTATGCCACCTAGCTGCCTCTATATATTCTTTTTTTATAGATTTATTTTGATTTTAAAAAATATCCACTGATAGTGTTTTTGTTTTCCTTACTCACAATAATCTCTTTCTTCTTTGCCATAACCACTGATGTGAAAATCTTTTTTTTTTTTTTTTTTTTGGGGGGGGGGGTAAATATTTGTCTTTTTCCCTTGGGTATTGCCAGAAACTTTTTCATACCTAAATCAAAATTGTTTGAGTTGAGCAGGAACTCTGGGAGGTAAAAGAATTCTGGGATGAGTTCTTTCACATCTGCCATATTGTGCTTTGAAGCAGAGTACCAGGCTTCTCTCACACTGTGGAACATTCGGTCAGCCAGGTCAAAATGACCACCCTATGGAATAAAATGGAAACAGCTTCAAAGGAAAGATCTCCAAGCTATAGACTACCACATCATCAGCCACTTCTGTGACACTGCAATCTCCTAACTTTTAAAAATCAAACACATATAACAAGAAACACACATTTGTTGAATAAGAAAAATGATTCTCTTTCCTTTATTTTATTTTGTAATAAACAGAGATATAAAGGATGGGAAAAGCATTTTTTCCTACATAAACTTCAGAAGCATATTCATTGTTTCATTTTAAGGGCACAGAGTTTTAGAATTAAAGAGGGGGGAAAAAGGCAGAGAACTTTTAATTTATGACCAAGAAGTAAATGGAAGCACCAAACTTTAACTACAATATGAAGCTGATGGATTTCATCAGTAGCATTTTATAAACTCCTGGTACAGGTTAGGTCTATATTTGGAATTTAGTTTGAAGTCATGTTAGTTTGTATATATTTTGAAATCTTAACTCATGTTGTGTGATAACATTTTATACCAATATAGGCTGCATTTCTAATCGGTCTCAATTCAGTGGGCCCTAGATACCTAGTCCCTAGATACTTTGTCTATTCACTTTTGTCAGTAGTGCTTCACCTTCTTTCTCTTGACCCAAGGTACCATTAACACAGCAGATAGCCTGACTTACCTGAAGTCTCAAGAATATCTGGGTGAAAGGCTCCATCCTAACAAGGTATGAGGCAACAATCATTGCAGAGGAGTAGTGGGTGCCGTAATGATAGGCTGGGGTTTCTCCTGGTAAAGAAAATTAAACTACAATTAAGACATAATGTTGGCAACAGAAGCTAAGTTTAGTAGGTTTGAAAGGGCCAATTATGAAATAAGTAATATGTGTAGATTTCACTCTGCTGAAATCACTGAAGATTTGAAAATGACATTTTGAATTCTCATTTCAATTTGTGGAAATAGTTCACCATGCATGACTTCTTAGCAGTCAAGTATGTTGTGAGACTTAAAAATCCCAATGTCCTTCCACTCTGCTAAAGGAGGGTACTGAATTTGGTGATACTTAATGGCCTTGACATCCTAATATTTTCCTGAATTGTTACCTATATATTTTCTACTGTTTTTATGAAATAATCAACTAAGATTTATTAAGCTCTTCCAATGTACCCAAGCACATAGGTGGGGCTGGGAATATAAATTCAAAGAATTAAACAATTCTTGTAATAAAAGTGTACACATACATGTACAGACATAAATATATGTAGAATACAGGAAACATAAATCTGAGGTAGTTTTGGGGGAAAGGACAGTCCAGGTCTTGATGTTGGGAGAAGTCAGCAGAGGGCTCACGGAGAAGGCAGTGCTTGGGGTGGGAGGGTGGGGGGAAGCAGATAGCTGGAGAGGGGATATGCTGCTGGAGATATGGGGATGGGCAGTAGCAGGCTGAGGAGGTGGAACAGTAAGAGGCCAGGCTGGGGGGAGCAGAGTAGTGTATAATGTCACCAAGGGCTTTGAATGCCCAACGAAGGAGTGTATGTTTTGTTCTAGAGGCAGTAGAGAGCCACTGGAGTTCACTGAGCAGGAAAGCATTATATTCAGAGCTGCATTTAAGGAACACCATTTTGGAGACTACAGAGGAGAGCCTGGAGTGAGAAATGATGCAGGAGATGAATTAGGAGATCACTGAAATAGTCAAATAGGAAGTGACAAGGGCTTGAATCAAGGGGCTGAATGTGCGAGCAAAGAGGAGAGGCACAAATGAGAGACACCAGGTTGGTAGAAACAACATGATCTAGCAATAGTTTGGATATGTGGATGAGGAAGTGCGAGGAGTCCAAGAAAATGCTGAAGTTACAAATCTTTATGCCCAGAAAACTAGTGGTGCCTGTGAAGAAACAGGGAGTTTTTGAAAAAGGGTGTGGTTTTAGGAAAAAGATAAAGGAGTTCTGTTTTGGACATGTTGATTTGAGAAGTTGCTGGGATATAAAATTTGGAATCTATAATAGGCAGGAAATGATGTTATAAAGCTGGGGCTAAGGGGAGAGACTAGGGTTGGACATATAAAATTGGGAGTCAGAAAGAAAGGAAATGATACATTAAATGGGAGCTTAGGAGGTCACCAAGTGAAAGAATGAAAGAAAATGAGAAGAGAAGATATAGGATAAAGTCTTGGGAGTACATCAACAGTTAAGGGACATGAAAATTAACGGATGATAAGTTAGCATACATTGTCAGAGAACAGAACCAGTAGTGTTCACAAAAACCCAGAAAGAATAGCAATCATGAAGAAAGGGGAGGGGAGTGTGCTAAATGCTAATGCCACCAGGGATAAGGATTAAGAAAAGACCAAGAGATTTGCCAATTAAGAAGTCACTAACAGGGCAGCTAGGTGTCTCAGTGGGTAAAGCACCAGCCCTGAAGTCGGGAGGTCTTGAATTCAAATCTGGTCTCAGACACTTAGACACTGGGCAAATCACTTAACCTCAACTGCCTCAGGGGGAAAAAAAAAGTCACTAACAACTATGGAATGGGCAATTTTAGGTGAATGAGGAAATCAGAAGCCAGACTGGTTAAAATGAGTGAGAAGAAATGAAGGGGAAGTGATAGGTATAGATTCGTTTTTCTAGAAGTTTGTAACATAATATCTTGAAAGGATGTCTAGGGAAATTTTTTTTTTTTTAAAGGATGGGGGAGATTTAGGCAAAGTGGCAGTGATAAGGAGATACTGAAGATTAGAGATACTTGAGTGGAGATGATTGACAACAATCTTTTTTTTTTTCTTCAGTGGGAAGAGATGGGATGTTGGTCTTAATGAGAAAGACCACCTCATCAGGGCCTACAGTCAAGGAAGAGAGAATGGAGGGTGGGAATCATGTCAAGAGGTGTTCAGATAAAGAGAAGGGGTAGAAGAGTAATTCATATCAAATAGTCTCTATTTTCTCTGTAAAGTGTGAAATAAAGCTTTTAGGTGGGAGAATGGAAGTTGTGGAGGTGTGAGGAGAGAAAAGGTTTAAAGTCTCCTTACTGGAGAGTGGGACAGAGAATTAATGAATGACAGCTAAAAGAATTTCCTCATAGTAGTGAGTACTCAAGTTGAGGTTAAAGAAATAATACAAATTTGTAATGGACTAAGCATGGTTTTGTATTTCCTCTAGCTCTGGTTTAGAAATATATGAGTAGCATGGAGTAGATGGACAGTAGGAGTAATCCAGGGATGGTGTGTGAAAGTTATAAAAAAGAGACAAGAAAACTGAAAGTAAGGAACATTGTGAAGTTTAATTATTTAACTTGGGGTCAATACGGAAAGAGGACAAACATCAAATCTGGGTAGGGTAATGTTTTTAACAAAAAGCCATCTGATAAGAAAATAACAAGTTTAAAATATCCCCTTACTACTCCTTGCTGGGACATGATTGCATGGATAGTTTTTGCATGTCAAGACATTTTAAAAATGAAGGATTCCTTCTTTCTAGTAAGGCAATTTACCCATTCAAAGTAAGTATATTTAAGTTTAAAAAGATGGTAAAATTAATTCAAAATTGCTGTCAATCTTCTATTCTTTTTAAAAGTATCTGGTAATAATTCTATAGGCTACTTTTATTTTTACTACTACTACTACTAATAATAGCTAGCACTGACATAGCACTTTAATGTTGGCAAAATGTTGCCTCATCTTGTCCTGACAACAACTCTGAGGTAGATGTTATGACTATCCTCATTTTTACAGATACTGAAACTGAAGCAGGGAGAACTTAAGTGACTTGTTTATGGTTGCATAGCTACTAAGTGTCTAAATCAGGATTTGAACTCAGACCTTGATTCCAAGCCCTAGTTTCCAACCACTATGCTAACATAAAAATGTAACTTCTTTATTTATTCAACAATTGATTCATTTATTCATCCAACAATCATTTATTAAGTATCTGCCATATGCAAAGTATTGTGATGAAGACTGAGGAAAATAAAAATATAATTAAAAACCTGGTACTTTTCCTCATGATTCTTATAAACTAGTGGGACCTTGGAAATAGACAAACAAATATCCAGAATAAAATAGGGGATAAGAACAAGAGGAGTAAAAAATGCTATGTGTACTTGGAAAAAGGGAATTTCATTTCTCACTGTGAACATCATTTCTGGAAGACATGGCACTTGAGCTGGATTCTGTTAGATAAGATTTTAAAGGGTATAGTTGAGGAAGAGAATTAAGGAAGAACATTCTAGGTATGACGAACAGTGTGAGAAATGACATGGAGGCAGGAAGATGGAGATCTACTAGGAATTAAAATACAATTTAGTTGGAGTCTTAATAGGATTGGTGTCAATGTTGGCAGTAGAAAATACAATATATAAAAATGAGGAAAAATCTAAAGGGACCTTTGAGGAAATATCCAAAGTCTGACTGGTGGACTTTAAACAATTACTGATTCAGTTCTGAAATTTCTCTCAATTTCTTCAGTTTTACCATTACTTACCATTAGGATCTTCCCAGTCTCTATAACGTTTCTTGTATTGAGTTAATCTTTCATCTGTTTGTGCTCCCATAGGCTTGGCTAGGTTTCTGAATGTCTTGGGGTTAGTGAGATCAACTTCCTAAAATACAAAGCAAAATCCAAATCTAAATGCTTGAAAGCCCTTTAGTTTGACCAACATAAAAAATATAAACAAGTCGGGGTTTCAGTATGTATGCAGATGTTTATCTAGGCTCCAAGAAAAATTCCACAAAGCATCAGGAATCCTAGGGAGCTGGACTCCTAGTCAGCAAAGATTGTGTCACTTTTATGTCCATGCCAAACAGAATGTAACTAATGAATAAGTCATTCTGAAGATAATCACCTTAGAAGTGATTGCTTTTTCCTTTGATAAAAGAATGCAAGTCATATTTATAGTATGTAAGTCATCTATTTCAACTTTTACTGAATTAATATTTTGTATTGATCTTTACTAGGTGGAGTAGGAGGAGTGAATCTCTGAACTATATAAATGGGGATATATGAAGAAACTAAGACTAATTCATCACCTTCTGTGATAAAACTGTGGGATCAGTTGCTCCTTTTGTCTTCCCTAATGTGTAGGGAATGCTTTGATCTTGTAGGTGACTTAAAAAAAGTTGGACGTAATAAATGCTGGAGTAATGATCTTTTAAATGTGTGTCTACCTTTAAAGGGGCAAGCAATAACATGAAATTCCCAGATAGGAATCGCTTTTTTACTTCAGTCTAATGGAGATTGTTCCAAAGACCTAAAATTCACTGGATCCAACTTATCAGTTAATTTAGCATATGAAGATTTCAAAGGTAGAAGTCTGAAATCTTCAACTACATATTTTATTTGTATCTTCACTAAATCATACCAACTAGGCCTGGATATACTATTTCATCAATAGGGAACTGTTGGATTAGGAGACTGTAACTAATGTTGACTATCACATTCTCTGCATCATATAGTTTAGAGAATTGCCGACAGTGCTCAGAGATTGAGAACCACAAAGCCAATCTGTAGCAGAGATGGGACCTGTATCTGTATTTCTAGTTTTATCTAAGGAAGGCTCTCTATCCATTATTTATCCTCTGAACTCTCCAAAAGATCACAGTGTCTTACCAAGTTGTGAGGTTTTAAAAAGGTCTGATCTGTGTAGTTCATAGTTTTATGGAATAGAATTGGGCTGTACAAAAATAAAATATACATTTATGAATATAAACCATATTATTAGAATCTGCTCTTATATTTTCCTTCAGCTATATAATCAAGTATAATTGTAGAGTTACATTGTTTCTTATCCACCAATGTCCTTTCTATACATTTTCTCCCATCTCATCCTTCAGAGAATTCTTTCTAGATTGATTTAAAGAGAAGAGGAAAAAAAACCTGACCACACCCTTGATTTTTTTCCCTCTGCCACTTAAATATTTTCTCAGTGTGTACTTAAATGCACAAATTATATATATATATATATAAATGGTATCTTGTAAATTTCAGCAATATATGTGTGCCTATTAATATATTTTATCCTCTATTTTGTCTCTTCCTTTTTTCTTTCTTTAAAATGTAACCATCCTGAGGGCAAGGACTATATCCATTTTTGTCTTAAAAGAGGACTTTATGGGTAATGGTGTTGTACAACAGAAGTTATTTGAAATAAAGCCTAAAAAACAAATCAATATGATAAATGGGACAACACTGGCAGGATAAGTTATACAAGCTGTATAAAATTCAGGTGTAAAACTACTCTTTCCTTTTGTTCTGCTTTCAATTTTGAAAATTTACTATTAAGGTCTCATTAGATAGAAACTAAAAAGAGAAAAGATGAAACAAATTTGCCTCTTTTGATGACTCTGAATCCACTTTTATGTGCTACTTAATACAAAATAACTCCTCTTACCTGACAGTAATGATTTTATTGAGCAATAATTTAAAACACTTTAATTGTAAATACCTTAAGAAATGTACATAAGAAATGTAATATTAATAACTAGTAACAATATAAGCAAAATAATAAGGTTCTAGAATGGATAGATATACATATCAGGTCCTTAAAAACTAGTTACCAACTGGAAAAAAATGGAGAAAATAAAATATTTCAGAAAGTGGAAAATTTTCTACAGTCTTTTGAAAGTTGTTTAACTTCAAGAGAACAATGTAAGATTTACCTGTGAGTCATAGTCTGCTAGAACCCAAGGAAAGACAGGATACTGCATGAGATCATTGTAAGATCTACCAGCCAAGGTGTTCAAGTGCATCAAGTACTGGAAATTGCTGATTTCACCTCTCTTGGTAAATAAAAATAAATATTAATATTGCAGCTCATTTCAGTATATTCAATTACTCTGACTTTTCTTATCATCATAGTTTTTACATTTTATTTAATACTTATAATGTGGTTGCATCAGAAAGTATATTTTTGTGCAATAGTTTCTGTTTCAGGTGTTAATAAATGATGCTACTTAATCAAGTAAGTAATTACTAAACAATAGCCAAAATATTTTTTGGGGTATAAAAATAAAATAGATTCCAATGCAAAAATGTTTGAAGAATATATTTTCCAAATTATTGGGTAATAAAACGTGGCTTTAGTGCTTTCCTCATTGTATGGCCACAAAACTTTAAACTACAAATTAGAAGGAAACAGTAAATAATTTTCATTAAACTTACCTCCCATCTCTGTGTTACAGACTTCTCACCTACTAAGGTGCTAAGCAATCCAGACCTAGGCAGTAAAGGAACAAGATTGGAGTATAATGTTTCAGAAAAACATGTAGACTAGAAACATGTAGTAATAAAATCACAATGCATGAATTTTCAGAGGTCATTGTGATTTACATAATTTTAAACTATACTTCTGACAGGTCTATATTACAATATAATAATAAATATTATTATTATTAAAAGTAATATATTCATTACTCATTTTAATGGAGAAAGCTGGTCTAAGGACTAAGTACTTCAAGGGGGAAGTTTCTGGACTGCCCTATGGAAATAACTTAATAAAGGAAATCCCTAAAATAGAAAGCAGACAAGATTACAAGGGGAGTTAGAGAATGATGAGGGATAGAGGACCTCTCCGTTTCCCCTCATGCTCTTCTACACAGAAAGAAGGAGTATAAAGCTTTCTGTTTCATGCCTTAACTGAAGGCGTTTGCATTGCTGATATAGTGTCTGGTAGACAATATTACCAATATTAGCCAACTCAAATTGTGTCTACCAATTGTGAAAGGTATAAAGGAATGTAGATTGCAACTGTTATTATTCCTCCTCCCTTCCCCCCGGAAAGTAATACAATTGCTCTTCCAGTCATTGGGCTATAAACTTACCCTTGTTCCACACTAGTATTTGGTCGTTGCCCAGAAACAGATTCTGAACTGTCTGTCAAAGATGGTACAACAGCCAAAAATCTGGATAATGAAAAACAATAATTATTTTTAAAACCAAATCAAAATCTGTATCAACATGGTAAATATTAAATTATTTATTAAAAAGATGACATTGTAAACTATGGATTGGCTTGATGCTACCACCTGGCTTTTCCCTATTTATTTAACCTTGTTACTCAGTTACTATTTGCTCTAGGAATATGAAGTAATTTTCACAGTAACAAAAACACACACAATTACATTAAATATGGTGGGAAAAAATCATGAATTTAGCAGCCAAATGTAAAGATTTTCCCATGATAATTTTTTAAAATCATTTTTCATAATTTTTTCTCATTAGCAAAAATTTTTATCAGTTGTCTGATTTCAAATGAGCATTCACTAATAGGACTTGAGATTTCTTAAATGATTATTAAGTAAAAATTCCAAAAACTGATTTTGGGAAGCAGTCTGATACTATAGAAAGATGATGGATATGCATTTGGGGGTGGAGGTGGTCTGGGTTCAAATATATGCTTTGTTGCTACCTTTTCTTGATCTCAGTTTCATCATCTGTAAAATAAGCAAGTTGCCTGGGATTAATCTTGGGAGTCCCTTCCATCTTAAAATTTATGATCTTACTATATGTTCACATAGTGCTAATAATGTAAAAATTAATTCAGTAAACGATGACTTTTAATGGATCTTTATTCATTTGATGCTACATAGGAATCTTTCCAAACAACAGTGTTAAAGAATGTTAAAGAACGTAAAGAATAGCTAATGATGCTCAACATTTCCACTCTGAAGTATGGGAAAACTTATAAGATCTCGGACTCCCTCTAATTTAAATGAAATACCTCTTCGCTTAAAAAATTTTTTACAGAATAATTCAATAATTTATAGACTGAATTCACATTGAATCTGTACTCTTCATTTAATGCAAATTTTTGAATTCTATTCATTATATATACTCTCTGTTCCTGGCACATGCCAAGGATTTACACTGGTCATTCCCCACATATGGAAGTATTCTCTCCTAATCTCTGCCCCTCAGAGATTCTTCTCTTCCTTCAAAATTCAGCTCAAGTAGCACCTTTTATAAAAAGGCCTTCCTGCTTCTTCCAGAGGTGAGTGACCACTTCCCAAGCTATCTTGTATTTAATGACTTTTTATTTTTTTTTATTCACTTATTACACACAAGATGCACACTTGTTATCTCCCATTAGAATGTATGTTTGTTGTCAATAAAAATTGTTTCATTCTTTGTTTTTGTATCTACCTAGGACAGTATTTAGAACATAGCAGGCATTTAATGTTTGTTGATTGGATTACTGTTAGAATGAAGTCTTTCTACAGGTAATCAATGTATTTGCTTACTGTATATGACATCATTATGTATAACTGGTGTATCTAATGGTAGATATAATAATCCCTATACTCATCACAATGATAAAACTGAGTCTACATAGATGTATATTAATTTGTAGATTGTTTAAAACAGTACCAATCACTGGGAAAGGCATCTGAAAGAATATTATTTAAACCTCTACAAGTCACTAGAGAGCCATCCAAATTAAGGATGAATGTGCTTAATACCCAGTTTAATTTGGAAAGAGGGAGAGTCTCTTTTGTCTTTTCCAGTTGATGTCATGACAGAAGGAGTAGAAATAATGAGCTATTTTTTTGCACTAAACAAAATGCAAAGTCTATACCTTGATGGACTAGAGGATTTGAGGAAGGAAGAGAAAATTTGTAATAACTTCTGTGGAATGAGATGGCTAAGGTAAGAAAGTTTGTTAAGAATGGGAAAGAGTGGGATATTTCAAAGGTGCTGAGATGAAGAGAGGCATATTAAAGTGGCCTCCACTTTTCCATTAGAATTGGAGGGAAGACCTTTAGTTGAGAGGAGGAAATATAAAAGGATATAAGGAAGGAAGAGAAGATTTGTAATAGATTTTGTGGAGAGATGGATAAGGTAAGAAAGATAATTTGAAGATTTAAAAGGATTACTTCGCAATATCATAGACCCAGCTGAGGTTGATTAAAATGCACTGATAAAGTATCTGCTCAGTATGGTTGTAGGATTTCTTCCTGCTTCATTCAGTGGCCTGTTTGACAGAGCAGAGGGAAGAGATAGATGAAAAGACAAATGCGGGATTGAGGTTTGGCAAGAAGAGTGGTGAAGGGACAAGAGCAGACAATTACTGGATCGAGGCTGGAGCTGGGGGCATGATACTGAGAGGTGGAACAGAGAGTATGGAATGTAGAATGTAGGAAGTTAAGGTCAGATAAGAGAAGATAGGGGAGTAGAACACTTGGCTAATAACAAGCTCTAGTTTGTGATCATTCTAATGTGTGGCAGAGCTGGATTAGGTCAAAATGCTTAAGAAATATGAGGAAATGGGATTGCACAGAGTTTGAGGGAGCATTTACTTGGATATGAAAGTCCTCAGCATACAGGCAAAGATTGGAGGAGAAGGAGGAGATGAGGAGAGAGGGGGATGTTGAGCCAGATTCTGGGTACCTTGAAGGAGGCAGCATTATTAGGGAAAGAGTGTTAATAATACTACAGCTAATATAATTTTGATTAGATGAAAAATTTGAGTAACTGGATATCAAAAAAAGGGAAGGTTAGTGAGTGAATAAACAAAGGGAGATGATAACGGGGAGCAAGGAGCAGTCTATCTCCATCCCTATGATTAGTGGGAGGAAGATATGAGAAGAGCATAATATAAAAGAAGTTAACAATCAGCACTACAAAGTCTGGACAAGGTGTGATGTCACCACAAAGTAACTGGGTCTAAGTGAAGGTTAATGAATGGAAAAGTGTGTGAGAGAGGGGAAGGGTTAAGGAGAGTTTGTTCATTATGGAAGAGGAAACCCAGAGGACACAACAGAAGTGGTGAGCAATGATTGATTAGAACATGGGTATGATCAGATTGAAAAGGATGGGAATAAAAGAATGTGAGATAAGGACAGAGGACAGATTTCTCTTAAACAACTGCTAATTATTAAAGGGATAGGAAGAGAAATAGGAGAAACCTTTGGGTAATAATGGAGCACATGGGGAGGGAAGCCTGCAATCTCCAAGGGATAATGCAGAGAGAAAGGCCATCTGTTATCCTGGAGACCAACAAGGTACTTTGGACACTGGGGTTGGTTTGAGCCGTGATCTCCATGGCAAATATGATGGCTGGCAACAAGGGCAATGTCTGGGTCAGACTAGGCTCCTATAGGATGCAGGCGGTTCTACTCTTCCACCAATTTTTTGCCAAATCTTTACATTTATCCCTTTTCACAATATTTCTCAGCATCTGGCTCCTCTTTACCCACATTCTCTCTCTTTTGTGATTTTGCCAGCTGGTTCAAGATTTAGTACAAGTAAAACAAAAGATTTCTATAGCCATCTTATACCTTAATGATCAAAATTCCACTGATTACAAGGGAGTGATAAGCTTGCCCAATTCTCCTGTCAGGAACACACAGGGACCTTCATTCTTAAGAACTCATTCTTAAAGGGAATAAAGACAAAGGGACAGAGCATCTTCTTGCTTAAAAACATCAAAAAGAATCTTAGTCCTTATTGGAAGAAGCATTTTCAAGTGAAATAATTATTTTTCTGATACTTAAAAAAACCAAACCAGTAAATAAAAGGACTCTGATGTCAAGTCACCAGAAAACTAAAAAATATTTTACCAAGTAATAAAAACTATTTAACAGGATAAGAAAATAAAAGCTAGCAATACTACTGATCATTAGTAGCATTAATAATTTCTTTAAAGTGGATAATGTATGGATCTGAATTCTAAGTTTTTAATTACTTTAATTTTTCAGTGTAACATGCCCTGATTCTCTTCTCATATCACCAAAAATATATGTATAAATGGATGATACCTCTGGTAGACTTTGTTTCTAACTCCTTTCTGAAAAGCAAGAAGATAATTCCGTCCGTCCCCTGAGAAAACTTCTACTGCAATAGGCTGGGAAAAAAAAAGAAATAAGAGAAAAACATAGTTATGAAATCAAGTCTCACAAACAGAGGCCACATAGAAATTTCTCAATTCCAAGCATTAGAAACAGTAAAGTAAAGATTTTTAGGTATTCTTAGAGCAGTAAGCTCTTTTTTCTTCTTCTTCTAGCTTTTTATTTATAAGTT
Organism: Sarcophilus harrisii; assembly: GCF_902635505.1. Classification (NCBI taxonomy): domain Eukaryota; kingdom Metazoa; phylum Chordata; class Mammalia; order Dasyuromorphia; family Dasyuridae; genus Sarcophilus; species Sarcophilus harrisii. The sequence continues at coordinate 152,416,128 of NC_045431.1, forward strand.
ATATGAATGGGTAATTTTACAGCATTGACAATTGCCAAGCCTTTTGTTCCAATTTTTCCCCTCCTTCCTCCCATCCCCTTCTCCAGATGGCAGGTTGACCAATACATGTTAAATATGTTACAGTATAAATTAAATACAATATAAGTATACATGTCCTAACAGTTATTTTGCTGTACAAAAAAAAATCGGACTTTGAAATAGTATACAATTAGTCTGTGAAGGAAATAAAAAATGCAGGCAGACAAAAATATAGGGATTGGGAATTCAATGTAATGGATAGTCATCTCCCAGAATTCTTTCGCTGGGTGTAGCTGGTTCAATTCATTACTGCTCCAATGGAACTGATTTGGTTCACCTCAGTGCTGGAGATGGCCATATCCATCAGAATTGATCATCATATAGCATTGTTGTTGAAGTATATAATGATCTCCTGGTCTCAGCAGTAAGCCCTTAACAATGACTCAATTCATTCTAACAGTTTGGTTTCTTCATTGAATTTCCTACCTCTTTAGTCTGTTTATTTCTGAAGCTAAGAAAAAAACAAGCAGTAAAGTTATATTAAATTATTAAAGTATGCTTATTAGAAGTTACAACTAGGAGACTCAAATTTCCTAACTTCCTTTCTTCTTCCCTCCCTTCTCCTTCCCTTCTTTTTCCTCTGCTAACATTTCTTTGTAAAGAACTTTCTCTATGCTATGACACAAGGTGCTAGGTACACAAAAGAATGGAAACAATTCCTCTTCCAAAGTGTACCAAATATCCTATTAGAAGGAAGTAAATGTATATACAGATAAACAAACATAAACTACATATAAAGTCAATAGAGTGATTTCTGGGGGCTCTAGCAGTGGGGAAGGATTCTGGCATGGGGGGGTGGCACGTCAAATGAGGCTTAATGGTTTCTAGGATATCAAGTGAAGAAAAAATGACTTCCAGACAGGTATGACAGCTTGTGCAAAGACCTAGAGGCTAGAGACAAAATGCCACATAGTGGGAATAGCAGGGAAACAAGCTGGACTGGAGAACAGATAATAGATAAAAAACCTGAAAAGGTGGGATACAGTTAAATTGTGAAGAACTTTAAATGTAAAATAGTAGAGTTTTAAGTTTTATCCTAGATAAAGTAGGAAACCAGTGATACTTCTCATTTAGAGGAGTAAATATGGTTTTGGAAGTTCCAGAGGGGCTGAGGATAGGTGAGACATGCAGGGTACCAGTAAGGAGACAGTTGAGGTGGGAAGTGATGAGAGCCTCCATCCAGTACAGTGTTAACTGTATGAGTGGACCAAAGGGAACAAATGCATGAGATATGGTGAAGATAAGATTGAAAAGACTTGGCATCTTACTAAATGTGAGAGATGAGGGGCTGAATTGGTATAAAAGGTGATGCTAAAGCTAAGCCCTGAACAAAGTCAGGGATTTGAGAAGGGATTTTATTAGGAGATTGACATGGTTAGACCCAAACTTTAGGAAAATGGCTTTGGCAGAATAGGGAGATTTGAGATAGACAAATTATAATGCTACTGTAATAGTCCAAGAAAGAGGTGATGTGAGCCTGTTCTGGGTAATAGTCTCGTATGTAGTATGCAGATAAAAGGGGAGAGGATGAGAGAAACTGCAGACATAGAAACGAAAGACTGTCAACTGCTTAGATATATTGATTAAATTGAAGACAATATCAACAGTGAGAAACTGGTTGACTGAAAGAATGATGGTGCTGTCAAAAAAAATTTGAAAAGTTTGGAAGAGAAGTGGAAGATTGAGAGACCTCTGAGTCCTCCAGTTGGAAATGTCTTAACAGGATGACATTTGCCTAGAGCTCACGATATACAGATATCTATCTATCTATAGCTATATGTATAGCTATATATATAGCCTATCTATCTATAGCTATACATATAGGCTAGATATATAGAGCATATATGTATGTTGTTATTCAGTCAATTCAGTTAATTCAGTTATGTCCAAGTCTTCATGACCTCATTTGGTGTTTTCTTGGTAAACACATTGGAGTGGTTTGCCATTTCCTTCTCCAGCACGTTTTTACAAATGGGAAACAGAAACAAAAAGGGTTAAGTGACTTCTCCAGGTTTATACAAGTTAATAATTGTTTGAGATTGGATTTGAACTCAGGAACTGATTTGAGACCTACCAATCTATCTACTATGCCACCTTGCTGCCCATGTTATTAAAACTAAACTTTAACTTAAGGCTTAACAAAATTAATTATGATTTAAAAGGTTAAACTACACTAAGACTTTTGGGACCACACATACACACACACACACACACACACACACACACACACACACACACAGTAATTTTAATTAAGTCCATGTCAGCTAATAAAATTGCCAACAAAGTATGGAGATGGCAAAGTACAGAGTAGAGCCTTGGGCATTCACCTGTAGTTAAGGAGTGGGCTATGGAAGATGATCTAGTAAAAGAGATGAGGAAGAAGCAGACAGACAAATAGGAGAAGCAAGGGGGAGCAATGTCATAAAAATCTTGAGAGTAAAAAAGATGGATAGATAATAAGAATAATAAACCAATAATGGCCTATCTTATAAAATGATATGCAAGATACATTATTACACACAAAAAGGGAGTCTTTTATTTATAGTATGATTAAATCTGAAAAACAGTAAAATGTTTTATAATAGACTTTTACAAAAAATAATAAATCTCAGAGATAAAATATTATAATAAAGAATACTTTATTCAAACAAAACCTACCTGCAACAGATACCTCCTTTTATGAACTTCCTTAATATCCTCATATGCAAAAATGCTGCATGACCTTCTAAGCTGACTGGGACCTTGTCTTGCTCCTCTTGGAATAATTGGCTCATGCATGCTATGGACATCAAAAAGGATGATAAATACAAATGTAAATAATGATAAAGTCATTAGTAAAGATAGAACATATTATTTACAAAGCCTGTTCTGTGGCATCAGGGATGGGAAAATATTAGTTAAAAGAGACATAATTAAAATAACTTTAAAAGTTGAAAAGAAAAATACCAGTTACTTATAGGCAATTTTTAATACCTGTTAGATTTAAAAGAGGTACATAGTTTGAAACATATTATTGTATTAACTGCTGTTAGAAGTAATGAAGAGATATATTTCAAAACTCAAGTATGATGTTCTAATTCAGTCTCTGAAAAATAGACTTTAGGGAGTGTGTCGGCATCTTTTATTATGCCTCATATATCATAACTGCTCAATCCTGTAGAGAGTTTATTGTATATTTTTTAATGCTCTTGAAGATACTGGGCTTGAAGACACCAAGATCTAGGGTCAAATTTCTCCTGATATGAATATCTTCATCATCAATAAAAATGTAATTAATAATTATCACTTTATTCTCATTTCTTTTCATAGTGGGTGTTCAGATAGAAACAACAGCTTTAGAACAAGACTTCTTTTATCTGTAGACCCTTTCACAGATGAATAAAATGGCTGCTTTTTGCAATTAAATAGAAGTATTTAAGTTGTCAGCTCTTTCCCTGCAGGCTCTCCTCAAGCATCTTCAGCATGGCTCTATGAGCAGACACAATGATGAGGAAGATATATACCCCATATTGTATTGATTTCTTCTACTAGGTTTCTATAATTTCATAATTTTTCATTCCATATATCTTAGATTATGAGTATTTTATATGATGATATGTATTAATTTTTTTGTAGATTCTTAATTTCTGTAACTTCCAATATAAACTTGAATAGTTCTAGAATAGAATAAGATGGAGACCAACAGGGCTAGTAGGAAAAAACATCATCTTAAACTACATTAACCAATGCACTAGTTTCTATCAGAATATAAACATGGTCCTGCAGTTTGTTTGATGCTTCGTTGTTGACATATTGTTGATTTGAGTTCCTGCAGATGTTTCCCCAAAAGGGCCTTTTGATTTCATTCACAGGTTTTTCAGTGGAAAGCCATTTTTTGTGACAATTGTTACATTGCATAATGAGCACTGTTAGCCCTTACTACTGTAGTTTGATGAAGTACTACTTATACAAAAAGAATTTGTGTAAGGTTTTTATCATGTACTCTAAGCAGATAGAATCAGTAGTCTTTCCTCTTTTAAATAAATATGAATCTTTTTATAGCTGTCTTGGTTTCATTAATTTGACAAAAGTTTTTATGAGAAGAATTGCCAAATGTGCTGCTTCTTCTCTAGTTCAAAAAAGACTGCTAATTCATAGTTATTAATTACTTTAAAAATGTTTTTCAATAGTTTTGATTTCAGGATGAAAGTTAGTTTCTAAATATACATAGCCATAGCTTTTTCTTCAACAGATTTATATTTAATTTAGATTATCTGGAAGAGATCAATGTGTTTGTAATAGGTGCCTTCATGTACTGGTTTAATGTGACCCTTTGATTCAAACTCAAAGTCTCTGTTGTCTATTTTTCCTTGACCTACACAAGAATCCATTTATTAATTAATAATATTTTTACATTGATGGAATAAGATTCTATAAGATGTAGAACCGGTTTAATTTGTGTGTATGTTTGTATTTATGGGAATTTTATAACTTTATATTACCTATGCATAAGTGATTAATATAAGATGCTTATATATGAATCTCTCTTTAATTTCAAAGTCACAGTGAGCTTAAGGCCAAACAGAACCTTTATAGGCTTAAAGACAAGTTATGATTTATCATTATGTTGGTGGCATTTGAATAATAAAGAAGATTCTTCCACATGGATGTCAAATGCTCTGATATTCTCTTTATACCTGAGTTCGGTTTAGGACAGAAATTAGGACAGTTCGGTAGGACAGAAATAAGTTATTCATTCAGAACTCAGGCAAAGACTTTGAGACTATCAGTGAAGGCAATATAAAGGTTAATACAATTTCTTTTAGTGGCCACCTAGTTCAACACATATAGAAAAGGAATCCCTCTTGTGTCTTATCTGACAGGTTATCAGCTCATCTCTGCATAAAGAGGAAGAAAATTCTGTAAGCAGGTCTTTATTGCTTATTCAATAACTACTGAATACATAATGAATCTTTCTTTATATCTTGCGGCTGTATTTAAGACCACATCAAAATCAAGGACTGGTTAACATGCACACAAAAAAACCGTAGTTTTTATAGATTTTGTAGATTTAAGTTTCAAACAGCTGTTAACTGATGTACTATCAGAATTAAATCAGTTCTTATTACAAAGCTGTTAATAAATCCTCCTGCTAAAAGCCTCAATGTGTCAGGAGCTCATTAGTGATTTTAAAAATGAGGGTAGGAGATTTGATCTTCCTTTTGTAATTAATAATAAAAACACTAACTGATACTTGCTTAGTAGTCTAAGATTTTCAAAGTCCTTTCCTTCTATCACCTTGCCCAATTAATCTCTGAGAGGTAACTTCTCTGGTTGGCACCATCCCCATTTTACAGATGAGGAAATGATAGAGCAGAGAACTTAAGTAAATTGCCAGCAGTTATACAGCTCATAAATATCTTTACTAGTTGTGACCACAAGCAAATCTCTTAAACTATAAAATTGGGATGAATGATGCTTTCAGTGACTCCCTTACAGTTCTGTAAAAGACAGTGCAAAAGTCTTAAAAGCATGACACGAATGTCAGCTATAATTATCACATACTTTTGATTACAGTCGACACCAAGGCTCCAGGCTTCTTAGTTTCCCATGGGCAACGGATTGCCTTTTGCCATTTGGGTGCTCACTGTCACCTCCTTATTAGGATGGAGGGAAGCACAGTGAGGGGAAAAAAATGTAGGACTTGGAGTCAGATGTTCAAGGTACTCTTTTGCTCACTACTTGCATGATCTGAGCAAGTCACTGACCTTGTCATGATGAGCACCCTCCCTGAGCAATGACCCTGCAGTCTGTCTAGTTCTAGATCTATGTCCTAAGAAAGCTGAGGGAAAAACTTATCAACTAGTCAATTCCTAATTCTATATTAATCACAATTAGAACAGTATGTTTTCTCATGTTCAGAGTATATGAAGAAGCCCACTTTCCTTTTCTTTTTTTTTTTTTTTGCTAAGGCAATTGGGGTCAAGTGACTTGCCTAGAGTCACACAGTTAGGAAGCGTTAAGTGTCTAAGGTCAAATTTGAACTCAGGTCCTTCTAATTTCAGGGCTGGTACTCTATCCACCACGCCATCTATCTGCCCCCTATTATGTTGCAATCATAAAGCAATGTGTACTTTCTGCAGAGTTGTATAATATTTGAAATTCTAATTTACTCAGAATAAATGTAAATAGCAATTATTTCTGCAATTGTCAGAAACCCTGGCCTCCCAGATTCATTCATTCATTTAGATTTTTTTTATTTTTGGACTAGGTGAAAGAGGAGATTCTTTGTTTCAATCGCCACCTGCCTTAATCACTGAGAAGGTGTGGCTTCAGCCAAACAAACTGTTGAAGTCCTTAGCATAAAGAGGCCAACGTCTCCTATTGTATCCAGGGCCATCTCCAGTCTCTTCATCTATATCTGGCCATTGGACCCAGATGGCTCTGGGGGAGAGTGAGGCAGATGACCTAGAACAGCGCTCCCTCACTCAAATCCATTTCACTCTGATGTCATGGAATCACCTCCCTGATGTCATGGAACTCAGTGAGAATGAAGTACAAACAACAACAACATCATTTGCAAATATAGTTTAAAATTTAAATAATTTAAAAATATAAATAGAAATTTCAAATTGTCTAATGCAGAATTTGGTTCTGATTTTGGCCAGTCTAAATAAAGGCTTTCCCATACTTCCCTGAATAACTAAATCTGAGTAATACATGATCATCAGTTTTCTCAGCACCTACTAAAACATGTTGCAAAAAGTAGGTACTTTATAAATGGTTATGGAACTAAACTGATACATACAAATCAAGTGATTACAAAGTAATTTATATGCATATTATCAAATAATATTTTCTCCAAATATTAAATTACTAAATTCTCCAAATGCTAAATTATTTTTCTTTATTTCAGTGTTTTACTTACTTTGGGGGCAGGGTCTCAATATCCCGAATCTCCCGGGTTGCCGTCATTGTAAACCCATCAATCACATAAAAATGCTCTTTACCAAAAAGAAGTAGACCTTCACTAGTGTCCAGGCCTTGGACTCGAGCACAGCGATACATGTGTTGAATCTATAAGAAAACCATCAACTTTCAGTCGATACAGGTGAATATAGCTTTTGATCACTATTTATTTTCTCACTAACATGTATGAAGCAAGATGTTCTTAACTAAAGTCATGAAATATATTAAAGCAATCATATGATCCTCTGAGCTTTCCTAACCTTTCCTGGGCTAACAAAAAAAAAAAAAAAACCCCAGTTATCCTCCCATTTATTTATTTTTGTAAACAAACATTTGAAAGCATATCATTTGGTGCATCTTGATTTATTAACACTTAATATTAACATTAATTTTTAAAAAGTTAGAATTCCAAAATTCTTCTTCCCTCCTTTTCTCTCTCCCTCCTTGAGAAAGCAATTTGATATAGATTGTACATGTGCAATCATATAAAACATTTCCATGTTAGCCATATTGCAGAAGGAAACTCAAAAAACAAGGATAATAAAATAAAAACAGAAATATGCTTCAATTTGCATTCAGAATCCATCATTTCTTTCTCTGTACTTTCTTTGTCCTTCATAATAATTTAAAATCATTGTAGTTCTAAAAATAGATAAGTTATAATTTAGTTTAGAATAACTAAATTCATCATACAATATTGCTGTTACTATGTACAATGTTTTGCTGGTTTTGCTCATTTCATTTTGTATCAGTTCACATCCAAGTTTTTCTGAATCTGAAACATGTTTAAAAAATTATGTCTAGATTAGCAGTATTGGCCAAACCTTTTTTAGACTCCTTTGGGCAATACAACTTAATAAGAGGAGGAGATTTAAGAAAAAAAAATTAGAAGAATTAAGATCATGTACTATGAAAAAGAAACTAAGGAATGTCTCAATATTAATTTTCAGGTAATCCGAAAATGCTCATGTTATAGAATAAAAATATTTTTTTCTATTGCCAATGCACATGATGCTTTGCTTTATATTGCAATACCCCTTTGATTTTTTTTTTATTAGCATTACCTTTTTACCTTAATGAGGATTAATACTCAAAGTAAGTTAAGGAAATATTAAGGAAGTGCTTAGCTGTCCTTGATGAGTTCAACTCACCACACCTTGATGAACTATACCTTTATGTACTAAAAGAATTGGCAGATTTGGTTCCTGAACTACTGTTAGTGACCTTTCAAAGACTATACAGAAGAAAAGACAAGAAAGTTCCAAATCTTCAAAAAAAGCAAAGAGAATAGAGCCTGCAAACCATAGGCCATGTGAATTTTTCTTCAGTTCCTGGCAAGGGATATAAAAGGGAGGGTAAGCAATGAAATATAACTGGGCTAAAAACATGTTAAAATCTATTAAGCTGAGAATGAGCTAGGATTTGAGACAAAAAAAATAACGTTAAGTTGTAATTGAGAATTGGGAACTATGCCCAAAGGGCTATCAAACTTTCCATGCCCTTTGATCCAGCAATGTCTCTACTGGTATCCAAGAAGGGAAAGGACCCACATTTACAAAAATGGCATGTGTGGGACCCTGCTTTTAGTCTGGACTTGTTTAAATTTTATTTATTTTTTTTACTAGTGACATGGATAAAGAAAAAGATGATATGCTTATTAAATCTGCAGATTTCAAAGTTGTAAAAGGCCACTATCATATATCATATATATATATATATATCATATATGATAGAGTCATTATTGAAAGAGATCAGAGCAGACTATGGTGTTAAGTTGAATTTATGCGACCGTATACCAGGCCTTAGGGATACAAAGACCAAAATGGACCTGGAGCAGTCCTTGCCATAAAAAAGCTTATTTTCTCTGTGTGTATGTGCCTTGTAATATGTGCAGACAAGAAAATAGAAAGTGATTTCAAGAGAAACTAACATGGGATATCACAAGTAGACAAGATGGGCTAGAAAATAGAGTAGCATAAAATATATTTGGTAGAAAGACTGTGGCTGGCTGAGCTGATGAGCTCTTATTTTATCCTAAAGGCAGTAAGAGAGTCAGAGAAGCTTGGGCAGTGCTATATTCCAATCTGAGCTTAGGGAGCATGCAGGATGAGTTATAAGTAGGCAAACAGAAGCAGAAAGGTTACAGCAATATGAGGTTACAGACTATAGAGGTAGACATGGAGGTGAGGAGAAAGAAGGGGACCCACAGGGTTGAACTGTACAGAATATTCATTCTATTCCATGGAGAAGTCCATGATAAAATTCTAGGAAATTTCCTACAGTGTTTGCTACATAGAAAATGCTTCATTTCATTGCCTACATTTTATGTACTCATAACATTTCTCTAATGTTATTTAGGTAACTCAATAAACTTGTACACTAAATTATTACATTTACACAGTAGCATGTGCCAAGCAAGCTTCACTGTACAAGAATCTCAGCTGTCAGAGGGCAGGAATGTGAAAAGGAATTTAGATTGGGATAATGTCCATAACTTACTTTTCTTTTTTCCCATTGCTACATACCCTGGGAAAGTTAAAATAATTGGAAAAACTGGCTTTGTTCCTTATTCCTCACTGACATATTGGTTAGCTTCTTATATAAAGGGGAAAATTTGTTTGAAATTCTGTTGTTTTTCACAAGTGGAGAGGACTGGTGATCTTTCAATGTAGGTGCTGTTTCCTAGGCAGCTACTGTCTCCCAGTAACAAGATTTTTTTCTTAAAACTCATTTCAACATGAGTCAAGAAAAGAAGATGGTAGGAAGAAAACAAGTCAAACATCCAAACATCAAGTTTAAAACTATTTCCTGTAATATTAAGATATAAAAGATATGCCTCTGATACATCCTGACCATTTATGATCTTGGACATTAATTTACTCAGTGCTCTTGTTAACTATCTAAGACTAAAAATTGCAGAGAATGTGCCAATCTGCATGGGGAGAGAGTTTCCTTATATGGGAACTCATTACAACAATGAAATCACAGGTCCAGTCTATATCTCTAGGACAAAACTGTATGAAACAAACAGACAATCCTTTGATCCTCATTCACTTCTTCATGCATTGCCTACACACAAAATATAAGTAAAAAACCCCACTAATTTTATAGTCTTAATTTATAAGAGTTCTTAATCAAGTTTCAAGAATTTCATCACTGAGAAGCTGAATGACTCAACTAAGATCACAGTTTATCACAGGAAATAAAAGACAGATTCTGTAGCATCCCAACACGTAAATTATTGACTAAATCACTGACCAGCTTTCCTGAAAATATTTAAACAAAGTTCTTAAGTGAAGCAAGATCAAATGTTTTTCAAACATAATACCTTCTCTCCCTCTTCTAGCAGGCGAAGTAATGTTGCATTATCTGTTTTCTCTTCCTCTTCTATTGAGCTGCCCTCAGCAATCTGATCTTGTAGCTGTTCCTGGTTTTCTTCATCTCCCCCATCAGGGGCAGAACGAGATCTTTTTAGGGGAGGTTTAACCAGACCTGTAATGTCATTACCAAATAAATTACTGTTATTGTCATAGGGATTAGTTTTGCAGTGAAATCCTTATCTCCTCTTTTTAAGTAACTATAATTCAAATTTCTCTGTGAAATCTTAGGCTGGCACAAACCATTTCGCAACATCCACAGTGGTTTGTTTGCCATTATATAGGAAGCTAAATTCATTTTGACATAATAAAACATTTATTAAGTGGATGCTAAGTGTAAAGTGTTGTACTATGGGATGGGACAAAATTGTACAGATGAATCAATCGATTAACAAGTATTTATTGAGTGTCTACTATATGCTGTGAATTTATTGGAGATTTTATTTTAAAGTTGGTTCAGCTGTGTTCCTAAATGACGTTTTCTTAGCGAAGATAGTAGAGTAGTTTGCCATTTTTTCCCCAGCTTATCTTAAATTTGAAGAAATCAAGACAGAGTTAAGCGATCCAACTAATAAGCTAGTAAGCATCTGAAGCCAAATTTGAATTCAGGTAGGTGAGTATTCTACTATACCATCTAGCTTAAAGTACTACTACAGAATGCACAATAAAAAAATACAGTTTTTCTCAGAATAATAATGAGGAATACCATATGTTAATTATTAATTCTTTCTAGAAATAAAAACATAGATGATGTTGTATTATAAATGTTAATACCATGAGATACTGGATCACGTAATACTTGGGAAGACCTTTGTGATATGCTCTGATTAAGTACTGTATCTGGTCATAATAAAAGCAAGTATGATCAATTCTTGGTCATTCAGCAAATATCATATATTTTCAGAATTAAATAAACTCCATTCTTTTAAGCATTTGCTCCTGTGCTGTTTTCCTTTTGTATCTCTCCCTAAAAATCAACATCTCTATCAAGTAAAGGGTCAGAAATAGCTAGAAGATGTAAAAGTTACAGGTAAGTGATAATGAGCACCAAGTTAAAAACAGAAAGAACTGCATATATTATAAATAACTTAATCAATAGGGTCAACATATCTTAGCTGTAATTGCAAACTGAGGCTCACAAATAAATTATCTATTCTAGAAAAATGGGTAAATCTATTGGTCTTATGTGATGTTTTGAGATATTATTGATGAATGGTTCTGATTAGCTTTTTTTTGAGGGAGTTAATAAATATCTAGAATCAAACTGGCAACATAAATCAAAACCTTAGTATTGGGTAAAGTACTAAAAAAATTTAGCAGTTCACATCTACAAAGAATTTTAATTTTTGCAAACCACGTTACACTGAGATTGGTCCTATTTAATAGATGAGGGAAATGAGGCTCAGAGCAGTTCAATTTCTTATTCAGGATCACTGGGTTCCAAAGCCCTTGAGGCCATGTTCAAACTCAGGTCTTTGTGACTAGAGTAAAATACTCTATCCATTACACATTCATGAAGGAGGAAAATTGATATCCTTACATGATTCTCTAAGGCAAGATTCTCAATAATGAGAATAAAAATAATAGAGAGCTGAAAAATAAATCAACCAAATTATTTTTATTAAAATATTTTTAAAAATTACAAATATAAAAATTCCTATATTAATGCCTCTTTTTGTCATTAAGTCTGGATTCTCAAAAATTATGTCAACATTGCACAAACTCTGGCAAATTTTGTCAAGTGGAGGAAAGATTTTGAATATGGTCCCCACAACAGAGTGTATATGCAACTAGATCTCCTTTAAAATAATAAATTTCCAGCAATGGTTACATATCTGAATGTGTTCTTCTTAAAGTTATGATTATGAAAAGTAATAAATGATTTTAGTCCCATGGAAATATGAGTGTGAATATGAACACATGCAACTACTTCAGGAGGAATCATTATTTGCATTCATTTGGATCTAGCCTAGCTGAATGGAGAGAAGTTAGTCACCAGATGGCTACCCGTGTGAAATTTTTTGCCACAGTGACTAAACAAAAAGGAAATACAATATGAATCTTTATCTTTGTGACCTCTCCTTGTGATCTCCTTTCATTTCCACAGTGAAGGTAACAGATTGATTAAAGAAAAGGAAGGGGGGAGATAGAAGGTGTTAAGAATTTCAGCTTAGTTTTATCTACAAATATTAAATTAAAAGAAAAGCAATAAAGGCGAAGTGATCTCACTGGTCATGTAAACTACATCGATGAATGGATTCTTTACAATCCCATGTCCACAAATGGTCATGCAGTCTTTGCCTGACATCGTTGAAGGAGGAAAATCCATCACTTTTCTCAACAGCTTACTTCACTTCTGGACAGTTCTAATGTTAGGAAGTTCCCCTGACATTGAAATAAGCTTCCCTTTTTGTAGCTTCCTCCCACTGCTCCTGGTTCTGACTTCTAGGATCAAACAGAATGAAGTCTCATTCCCTTCTCCAAATTTTGACCTTTTGGTTATTTGAAGGTGAGTATCGGATCTCACTAGTCTTCTTTAGGCTATGAATATATAGTGCCTTCAACCAGTTTTTGTATGACATGAACTCACAGCCCTTTATCATCCTGATGATTCTCCTCTGGACCCTCTCTAGCTTATCAATGTTCTTCTTAAATCATGGTCTCCAGATAAGATCCCATATGAGTCTGAAAAGGGGAGAATTCTATAGGACTATTATCTGAAGCTATATTTCTACTAATTCTGTTGCAAATCACATGTTTTTTCAGCAGCCATATCACTTTGCTGACTTACATTGAGCCTGTAGGTCAACACCATCCCCACTTGTTTTCATGACTGTTGTCTAATTCTAGCCATGTAAGGAAATTTCTAGTTATAAAAATTTAGGACAATCTCTTCAGACTCTGAAGTTAGATGATCATTTCCTATTGGCTACAACACATCAGTGATAAACCTAGAAACTGTTAGTAAAAGTGTCAGCTGAAAATAACTAATTGCCCTGGAATGTGATACCAAGGTGGATGAAATATGGATGCTATCAAATAGCTAGCTAGCAAATAACACACATCAGGAAACAAATGATGCCAGATCCTCTGAGACCTTTGGAGCAGAGATTCCTGAAACAAGTAATTATTCCCAAGTCATCTCAGGATTATTCAATTAATCATGGCTCTCTACTATCCCTATTTCTTCATGTTTTAATATAAAAGAATGAAAGTCAAGTAGCTCATGAAAACTTAAAGGATACAAATGATCAAAGAGGCAGCCTGACCTTTAACTTTGGCAATTGTGTCTTCCCCATGCTCTGGCTCCTGCTGTGTAGACTCGCCTTCAGAACTTTCTACAATGGCATCTTGGACAAAGGCTTGATTTCCCGAAGCTAGGCGCATGTAGTATTCCTTACTGTCATAGCTGATTGCTCTCCGGTATCGAGCAGGCTTCTAAAAAATAATCAAAAGAAAGATTCATTAAACCATTTTTTTGTGGAACAAGAGAAGCAATATAAGTTTATTGAGGGGAAGTGCTATATCATTTTATGTAACCTAGTTCCCAGATGTTAGTAACTGATAAGTATAAAATTATCTTTGTCAAGAGGAAGTGTACACTTGCTTTAACTATGGTTACAGTCATGTCCTGTAAATAAGCTCTTTTTGTATCTTTTGTATTATAATTTTATACAAGAATACTTTTACAAGTTAATCAAATATTGGAAAATGATAAAAATATCAATAGTTCTCTACCCTCAGAAATTGTGATTAGCAATAGGAAACATCAGAAAAACTCCCTCTTCTGTATTACACACTGTATTGCACTGCACTCCCTGATATATGGCTCCTTCCAACTATGTACCCATAAATTTAACTTTCTAGGTTTCTCTGCAATCTTGTGTTTGTATTTCAAAATTCCTATTTAGCTCTAATCTTTCGATTAGAAATGCTTGACAGTCCTCCACTCCATTGGATCCATTTTTTCCCTCTTTGTAGAATTATATTCAATTTTTAAAGATAAGTTATTTTTAGTCTTAAGTCCTTATTCTTTGCCTTTTGAAATATTCCAAATTTTCTGTTTTGGAGTAGAATCTTTCAGGTCATATATTCCTCAGTACCCAACTGTTTTTCCCCTCTCTGGATGTTTGCATTTTTTTTTTTTTTAAACTATGTGGTGAAAGCTCTGGGTTTTGGTCATGAAATTCCCAGAAATTTTCCTTCTGGAGTTCTTTTAAGGAGTGATTAATGAATTCTTTCTATTATAACTTTGTTTTCTTAGTTCTAATACATCTTGGGCACTTGTCATCTATAATTTCTTAAAATATAGTATATAGGCTTCCTTTTATCATGGCTTTCAGGAAGTCCATTGATTCTTAAATTATTATTTTTTTTTTACCTATTTTTCAGGTCAGTTATTTTTGAAAGCAGAGATTTTATATTTTCTTTTTTGAGTTTGTTCTAATATTTTTGTTTCTGTCTCATAAAATCACTCATTTCTTTTTTGACCTGCTATAATGTTCAGGAAATCTGCTACTTGGGTAAGTTTTTAATATTTTATGTTCAGAGTTATTTATTTCATATCCAATTCTTTTCTCCAAAGCCTTTATTTAATCTTTTTTAAACTTCTTGCTTCAATTCTTCAGGTATTCACATTGTAATTCTTTACCTCCATTCTTAGTTCCTGAACTGGGGCCACTGTGCTAAGGACAGGTTCCATCACTAGCTGTGCCTCTGGGGGTGGTCACTGGCCTTGGTTGGTCTGGCATATTGTTCCCTGGGTATTTTGTGCACTGGTCTTCACTTTGTGGCTGTACAGCCCCATAGAAATAGTGGATGTCAATAAATATCAGTTGAAAAACTTATGTGAACTATCTATCTCTTACTTTCACTCCTAGGATCTCTTTTACTTGCCATGTTCTTGCTTTTGTTTTTCACTTATACAAACCCTATGTATTCTCTGGGTTGACAGAGTACAGTTTCTGACTATATGGTTGATTTTTTTTTTTTCATTTGGAATTGTGATTTCTTTGGTGGGGGCACTGCCAATGTGGAAATCCTTCCAATGATCTTGATTCATTCTGCTTCTTATTTTATAATCTCAAGGAACACCCTACACTGAGAAATCAAATAATTTGCTTATAGTCATTCAACTACTATATATCAAGATAAAACTTAAAATAAGGTTGTCCTGATTCTAAGGCTATCTATCTATTATACTAAGTTTCCTCAAGGGAATAACTCTTCTTTCAAGGTCATATGTTCAGATATACTCCACATAATATTATCCCAACTAATACTATTTTCCAATAAAGTAATTATGGACTTTGGATTATAAGAAAATCCCACTGTAAAATCACAAATCCTATAGTAGCTGATCTGCTCAACTGAGCATCCATTTACAGTATTCCTATGGAAGTACCAATACCATGCCCAATACCTTCTATCTCTTTGTCTAATATTCTTTCTGAACAATCATCTGGGTAAAGGATTGTTCTATTTATGAAACAAAACTGAATGCAACTTGTTTCATTTCCTATATCCATGTTAAATAAGACATATGGTTTATGAATTAATTTATAATTTAAATAGGTTTTCATATAATTAGAAGGAACAAGGAATATAGTGGTGAGCTATAGGAAACATTACATTATATTGAGTTTGTTGTAGTATTTTTGTTCTTGTCTCATGAAATCAAGACATATTACATTACAAGGAGAGGCACATTTCCCTTTTATTTAAAAATGATTCTTTATTTGCCATGTTAAGATTTCCCCTGAAAACAGACAATATGAGATAAGAGTCTGAGATAGCCTGTATATTAAACACTAAGATCATACCCACTGAAGGGAAGGGTTCATATGTCTCCACATTCATACTTCTTTGGATAGAGCTAAAACAGAGTACAAATACCTTGGATCAAGAGTTATCTCCACCTCTTTAAGTATAAGTTTGAAATGGGAACAAAGTTCTAGAATCTACATTTCTAAAATGGATTTGTTATATCTTCTTTCTTTTTGCATAAACAAATAAAATTTTTATATATTACTCAATCTGCAACTAAATATGATGTGATATGATGTTCTCTGTTTTTGCATAAGTATGTCAATGACCTGTCCTGCTATGATTACATTAAGCAAACTCTTTGCTCACACTATCTAATTGCTAATATAAAGTTTAACCAAAAAAAAAAATAATTTTATTTGGAATGTGTTTCTCAAAATGAAGACAGTTATGATATAGAAAATTGTCTTTTTAAAAAAATCAATATCAACAATATCAGGGGATAAATTTTAAATGAAGAGTAAGAGTGATAAGCAGAGAATAGAAAATAAATAGTATAAAATTAAAATATGTAAAACATTAAAATATAAACCTCAGAATTAAAGCCAGCTAATGGAAAGTCTCCAAAGAATTCTGTAACAGTGAAAATTGAGAAGACTAATATAAGTCTCTTTTTTTTATAGGGAAAAGATCCTTTTAAAAAGTAGGGGTACTAAAGTACTTGTTTCAAAATAAATGAAGGTAGATTTAGTGAATATATAGATGTAAAACAGTACTTAAGGGATTATTGCACAGAATTGTAATTGCAATCTAATAAAATCTTTCTCTAAATACTTTTGAGATGTTATAATGTTTTCTGAGAAGCATCCAAAATGCTCAACTGGTCAACAGAGAATAACTTATACTTTTTATTTCAGTCCTAAATTTTAATAGATCCATTCTTTCTCACAAATAATATCCTTTGGGGGGCTTTTCTATTTCTACATTTTCTCTCCACCTTGGCCCCCCGCCCCAATCTTGGATTTTATAAGGTTCCTTCTTCTATGTAAATTACTGAGTAAATAACATTTATTAAGCCATAACCAATTACTAAAGCCAATATAAGTTTTATTATTAGCAGTGAAAGTTTAGCCTGTTAGTGAGCAACATATAAATTCTACAGAAATGATTAGGAAGATTGGCAAAGGATAAAAGAACATATTTCAGCATGAATGTACTAAATCTTTAAACCTTAAAAGTATTTATTGAAAAAGCAACTTTGAAAACCAATCTTTTAAGTTAGTCTGGTCTATCATGCATTAAAGACTGTGTATGTAGTTGACATTCTTTATGGTACTGTATGCTTTACCTTTTGAGGAATGGTATCATCAGGAAGGTCAAGCTGCTTACTTGGGGTGGCAGACTGAAAATAGGGGATTAAGTACAAAGAGATCAGAAAAAAAAATCGTGTGTGTGTGGGTGTGTGTGAGTGTGTGGTTATATATATTACAGCAAGGTTTTCTTGAGTTACTAGTGAAATATGAGCTAACATACTCTAGATATGAGCTATACACTCAAAGAAAGTAAATTTTTAAGTCTAAATTGCCTGACATGATGAAATTTTGCATATTATGACTATTTTATGAATGACACATAATAATTCAAGAAAAACATAAGATCTACCATTGCTGAAGATCAATACAAACTCTTTGAAATTTTCTCTGTCTGTCTCCTTCTCTCTCTCTCTCTCTCTCACACACATAACCCTAAAATCTAAAGAAAAAAAATAAATCCCTTGCATGTGGCTTAATACAATATTACCTCATTCAATTCTCATGACAACTTTGGTATGAAGGGTCTATTATTATCTCCATTTTACAGATGAGGAAACAGAGGTAAAAAAGATTACATACTTGCTAAAGGTAACAGAGTTAGCATTTTAACTGGAATCTGAATTTGCCCTCTAGACTCCAGGTTCCATGTTCTAGTCAGTGTCATCTAACTGAAATCCATAGAGTAGATGATTTCCAACTTTTTAGTTTTGGGACCTCTTAATACTCTAAAAAATTACTGAACACTCAGAGTTTTTGTTTATGTGAATTTTATATATTGACATTTGTCACATTAAAATTAACTGAAAAATTAAAAAATATTTATTCATTTAAAAACAATAACATACCCATTACATGTAAGCATAAATTACATATTTTTATGAAAAATAATTATATTTTCTGAAACAAAAAAATAGTGTGAAGTGGTTGAAGTACATAAAGAAAATACAGCCTCATACCTGTGTAGTTGAAAGAGTATTTTGAGAGGTAAATAATATCTTAGTAATAATTATAAAATATTTTTTTAATCTCTTAGATGCCTTGAAAGGGCCTTAGGGATTTCCACCAGTCTGTGCACCACATTTGGAGAAAATGTTTCCCGAGAGGGTTACAAAACTTTAAGCCTTGATAAAATCTTCAATCTGTACATTTGATGTGAAGCAGGTGGATAGCAAGTAGAAATGACTTGTTTAAGTGAGAATATATAACAGTAAACAACTGACAATTTCATAGAGATTTATATAGGGATCAAGACTGGACCTATGATTTCATTTATACGTGGAATTTGCAGATGAGGAAACTCTCATTATTACAGGTTGGCACTTTCTCTGCAACTTGTAGCTTGAGAGAGCTCCTAAAGGCAGGGTAGTGAGAGGTTATATGACTTGTGTAGAATCATATAGTCAGGATGTCAACTAGGTATGCCTGGCTCTGAGGCCAGCTTTCTATTCACTGCAACACAAGTTTTTGTAAAGCTCTTCATTTATATTATGTCATTTGAGACTCAAATAAACTTCATACATAAATAGTACAAATATTTTCAACCTCGTTTTACAGATGAGAAATCTGAAGAAATCTAAAACTCAGAGAAAACCAGAATCAAATTCTGCTTTTGAAACTTTCTAGCTGTGGGCTGTTGGGCAAGTTATTTAAGTCATTTAAAATAAGGGACTTGAACTCAAAGGTATTTAAAGTCCTTTTTCAAGTTCTAAATTTATGTTACTATGTATGTGATTTGTCCAGATCACACAGCTAATTAAAGTGTCAGAAGCAGAATTTGAACACAAGTCTTTCTGATGCCAAATCCTACATTCTATTACGTGCAATGCTAATACAGTAACCCTAATAAAAAAAAGTGCTAATGAAACAAGCAATAAAATAAAATTTTTATCAGTGAATAACAAAACAAAGCATTTACTCCTAGGAAATTAATTTCTTACTAATTTATCTTTTCTGGAGTGATTTGGCACAAAATGTTTGCTGCCAGAAAGAAAGCAACATCAAGAGTTCAATGCACATGTATACTTATTGTGTATCTAATTTATATTTTTATATATATTTAACATCTACTGGTCATCCTGCCATCTAGGGGCGGGGGTGGGGGGTAAGAGGTGAAAAATTGGAACAAGAGGTTTGGCAATTGTTAATGCTGTAAAGTTACCCATGCATATATCCTGTAAATAAAAGGCTATTAAATTAAAAAAAAAAAAAAAAGAGTTCAATGCACAAACTGAATAAATAAAATCCAGAAAAACTAAAAGGAAGCTACAGAATATATTTTTAAAACTCGAGTATAATTTTATATATTACTTGAATTGTATTTTATGACATAAAATGCAGGAGCTATTCATTTCTCCCCTATATTAACAGCCAGTTACTACTGAACTAAGACTCAAGTTTTTCCCTTTCCTTTCCTCATTTAGAAATGGGACCCTATTGGTTATTAAAGCGATTGTTGAAGTGCTGGGTTCATAATAAGATGAAATCTTGGGCAAAACCGATCCAACTAGAAAACTCAGATTTGATCAAAATGTAAAGAAATTTTAATTTAGGTGAACTGATAGATTTTGGCTCATTGTATTTTACTCAGATGAGTAAAAGGTTAAAAAGGCCTGGTTATAAGTGAATGCCCTCTTTTGTCCAGATTATTTTGGGTGGGATGACATAAATATAGATAATTCTCTTTGATCACAGTCATGTTCCCCAAACCATCATTAGAATAAATCTATATCTTATTATAATATTCATTTTTTTTTACCAGTTATTAACTAATTAAGAGTCCATTGCCACCCTCAGGAACACACACTCTTCTAAGGGCATATAAATGCTAAGTAGTTCCATGAGGGGGTCTCTATGACATTCAAGAGTGCCATGGACCCCATTTATTAATTCCAGCTAGCAATATTAATAAAATGATTAATTACCCACAAACTGTCACTTGAACTTTTTCTATGTTATAAATATATTGCAGATACATAGCTCACAGCAACAAAATTAGTGAGCTAGAGATGTACATAAAACACTGCTTCTATACCCTTTTATTCTAACCTTGCATATGCAGAATACCATGCTTGTAATCCCTACTACTAAAGCCTGTTAATGGATTTGTGTAGGGTTTGTAGTTGTCCACATTAAAGCTACTACTAAAATGGTGATCCCTCAGGATTGAAAAAAAAGGGGGGACTGAGCTACCTTACGAGGGTTGAACAAGCCCAGGTTTTAACAGGGCAAGGCTCCTGTGCCAATCAGTAGGGGAACATAATCTGCAAATGACCACTGTACTCTCAGTCTATGTGAGATGAGACCCAGCTAAAGAAAAAAAAAAGTTTAATAAGACTCAGTGACTTACAAGACCATTGGTATTCCTAGTTCAACATAAAGACTATAACCCAGTGGAGCACATTCAGAACTTCAGATATGGCATTAGTACAAATATTCGGTACAAATTTAGTAAATTATACTTTAAAGGAAAATATGCACTTCCAAAATTTTTCTAAAAGGCAGTTGTGACATAGTAGAAAAAGCATGGAATATGGATGCATATACTGTTTCAAGGCAACTCAACAACAGAAAAATGGAAAATAACATCTCTGCCCTCAAGAAGTTTACAATTTAAAAGGAGGATGAGGTTTGTATGTAAGGAAGCACAATGGAAAAAAAATTACGTAGAAAAGGGCAAAACATCTAGTGAGATAGTAGCATAAGGATGGGAGTGTTTTGGGCATGAGAGCAGGATGAGATGATGGGGTTAATTCACAAAATTGCATAGTAATGATAGCTCCAGGACGTATACTATATAAAGGAGATTTGTTCAGTCATGTCCAACTCCTTGTAATCCTAACTGGGAATTTCTGGCAAAGATACTTAGTGTTCTGCCATATCCTTCTGCTGCTCATGAGGAAACTGAGGTGATCAGGAATAAAGTGACTTGCCCAATGTTTGAGGCCAGATTTGAACTCAGGGGAAATGAGTCTTCCTCATTCCAGGCCAGGTACTTTATTCATTGTGCTGCCTACCTGCCCATGAAGGAGAAATGATTGTGGGAAGGGAGGTTAGAACTAAACCATGGACTTTAATTCCAGAATAAGAATACCTGAAGATTTTGTTGGCTGTGAGGAGTGATCCCAATGGGTTGAAAGCCTGAGTAACTAGAGCATGGTAGCACAGGCAAAATATTTGATATCTACCCTAAAATTCACCCCGTGATGAATCTCTGGGTGTGACCCAGGATTTTAACGGCATTTCCAGCAGAGCACCAACTTCAGTAAGTTCTCTCAGGCAAGAAAGATTTCAAATGTAGATGTGTCTATCAAAAAACAGGTTAGTGAATTTTCAGAGGCTCATTCTTAGAAGGCTGGCTAACAGTAATTAAGAGATAGAAAACCTGTGGTCTGCATTTGTTGATGCAGTAAAAAACAAAAAAAACCGTGAAATAATAGTATCTGTTATAACATCTCAGGCCTATAATCAATATTAATAAAATATATGAAAGGATTATTTTCTTTGGGAACGTATGTAAGCCCAGAAACCATTTGGATGTTTGTTAAGTGCAGAATAAATTTAAAAAAAATTAAAACTGAGGGAAAATGTAGTTAGCTCTAACTCTCTAATTGGTGAAGTCTCTATCAGGCTCTAGAAGGAAAATGCCGATCTTTATAAAGGAGTTTAACTGCAAATGATCTTTTGAGTGGAATTTTTAGCAAAGAGGGACTCTGGAGGGAGCCTGGAGTAGAAGTTCCCTTTCATATACATATTAGCTTTCTGACTCTAGAAAAATCAGTGATTTAGGTAATTCTGTAAAACTATCACAGGTCTCAGTGATTCAGGCAATTCCATAAGACTATCAGTTGTAAGAAAGTGCCAAACTTCCAATAATCAATGAAATCACAAGTTCAATAAAACAATATGGTACTTCTATGACTATATTTCTCAATTCTGTCCATCTCCTAAATACACTAACTAGTTTCCAATGAGAGAAAATTAGCTAGCTGCTAATTAAAACAAAGTTAAGATTTTGGGTAGGCTAATTTAAATAATTCATAATAATCTGAAAAAGACTGCAAAAGAAAAGTGAAATTTGAAGTTATATAAAACATAGAACTGTGCATACTCACCAACACATTTGTCTCTTGTTCAATTTCTGGCACATAAGGGTAGTGGTTGTAAAACATGTCATTGCGGACCATTTTTTTCCTCATCCTGCAAGGTCCTTCTGTCATCTCCAACATCCATTTGTCCAAATGGGAGCCAATGGGAGGACCCCACAAACCTCTCTCCCGCAATAGCTCATACTCGATTTGGCACCACTCCTCTGTCACATATTTCAGGGCATTTTGCTGACGCTATGAATATGAAGATTTCCAAAGTGGTAACCAATCAAAAGTAGTAATAGTAATAATGAGTGTAGAAGTAGCTCAGAAACAAGTTCATATTTACAAATAAGAGATGCCTTAGTTTTTGCCAAAATTATTTAATTATGATTGAATCAAGATATACCTTTTATGAGAATGGAAGAATTGGTTTTAATGACATATAGGGATTAGCATTACAAGTATATGGCAAAGAAAACTTATGCATGCTTCTGTTACCTCACTATATAAAGCTCTAAAAAGGCTGCTAAATTGGAAAAAGCTTTAAATGCAAGCCTGGGAACAAGATTCAACAAATGTTAATTATTAAGTGCCCACTTGAACTGAGTCAGAAGGGAAAAAAAAAAACAGAACAGCCCCTGCCCTTGAGAAGTTTACATTCTATCTACTAAGTGGATAAAACATTCACAAATAAGCATACTTGAGACAAACTGAGGATTGGTGATAGTGCTAATAACTGAGAGAAGAGAACACTTCATGGAGCAAGTTTAAACTTGAGGAAGAGAATTTTTAAGAGACAGAAAGGAGGCGGTACATCACAGACATGAGCAATAGTTTGTGCATCTCCAGAAATATCAAATTCAGCAAACAATTTGGCTAGAACATAGATTCTATACATGGGAGTAGAATGAAATAAAGTCAGAAAGGCAGAGGGAAGAATCCCAGGATCTAAGACCTTAAATGCCAGAGAGATCAACAATTACCTAAGGACCAGTCTAATCAAGAACAGGTAATCACAAAAGGGTTAGGCACTAAGGGGAAAAAAGGGGAGCAGCAGGTTAAGAAGACCATCTTTTAAGGTGTGGGGACACAAATGAACAAAAATACAGCTCTTTGAAGTTCTGACATAATAAAGAAAAATCTGCTTGATTATAGGAACAGATTTTAGATTCAGATGAGGCTAGTGTTTGTAATTAATGTTGAAGAGTAGCTACCTATCTCTTCTGGCATAGTAGCACTGACAATAGCAGTGAGAAAGTTTTTCATCTTGCAAGCAGGCTAATAAACAGTCTTTTAAAATTATTACCCTATATGAATATTATGGAATATTATTGTTCTGTAAGAAATGACCAACAGGATGATTTCAGAAAGGCCTGGAGAGACTTACACGAACTCATGCTGAGTGAAATGAGCAGGACCAGGAGATCATTTATACTTCAACAACAATACTGTAATATGATGACCAGTTCTGATGGACCTGGCCATCCTCAGCAACAAGATCAACCAAATCATTTCCAATGGAGCAGTAATGAACTGAACCAGCTACGCCCAGAGAAAGAACTCTGGGAGATGACTAAAAACCATTACATTGAATTCCCAGTCCCCATATTTATGCCCACCTGCATTTTTGATTTCCTTTACAAGCTAATTGTACAATATTTCAGAGTCTGATTCTTTTTGTACAGCAAAATAACGGTTTGGTCATATATACTTATTGTGTATCTAATTTATATTTAAATATATTTAACATCTACTGGTCATCCTGCCATCTGGGGAAGGGGGTAGGGAGTAAGAGGTGAAAAATTGGAACAAGAGGTTTGGCAATTGTTAATGCTGTAAAGTTACACATACATATAACCTGTAAATAAAAGGCTATTAAATAAAATATGACCCTGAGAACTTATGAAATAATTGCCAGAAGGTATTGGAAGATGGCCATGAAAATATATTAAGGGATTCAGGTCAACAGACTAGATAATTAAAAAGGTGAAACTTCCTGCTATTCTCCTAGTTAACACTGATATAACAGGAATACATGGAAAGAATATAAATGTGTACCCCTTATCATCAAATTATATTTATTTGTATAAATAAATTATCAATCCCCTAAATAAGGAGGAAAATTTTTGGAGAATAGCAACTTTTATTTATCTTTCTATTTTTCATAGCATCCAATACAGTTCTTTATACATTATGTAATACTAAATACTTTCTACCTGCCATATGCTAAGTAATATTTATTTTAATGAAATGAATTTGAACAGATTAACAAGGTAAAACCAGTTTTCAGTATGGGAAATTAAGCAGATTTACATAAGCCAAACTGTCATAATCAAATGCTGATGCTCTTGGCAACTTCCTTTTCCTGGATACGTTCTTCTTATTATGTAACCTGGTCCACTCCTGGCTCCTCTCCTACCTTTCTAACTATTCCTTCTCTGCTTCTTTTGCTGGAACACCATGTCCCAGGTCTCCCTCATTCTCTGTTTTGATGAGCAGATCAGTTCAATTCTCATCTCTACATATATCCAGGCTTCACCATGAGAGCATTATCAACTGCATGGAGGCTATTCTCACTTAGATGTTGCCCAGGGATCTCTAATTCAGTAAGTATAAAAAGGAGATCATTCTCTTCCACACATATGCTCACATTTGTCATGTACTGATCTGTATAAATTAATATCATAGTTTCAGGTTCAATGTACAGTGAAATGTAATACTCTAAGAATGTGGGGAGAGCCGAGGCTAGTTTCATGTTTGTCTTAGTATTCCTGTCTGCTAGAAGGGATCTTGTCTACAATAGGTATTTAATAAATATTTGTCAGATTTGGAAAGTCCTTCATGATCTGGCAGCTCTCATTTGATAGCCTCAGTGTTGCTACTTCCCCTCCCTCCACCAAAAAAACAACTTTGCATTGATTTTGTGCACATTCATGTATACATATGTTGTTTCCCACAGTAAAATGCAGCTTCCTTGAGAGCAGGAACTACTTCATTTCTGTCTTTCTACTCAAAGTATATGGCACTACACAAATACAAAGTACAGAATAAGTATTTAATAAAAACATGTCAATAAATATTTATTGAATTGAACTGGAGTTTTATTGTCTACAAATCATCAATCTAGAATAAGATACTTCTTGATGTGTTATAAAAAATTGATTTTAAATTTAAAAAAATGATTAAACAGCCATGATACTACAAAATGACATAGCAACATTTTTACAATATTTTTGAAAATAAGTATTTATTACTGTGCTGTTGTTGTTCAGTTGTGTCCAATTCTCTACAATCCCATTTGGAGTTTTCTTGCCAAAGATATTGGAATGACTTGCCATTTTATTCTCTAGCTCATTTTACAGATGAGGAAACTGAGGCAAAAAGGGTTAAGTGATTTGTCCAGGGTCATATAGCTAGCACATGTCCAAAGACATATTTGAACTTAGGTCCTCCTGACTCCAGATTCAGTTTTCTATCCACTGAACCACCTAGTCTCCCATATAATATATACTAAATATCTAATGTTGCATTCATATAAATATAAAATTTGATGTACTCAACAAATTTCAGGAAGTATAGTTTTTAAAATTTACTAGTTGCCTCAAAAAGGCCACAAATATTTAGGATAAGTTATTAAATGAAAACAAATTAAACAATTTGGCTATGATAAAATTGATATTCCATTGACATTTTATTTCTTTATAGAAGCTCAAAGAACTTTTAGGTCATTTTTGATGTTACTTTATAATATTTCCGTTAAACTAGAAGGAATCAAGTATGTACCAATTTTATTATCATGTCTTTTTAAGTAAAGGAGAGGAACAGGTAAACAGGACACAGAATGTTCTTAATGCTGAGCCCAAGAGCCAATTTCTAATTTACTGTTTCTTATACAGTTTATCCTAGAGAAGAGTCAAAATTTCCCCAAAATCATTACCAACAGCTAGAGGATAGGTAAGTATCTTATCATGGATCTGAATGTGGTGATTTGAAAAAAATTATGCTAAATTCTTACCTCCTGATATTCTTTATATTGTGTGTCTACCAAGTCCCGGACAACAGCAATATGAGTAAACATCCACTGGGAAATCTCCTAAAATGTTGAAATAGAGGAGAAGGGAGAGAAAAAAATTACAGTATAAAAGAGTTGATTGACATTTAAAATAATTTTAAATGAGGATAATTAAAATTCTATTAAAAATTTTTCACAGAAAGAGTACCACAACTAAGTTAACTGTGATGAATATTTATTAATTTTTAGTATTCCATTTGGTTGCCTCTTAAGTGTTGGTACTGAAATGTTGCTGGATGACTGGGAAAAAAACATTAATCACAACTTTTTGGCTTTATCTATAACTATAACAGCCAAGTAAAAGATATGTTAGTTGATTTTAAGTCTCCGTAAGTAAGGAAAACTTTTAGTCCCTTGAAAAAGCCAATGTATAGAAATGTTATTACGTTTTTCATTTCACTGTATATTTTGAAGCTATACTGCCCTGAGCAGACCAAAGATTTAGAGACAGTGGGGGGACTACAGACTCAATCCCCTCATTTTATAGTTGAGTAAATTACAATTTCCAGAGGTAAAGTGATTTGGCTAGGGTCAAAAAAGTATTGAGTGGGAGAGCCAAGATGTCCATGAAGATTAAAATAATGGTCTTATAAGCTATACAATTATGAGCTGTTATCTATTTTATTTTAACATGAATGCTAGAATTGATACCCACAATGAAATATGAGCAAGTGAGAAGTTCTGTCACTTTGAATGAATTCTTTTATGAAACACATGAAGTAGAATCAGAAAAAAATGGCTCAGTTTAAGTCATTTATAAGGACAATGCACATTTTATGCTTTGTTGACCTTGAGGACTCTTTCCAGCAGAACCCACAACTCACCTGTGTGGAGAGGTTGTGTTTGTTGAGACCGCTCTCCTTTCGATTCCTTCTGGATCCTGTTAACTTCGAGAGACCAAAGCCACTGCTGACTCGGGACAGTTTGGACTGTGTGCTTGGCACCAGAGCTTCTCCTCGACTGATGCATTTCTTTTCATGGGCTGCAGAATTAAAATGTAATTAAGGTTATTTTGCATTGCTTATCATAGGTAGCAGAGTTTTAAGCTCGTCACATTTCATGTGTAGACTAAAATGGGGTGATCATTAATGTTGTCCCATTAATCTTACTCATTTCCAAAATTCTAAGGTAATGAAGGGCTATGTTTGGATATTTCTTTATTAACTAATAATGCTGAATGCTGCAATATCTCTCATTAATCAATTAATTCAATTTCAGTTTAACAAACTTGAGAATATATATTTTTAACAAATAGAGAAACCTCTTATCCCTACTTATTTCTATCTATAAAGTACCCCAATACCCTAGGCTAAAATAACCCAAATTTATAGGCTACACGATGTATTAACATCATAACAAACAAAATGAAAATATACTTATTTACAATGTATCAGCTCTGAGTCCTGACAAAAGGACTCAAAGTGCACAATGATGAAATAGGTTTTGCCTGGTTATGTATATTTGTTATGAAGATTTTGTTTTTCTTTTTTAATGGAGGTGGGCTGGAAGAGAGATACAATGGAGAAAGATGACAAAAAAGAAAAAGGGAACATAGAGGCATTTTTAAAAAAAATGCCCAGAACAAGACAGAAGCAAACACAGACAAATGGGACAGTTTTGAAAGTTACACATTGAATTTATTACATACTTAAAAGGAAAAATAAGCTGTGTCTAATAGAGATTTGCAGTTGTATGTAGAATCCCTCTTTTCTGCTCTGTTTTGCAGGTAAAAACACTAATTTTATTTAGTGTTTTCTAATTAAAAATTAAAAAAAAAAAAAGCTATGAAAAGTCTCATAGCCAAAGCCACCTTTAACTTACACTACAATTTCTGAATTTTCCTTAACTCTGGAAGCACAGACTGAGCATTCAGTTTCCTCAGGGTACCAATGAATTGTTTCTTAAGATAAGAATTTTCTTAATTTGTTTATAATGTGACCTTTTAAAGTGATAAAGAACAATATAAGTAGCATTAGAACAATTTGTACAAAAGCAGCAACAGTGAAAAATCAAACTTTGAAAGCTGTTAAAACAATGATCAACATAACTATTTATGATCCTAGAGGATGGGATATGCTATGTATACATTATAGAAATGTGATAATTTTGTTTTTTTTTTTCTTTTTTTTTTTTTTTTATTTAATAGCCTTTAATTTACAGGATATATACATGGGTAACTTTACAGCATTAACAATTGCCAAACCTCTTGTTCCAATTTTCACCTCTTACTCTCTCATTCCTCCCTAAATGGCAGGATGACTCAGTAGATGTTAAATATATTAAAATATAACTAGATACACAATAAGTATACATGACCAAAACATTATTTTGCTGTACAAAAGAATCAGACTCTGAATTATTGTACAATTAGCTTGTGAAGGAAATCAAAGATGCAGGTGTGCATAAATATAGGACTGGGAATTCAATGTAATGGTTTTAGTCATCTCCAGAGTTCTTTTCTGGGTATAGCTAGTTCAGTTCATTACTGCTCCATTAGAAATGATTTGTTGATCTGCTGCTGAGGATGGCCTGATCCATCAGGACTGGTCATCATCTAGTATTGTTGTTGAAGTATATAATGATCTCCTGGTCCTGCTCATTTCACTTAGCATCAGTTCGTGTAAGTCTCTCCAGGCCTTTCTGAAATCATCCTGTTGGTCATTTCTTACAGAACAGTAATATTCCATAATTTTCATATACCACAATTTATTCAGCCATTCTCCAACTGATGGACATCCATTCAGTTTCCAGTTTCTAGCCACTACAAAAAGGGCTGCCACAAACATTCGTGAAATGTGATAATTTTGGTGAAGAATGATTTGTGTGTCTATCTCCATATAAATTTGTATAGAGGCAGTGAGGGAATTTATTTTGCTTGACTATATGTTACAAGAAATCTGTTTTTCTTCTTTTTTTCTAGTGGAATTGGGGATGAGGGGGAGAGAAAACAGATTTTTGTTAATTTTAAAAGGCAGAGAGAAGTCTACCTGTGAGGTGCTACAAATTTGAGAGGTTGCTAGTAATTAATTGAAGATGAAGTCATTACTTAACTATTTAACTTTGTTACAAGAGCTCTCTCATGAAGTGTAACATTATTTTAATTACTTTTAAAAAATCAAGTAAAGTCAAACAGTTCTCAAGAAATGTTTTCCTACTGAATGGATGTCCATCAGTTGGAGAATGGCTGAATAAATTGTGGTATATGAAAATTATGGAATATTACTGTTCTGTAAGAAATGACCAACAGGATGATTTCAGAAAGGCCTGGAGAGACTTACACGAACTGATGCTGAGTGAAATGAGCAGGACCAGGAGATCATTATATACTTCTACAACAATACTAGATGATGACCAGTTCTGATGGATCAGGCCATCCTCAGCAACGAGATCAACCAAATCATTTCTAATGGAGCATTAATGAACTGAACTAGCTATACCCAGAAAAAGAACTCTGGGAGATGACTTAAAACCATTACATTGAATTCCCAATCCCTATAGTTATGCACACCTGCATTTTTGATTTCCTTCACAAGCTAATTGTACAATAATTCAGAGTCTGATTCTTTTTGTACAGCAAAATAATGTTTTGGTCATGTATACTTATTGTGTATCTAAGTTATATTTTAATATATTTTAACATCTACTGGTCATCCTGACATTTAGGGAGGGTGGGGTAAGAGGTGAAAAATTGGAACAAGAGGTTTGGCAATTGTTAATGCTGTAAAGTTACCTATGTATATATCCTGTAAATAAAAGGCTATTAAATAAAAAAAAAAAAAAGAAATGTTTTCCTGCTCATTTTTCTTTGTTACCTGTCTCTGTTTAGCCATCACACTTCTTAAAATTAGTTAAACTGTCAATCTCTCAAGAGAACAGTGCTTTTTAAAGTGTCTGTGGGAGAAATGAATGAAGCTGAGATTAGAAATGGGGCTAGTTTTTTAAATGAATACCTTCTTAATATGAATAACTAAAGCTCAATACTGTGTCTCTGTCTCTTTTTATATGTAAACACAGACACAGACACACATATATTTTGAGCTAGATCTATGACTTCATTATGTAGGAAACTTGCCCATAAATAAACTCTACTAATACAAATCAATAAGTTCCGCATTCAAGAGTCACAAAGCTGCCTGGGGCACTAAAACTATCATAGATCTGGATGTAGAATGGAGTTCAAAGACTATCTACAACAATCCTTGATTTTAATGAAATTCATCATTAAATCCAAAGAGGTCAAATGATTTGGTCCCAAAGATAGTAACACCAGAAGCAGGACCTAAACCTAGATCTTGTCCCAGAGTTCTTTATATCTCACATTGCCCACAGAGCTCCCCAGACAGGATGTGCCCTTGTACCCTAATCCTCTCCAGCCATCCTGCTTTACCTCATGAACAACTGGAACACTGGTGAACTATGGTGATCTAAAGCTGTTGATGGTAATGACTCTTTTCCCTATTATGTTAGGTATTATTAACTCAAGATCTGTGAATTTACATATATACATATACATATGCATTATGTGTATGTGTGTTACATATATACATATCTATATCTTGATAACCTTTTCAATATAATCTGGCTTAATCCTTTTTAATCCTATATACTTTATGCATTTTAAAACATGATTATGAAGAGTCCATAGGCTTTATTGACTGAAAAAAGGCCTGACACCAAAAAGACTAATATCCCTTTTTCTAGATGAAAGTCAGTATTACATTTATAAACCTTTTCCCAAGGCACTAAAAACTTTCCCCTTTTCTGATTCTCATTTATTATATTGGTAAATAATGCTAACATAGAAATTATTGTTTTATTTTTAGATTTTAGAAAAGTCAAATTGCCACAGGATTTAAAAAAAAAAAAACCCAAAAAAACCCAAAAACCTACTATGAACTAGGAAATTCTACCACAGCAACATTTTCAAGGGCTAGAGGGCTAGAAAAAGATTGTGAAACTATTAATTTATTACATACAACTTATGTATATAATAAAATGTGGCACAGTAGGACTGCTATTGTCTTATGTCCATTCACTTATGTTCTGTTCTAAACTCTTCTGTATATTTTAAAATGGACAGGACCAAGATGGTACAGATTGTGGAGAGCTGGGCCTAGAATCAGGAAGACCTCAGAATCTTATGAGCTATGTGATCCTGCCTTAGTCTCTTCAACTACAGACTGAGATAATAATAATATAGCACCTACTTCCCAGGGTTGTTGTGAGAATAAAATTAAATAAGATTTATAAGCAATTATCATGGTGTTTGGCATATAAGTGCCATGCAATAATAGTTGTTATTATTACTGAAATGTGTCATTGATACACTATTCTTTCTTCCTTTCAATATTTTCTCTTTTTGCACCTCCTCTTCTGCCTTTTTCTTTTCTTGTAACAAAACAAATATAGTCAGGAAAAATATTTTTGTGTGAAACTATCTGTCCCATTTTGCACCTACAGGCTTTCATTTCACCAAGAAGGAGGGAGGTATGCATGCTTTATCGGCAATCTTTATGGATGATTCTTGAAATCTGAAACCTACCACTTCTATGTCTTTGTTATAATAATTAAAAAAAAAACTATTGCTAAATTTTAGTATATATGGGTCCTTTATTTCTGCTAATGCTCTCTTTGGGTTGAACCTAGAATGATGGAATTGTTAGACAAAAGCTTATGCATACCTGAGTGACTCTGAAAGTAAGGACCAGTAAGGACCAGTAAGGACCTGGAAGTATAATTGCTCAAAAGTTTCTAATATTTCCTTTATTTCCCCTTGCTTTGTTTAGAGTTCTTTTTTTAATTTTCGTTTTTGGTGATTTGCTTACTGTTTAAAAACTAGAACAGATAGTGGTTTGCCTATTTAATTTTTTTAAAAATAGCACCTAGATTTATCAGTTAAATTATTTTTACCTTTTAAATCTGTTTTTATCTTTTTTATTTTCAAGATTTTGGAAAATTTTCATGTTTAGTTTTTTTGTTGTTGTTGTTTTCCTAAGGCTTCCTTTTTCTTTTTAGTTTCATGCCCATTTAATTTATTTACTCTTTAATTTTTTATTTATTAAAGTATTTAGAAAAATTAACTTTCTTCTAATGATAACTTTGGTAGCATTCTAAAAATTTTGGTGTATTGTTCTCACCATTGTTATGAAGAAACCAATCTCTCCCACTGAAAATATAATTCTCAGAAAAAACAATGATAAAGATGTCTGGGAGTTGGGGGGAACAAACAAAAATAATCTTCCACCCCATCCAAAATTGAGGTACCATTGTTCTCACTTCCTCTTATGAAATTATCGATTGTTTCTTTGACCAGTATTTTGACCCAGCAATTTTTTAAAGATTAAATTATTTGCTCTTCATTTAGAGGTTATGCTAATGACATTTTTTATTGTATTGTGCTGAGTAAAGGATTTGATTAATATTTTTGTCCTTCATATTTATTTAAAATCCTCTAAAAAAGGGACAAACACACATAGTTTTTTGTTTTTTTTTTTTGGTAAAAATATTTCTTTTTGGATTCCTGTTTAATAATTATTAGAGATCTATTCTATTCAATTTCACTGAAAATGTATCTAGATCTTCATTATTTATTTATTTATTTTATCTGTCTAGGTCTGATTTAAGGCTTCCAATTTTTAAAGTTTCATTACTTATTTCTCCTTGTTAATAGACTATCTTTTCCTATAAGAACTTAGATTTTATGCTATCATGTGTATATATTTTAAGCATTAAAATTATTCAATTTTCAATGGTGCTTTAAAATATAATGCAGTTTCTTTCTTAAACTACTTCCATTTTAAAGGTTGCTTTGTGTAAGATGGTGATTGCTAGCCCTACTTTTTAAAATTCACTTGAGATACGATAAATTCTTTTCCATCCCTTCATTTTTAATTGTATGAATTGTAATGTTTCCAATGATTAGTATTTTATTCTGTTTGCTCTTATTTTTAGCCTTTGGTGCTGAATTAAGACTTTGATGGATTAGACAGATCTTGTTCAATCCTGTCTTTTCTACTCTGGATGCTGCCACTGCTGCTTCTGGTGATCTGAATGGGACAGCTAGCATGCCCACCCTATATTAGGCCTCAGTCTACTGTAGTCTACTACAGATTCTTTTTTTATGATAATTGGTCAGGAGTATGGTCTTTAAAAAATTCAATAGGCAATCCTGCTGTTTCTGAGCTGCCTTCATTGCATGGCCTTCGTGGAACTAGTGCTCAGAGGCTATGCTCCAAGGTTTAGATAGCTGATTCCTCTCTTCTTGTGAGGTTAACGACTGAGACTGCTTTTATTCCTACATCAATGCAATTTTGGATGGGGTGGAAGATTATTTTTGTTTGTTCCCCCCAACTCCCAGACATCTTTATCATTGTTTTTTCTGAGAATTATATTTTCAGTGGGAGAGATTGGTTTCTTCATGACAATACTATCTTATTTATAAGTCCTACCATGGAATTTTCAAAATTACAGTCACTTTAGCAGGATCACAATCTTTTGGTTTTTTTTTTCTCCTCCTTATTTCTCATTTTTGAGAAACTGTACAATCTATCAATATAATCAATTCCTTCTATTTAAAAGCTTGAAATAAGTAATTTGATATCCAAGAGTTTTGGTTTGCTTGTTTGTAAAGGTATATGGTTTTATAATGCCAAAGGAACACCGTGATCTCTCAATCTGAAACAATACTGGCAACTTAAATTGAAAAAAATGACTTCCAAGTACAAGTTAATGTATTATTGACATGCATCTATTTCCTTTTTCTGCTTACACATTAATATATAAAGACAGATCATTGTACAATTTAGGAAGTTATATTTATTTATACTTCTTATGTCACTGTGATTTTGTGAATCAATTAAGCTGTAACTTTATGTACTATAACATTTTTAGCTATCTTACTTTTTACTTGACTTCAAACAAAGCCCTTCTCAGTGATTGAAATATTTAGGGTTGGGTTTTTTTTTTTTTTTGCCATTAAATAAAAGAAAGTGGGAATAAGACAATGCAGAAAATTAATTTAAATTCTTAATTACTATGTAAACAAAGTTCTTTGAACAATCTGAAATGCTCACATTTAAAATGCAGAAGCATTAGGGGAAACAAAAACCCTATATAGAACCTAAAAGTTCTATCTTGATAATTATCAAAATCATGATCAGATGAAAATCTAATTTTACAATAATAGACCTGTTTTAACTGTCATTAATAACCATATTGGGATAGATAGGTGGCACTGTAATAGATAGAGTGACAGGTCTGGAATTAGGAAG
This sequence comes from Sarcophilus harrisii, assembly GCF_902635505.1. NCBI lineage: Eukaryota > Metazoa > Chordata > Mammalia > Dasyuromorphia > Dasyuridae > Sarcophilus > Sarcophilus harrisii. Next base: position 152,451,039 of record NC_045431.1, read on the forward strand.
GCTCATCCTTCTGAGTTCAAATCTGGTCTTGGACATTAACTAGTTAAGGGATCCTGTAACAAGTCACTTAACCCTGTTTGCCTCAATTTTCTCATCTGTAAAATGAGAAGAAAAAAAAAATGACAAATTACACCAGTAGTTTTTGCCAAGAAAATTCCAAATGAGATTACAAAGAGTTGGATACAACCAAACAACAAAAATATCCAAGCTAATAACATGATAAATACTGTTACAGAACCTCAGAGTTGATAGAGATCTCAGAAACTATGCCATACTTCATCATATGCTACACATACTTTTGAGGTCAAATAAAATAAATTTAATCCCTCTTCTATATGACATATCTTTAAATATCTGAAAATATATCATGTACTCTAATTCTCCTCTTTCCCATTCTCAATGTCCCTGGTTTCAAATAGCAATCATATGAAATAAATTGAAAGTACTTTACCATCTTGGTCATTTTCTTCTCAATAATCTCCAATTTATCAAGGCCATTAATTGTGGAGTCTGACACTAAAGAAAATAATACAGACCCACTTGACCCGGGCAAGATGAAAGGAACTATCACTTTCTTAGTTCTGAAAACTATATATTTCCTAAGGCTATCACACAGCAAGCTAAGCATACTAATACACTGCTGGTGGAGCTAAGAACTGGCTCAACCATCATTGAAAACAATTCGCAATTATGCTAGAAAGTCACTAAATTAAGTGGTGGTAAAGCATATCTCCTGCAAGATAACAGCAAGCTAGTGAACTACAAGCATGGAATGAATCATGTATTGTCAGATCAAGAAGAACCTGTTCAATTGTTCTGCATTTTTTGGGTATTTTTTTGTTGAAAAAGAAGATGCCATTGGGCTGAGATGCACTGAGAGGTGATAACAATGTTTTTTGTTTGTTTGTTTTTAAACAACTTAAAAAAAAAGTTTTAAAATTGTTTTTAAAAAAACAATGCTCTCTTCCCCCTTCTTCCCTCCTTGATTAATCTAAAGTAGTTATTATTTATTTACATTTGAATGTGCTAATAAGTATAAAGTTGGGTTTCAACTGATAGAATAACATCCTTTTAGGGAATCTTGTTTACACACCTACAGTTCCCACACATGCCACTGTAATTTGTAGAAAGCATCATCACAGAAGACAAATCACAACAGCTTTGTACCCAGGCCTTGGAGCCTACCCCAGATCTTATGCCTTCTTACCCAAATGGTTCTGCCAGCATTTTAAACCAGCTTCTTCAATAAGAGGTCTTGCTGCAGTGATATCCACCAGGCCCCGATCATTGACAGGTAGGGTCACTTTAAAAAGTTCTTCCAGAGCTTGTTTCTTACTATGTATCAATTCGGTCCAGACTCTGTTGACAGCTTTTATGAGAAGCTGACGACCTAAATAGTAAAGAAAAAACACTGTCCATAATTTTTTTATTTTCTACAAAGTTTGTGAGTCAGTGTTAGTTTATTCACAATGAATCTGATTCATTAAAAATTACATTGTCAGACCATTGTCAATATGAAGTATTTGAAAAGCTACAAGAAAAAGACCCAAAAAGCATATAAACATATCAATCTGTATAATTTTGAGTGCAAATTTACTACATAAAATTTCTCTGTAGCTCATATGAATTATAAATTGTCTAAAAATGCTTTGCTCTTAAGCATTTATTATATACATGAATTTTTTAATATCCAATTTCAGAAAGCTTTCTCTATTTTTTTAAATGCTTACATTTTGTTATTTCCTATCATTGCTTATGTGCAATGACTATAAAAGCTCATTTCATAAAATGAAGTTTCATGAAAATGAGCAACAATAATTCTTACTTTGTGATAATAAACCTTATACTCAAATCTAATCATTTGTTATACCACTTGAAAATAATTAGTTGGCTGTTTTTGTCCCCTTGTATTTTTGATTTCCTTCTCAGGTTAATTTTACCTTATTTCTAAGTCCGATTTTTCTTTTGCAGCAAAATAACTGTATAGATATATATACATATATTGTATTTAACATATGCTTTAACATATTTAACATGTATTGGTCTACCTGCCATCTAGGGGAGGGGATGGAGAGAAGGAAGGGAAAAGTTGGAATAGAAAGTTTTGCAATTGTCATTGCTGAAAAATTACCCATGCATATATCTCGTAAATAAAAAGCTATAATAATAATAATAATAATAAAAAGATTTTAAGTTGGAAGTAAAGGGAATTGGTATATTATCTTTCTTAGAACATCTGGGTTCTTAATCATCATCAGCAGCAAGGATTTATCAAGCACCTACTATATACTAGATTCTGGGGACATAAAAAAAGGAAGAGATTCTTCTGGAAAAGAATCTGTGCATATATATGTGTGTGCTGGTGTAAATGTGTATATACAAAATAACTATAAAGAGAATAAATGCAAAGTAGTTAAATACAAGAGAGCTGGTATTTCCTTTTACAAGGAAACTCATTAGGAAGAACAAGAAAAAATTCTTGTAAAAGGTGGTTCTTAAGCTGAGTCTTGAAGGAAGGGAAAATTCTAGAGGTTGCAAATGGAAAGGAGAAGGGCAAGTCAGATATGTCTGGAGGAGAAGCAATAGAAAGCAACGTAACAAAAACATAGAGAAGAGAGAATATACACAAAGGTAAGAGTGGGTCAACAGCATGAGATGTGGAGGAGAGGTCGAAAAAGATAAATTCTGAAACATTCAGCAATGAAAGGATTGCTAATAAGTGGGGAATGATGAAATCAGAAGCCAAATTATGAAGGATGGAAAAGACAGAAGAAAGCCAAGTTGAGGCAGTGGGGTAGACACCTTTCTCTAGGAGAATGTCCAAAAAAGGAAGAAAAGGACACAGGGTTATAGCTTGATGGGATACTATGGTCCAATGAAGTTTGTTTTTCAAAGAATATAGGAGATCTGGGCATGTCTGAAGGCAGCTGGGAAGGACCCTAGGGTCAGAATCTGATGATTAGAGAGACAGTAGATGATGGGGGTTAATGGAAAAAGCAGACTCACAAACACATGAAGACAGGTTAAGTGGCACAGTGGATAGAGCACAGTGCCCCAAATTAGGAAGACCTGAGTTCAAAGACAGCTTTAGTCACTTACTGGCTGTGCGATGCTGGGCAAGTCACTTAAATCCAATTGTTTTCCCTGCCCCCTACCAAAAAAAAGGGTATATGAAGAGAGACTAGTCTTGAGAAAGAGAAGGGCCATTTCACTTTTAAAGACTAAGAGGAAAAGAAAACAGAGACAAGATGTCAAGGATTTTTGAAGCTCAAGTTGAATGGCTTTAATTTCCTTTTTTGCTTTTGTAATGTAATTTTACTTTTTCAATAAATTTTGTTTTCTCTCTCATTTATCTATACCACACTAGGGAAAAAAAGCAAAACAAAATTCTTGTAAAAATATTGTCAAGAACTCTCCCTTCCCCTCCCAAAAAAGCCCCACATTTGTCATATTTAAAACCACATCTCATTGTTGAGTCCATTTATCTCCCTAGTGAGACACGGGTAGGATGGTTCTTTTTCAATAACTTGGAATCATGATTAGTCATTCTTTTGATCAGAATTCTTAACTTTTCCAAAAAATTTCAAAAGTTTTTATCTTTATAATGTTATTATTGTATAAACTGTTTTCATGCCGCTGTCCACTTCACTCTGCATCAATTCACATAAGTTTTCCAGGTTTTCTGTCTCATCATTTTTTATAGCACAAGAGGATCCATTAGTTACATACTACAATTTGCTCAGCCATTCTCTAACTGGTGGGGTAGTTCTTTGCCCCTATAAAAACAGTTGCTGTAAATATTTTTAAACATGGCTTCCCCGCCCTTTTCTATCTTTATTTTGGAGGTGAAGACATAGTAATGATATTGCTGAATCAAAGACAAATACACAGTTTAGTACCTTTGGGGGCCCAGTTCCAAACTGATTTACCAGAAGTATAGGTGTTTATTTTACTTTGGTCCTTCCTTTTTTGGTTTGGCCAACCTGACAAGTATAATAGTGTAGAACCATAGCAGTAAAGTAGAAGTAATCTAGGCAAAAGGTTTACCCAGAAACAAACTGAGGCAGGACAGGACTACTGAGACAGGGAGAATTGAAATTTCTAGGGATGGGGCTCCAAGTGAGAAGGAATAAAATAGAGCCTCAGGTGGGCTAAGAGCCTGGAGAAGTTTTGGGAGTTGGGAAAAGTGAAACCCAGAGGAAAATGGAATGACATCTCTAGATGTCAGTTTCTAACAATCAAGGAAGGGCATTAATTGTTTGTGAGTAATGAGGAATTCTAATGGGTGACTATCCCTTCATGCTGGGGAAAGTGCCAAGATGGCAGTCCTAAAAGAGGATTTGGGAGGTGAGGGTATTTAATAGAATGTCACTGTTGGAGCAGCTAGATGGTACAGTGGAGAGAGCACTGACCCTGAAGTCAGGAGGACCTGAGTCAAATCTGGTCTCAGACACCTACTAGGAGTGGGACCCTGGGCATATCACTTAACTTCCACTGTTCCCACCCTTCCCCCAAAAGAGACAGAGACAAGACACAGAGAAAGAGAGAGACAGAAAGAGAATCACCAAAATCACCATGAATGCTGCACTTTCTCATATAATAAAAGATAGGTGCTGGGCTCTTCCAGAAGAAAGAATAAGCAAGGGTCCCCACAACCTAGACTGGGGAGAAACATCTGCCTGAGTGAATATCAAAGGAAAAGAAGCTAAAGAATGGTGGCGAGACAGGGAGGTGGCAGGAAGCCAAGGTGAATTTTGAGTGCCTCTGTATTCTGAGATAATGAGAAGAGTCAGCTTCGGGACTGGAAGGGAAAGTATTGTGAAAAAGGAGTTTAGGACAAAGGCAATGCCCAAATGGGAACATCAGAGGTGCTAAGGACTGTTAACAGGTCCCCTGATATGTTTTTTAAGTTGCCATAACTTCCATAAACCCTGGACCCAGAGTACCACGAGGCCCTGAATGTGCCAAGGACAAATCACACCCCTTGTCCCCCAGCCCCACCTCACTGACATAATTTGAGCACCAATCTGGACTTCTCTGTGTTCCTGGGAGTCAAGGTAGGCACAAGTCAGCCTGAGCTAGGCTGAGACATTGCTTGTGGGGCTGGGACCTGGGAGATAAGCATACCATCCCATATTCATAGTCTAGAATTTCCCAAGAGAAAATAAGGAGACTTTTGCCATTAACCTTGCTCCTCCCCTTTGGGAAGGGTTTTGTCCTTTTCCCACCTTTCCTGTACCTTTCCCCCTCCCCTGCCATGTCCGTGTAGATAGAGATTTGAGGTTTTATTCTCTTCCTTTTACCATACTGTCATATACAAACTTTTGCATGGATAGATTCTCAACTCTCTAGGTTTCACATGCATATTTATTTTTCTTGGAATAAACCTGGTAAGTTTTATGAAGCTGTGATTACCTCTTAACAGAGGATATGGTGGGAAGGGCTGGAGTAGAACATGCTTAACTAGGATAATGCTGAATATGTTGGGGATGAGAAGAGAGTAGGGGAGCTGGGAAACATTTGTCATTAAATGGTAGGTGAATTCTACAGAGTTAGGAAGAGAAGCAGGAGTAGCAGCAACCGGCAGACAGAATAAATACAATAGTTACAGAGGGTCTGAGCTGGGCTTGGATTTGAGTTAACCCTATTTAGTTGCAGTAGGTCACCCTAGTCTTCCTGCTTTCCTCACTCACCCCTTGCTGGCAGAAGCTTCATGGTGACCTATCCTAGAATTGCTTTTAGCTAAAACTTGCTGCAGCAGCAAAAAAGAAAAGGAGAAAAAGACTCGCCATAATGAATGTAGGTACTTATGTTAGTTACCTTCACTAACGTCTTGACTGCAGCTGCCATCCGGGTCTATATCAGAGGGGATCATGATGTGCCAAGTCGTCATACGGGCCTCTGCTTCAAGTCCAAACCCATCCACATGGCTGGAAAAGTCCAATCATTTTAACATGTCTGAGGAAGGTCATGGCCTTAGGGGACCTCTACACATTGCTATGTCTAGTCACAGATTCCCTGGCTCACTGCCTTCTAATTTCCTACCCCTCTGCTAGGAGTAGCACCTTCATGCAAATACTCTGCCCTCTCAGTTCTCGGACGTCTTCAGGCCCCATGATTGCCTCTTCAATCCATGTCAGCAGCTATTCACAGGAATGCACTATTATACTTATTTGAACAAAAGCTGATGTTTCTACATCTGAACATAATCCACCATTCTATCTCCCCCTATACTTCCCTCCTAAACCTATTTTTCGTCCATAGAAAGAGACTTCTTCTCCTTCCAGCTCTCAGTATTTTCTGATGCCCTAATCCCTGCTCTGAATTCATTTTCCTCCCATCCTAGTCTGGATCTTAAGTTGACTAATTCAGCCCTATAGTGCTCTGCTCTGGAACTCCTTGCTTCCTTGTCTTCTCACTATTCAATCCTTGTCCAACCTTAATCATGTATTATTTTGACATCTGCCTCCTTCATTTCATGGGCGGTTGAAAGGAGCACAAGGAAATCATGTAATGGTGCTCACTGGCTATACTGCTAATTTATATAAAATAACTTCAACTGCAGCAAGGCAACCCTTTTAATCCTTCCTAGTTGATGCTGCACCTTGCTTCCTACAGAGGCTATTTCAACTCTCTTCTCTCTTCAAGCTACATCATCCCCCTTACCACCTTTCAGGTGAGGAACTCAGAATAGGGATCCTTCCTCCCCTTCTTTTCCATTTAATAACTAAGGCCATGACCCACTTTCTACTACCCTTCTCCTCCAATAGTGAATACTGAAGTGGCTCTTCTCCTGGCCAGGACCATCTGCCTGACCTCCTACCTAATGGTTTCCCCTAAGTCTCTTCGGCTTGCTCACCAACCATATACATGCCCTAATCTGAAGAGGAAGGACTTGAACTCAGTGTCAGGACTCTCAGGTCTGCTCTTTATCTATGATACCACACTGTCTCCTTAAAGGTCCTGAACCAAAACACAAAGCACAACACAAAAGGGAAGTTGTCTCTTAAAAAATCAGACCCTGCTCACATATTGTGCCCATTTAATACTATTGTCTATCTTCACTCATCATCAGCTATGTGTGCATCAACATTTGTAATGATTAGTGTCTTCAATGATTATGATTCTCAAAAGAGGATTTAAATGTAAAAAATATAAGAGAGACTTTTAGGAAAGCTGATTGAATATTTTTGCAACAATGGCTCTTTTCAAGATTATACTGTAAACGTCAAATATGAAAAAAGCTATATTATTTTGTCAGAAATTTTTTTAAATTAATATTTTATTCTTTGATTCTTGGACTGTTCAAGAATACAGAGTTGCAATCATATGATCACACATTTACAGCTGGAAGAGACCTTAGAGGCCAATGGATTCAACTCCTTTTCACAAAAGAGGAGTGTGAAGTGGAGAAAGGTCAGATCCTGTCAGCATCCCGTTATTAGTGAGCACTAGAGGCAGGGAAGGAGGTCAGAGTTTCTAGACTCCTGAGCCCAGTGTTCTCTTTACTATGTTCCCCAAGCTGCCTTTAGTTTAAAAAACAAAACAAAACTTATTTGGGGGACTGAAAATGATTTCATTTGTTTAGGAAACTCATTTACCAATGCTCACAGATGCATGCTCTCCATTTATATTCTTAAAAAAAGCTGCCTATAATACTGAGAGAATAACTCCCTTGGCTCAAGGTCCCAGCTAATAAGATTCTAAATTCAACACTATCCCAACCCTAATTGCCTTTCATTTGTTACATGTAAACTAAAACATACAATTTGTTAACTATAAACAAAAATGAACTTTTTTCATAATTTTAAATTTTGTTTCTCAAAATAAAAGTCCAAATAATATCCCCCTCCCCATTACTTATAATGAAATGGTAATCTTTGCTTTAAATGGAGCTACAATGGAGTGGCCTCAAATAATGAGGATCTTATGAATGACTAAGGAAGACATGCACAAGAGAAATAGCATAAAGAACAATCATCAAAGAAATGTATAACTAGCAAAAGAAGTGGGCAGATCACATATTAAGATTGAGAGGTTATTGGTAGGCAGCCTGTGTAGAATCTGAAGGAAGGCCCATGAGTACACCAGATCAATTTTCTATCAGATTTTTGGAGCAAATGTCTGAGTTATACAGGAAGAGCATTTTATACCACAAGAGGGCATGTCTGTGTCAATGACATCACAGATCTAAGGCAATATACACGAAATAGCCAAATAGTACTTAGTTATAATTTCTAAAGAGTAATCACTTTAAGTGCTTCATTTAGATCTCTGCTGAGAAATGTTAGCTTTTACGAGAAAATTTGGCTAGTTTTGCTTAACTTTCCTTTAAAAAAAAATTTCCATATGCCCGAGGATCACAGAATTTGGGAACTAGAAGGAAACTTAAGAGTTTGGCCAGGATGTCCCCTCGTTTTACAGGTAAGGAAATCAATGCCATGGACAGTTTCCTTAATAAGTAGTAAGGGATAAACCAAGATTTGAACTCAAACTCTTGCTACAAATCTAAGCTGAAGAAAAGAATAAAGGAATATTGCCACACATATGTTGAATTTTTCTTACTTACCTTCCAACATGCAGATTAATCAAGCAATGAGCCAGACAGCTAATGAACTCTTGGTCATGGTTTCCTGGTCCTAAGATTAAGTTTCTGTTCACAGTAAGGACCCTAAGAGAATCGAGGAGAGCAACTTGCTGTGGGACTGTTTTGTGTGCCCTTGAAAACTGGTACAAGATGGTCCTATTTAGGCAGTGGTAAACGGCATCCAGTGACAACCCTTGGGATCTTCGTTTTGACTAATTAAACATATGAAAAGTACATGGTAAAATGAACAGTGCAATATTTTCATAACAAGGAATGCTCTGCTGAAGTTAACAAAATAATTTACTATTTGTAAAAACCTTTGGGGAAAGAAGTAAATTTTCAATGTTTAATTTAATAATTAAAAATATTTTGTGAGAAGTTTCTATTTCACTGCTTTCTTGAGCACACTACTCTGGCTTAAAAAAAAATGAGCCAAACGTACAATAACTTGAGAAAATACTATTACTTGTATGCAATAACATATCAGTTTATTTTTTTCAACATTTTTTCCCCATGAATTACTGAACAAAGTAGTAGGTAATTAGAACAAAACATAAAAATAATCCTTATTCACAAATAACTGAGCCATAGATTGACATGGAGCACTCAGATGAAGGGAACCGAAGAAATAAGAGATGTGCGGCTTGGCAAAATACAAAAATGGTGGCTGATCATCTAAAGTCTTTTTATTTTTAATTTATTTACAATGAGTAGTATAAATCAACTATGTAGCAATTGGAAGTATTTGGACTATACTCTTTGGATTATACTAAAGCTCTTTGAGGGACAAAGAATGTCAAGAATTATATTGTTGACCACAAACTGATGGGTGAGTTCAGCAGTTCAACTCCTTCTAAGAAACAAATGTGGAAAACCCTTGAAAACATATTGCTGTATGCTTATTACTAAGTTTTCCTTCATGTAAAAGTACAAGAGAGGTTTGTTTTGGCTTTCTCTCAAAGGCACTATCTTGAAATCATCAGCAAAATATTATTTATAAAACACAATAAATATTAATTCCTGAGCTGTGGTGGGGGCTAAAGACACAACCATAAAACTAAAATAATCCTTACTGCCCTGAAGCCTGCATTCTACAATATTGTTATTGCTATTTTATCAACAGTATTACTAATAATTAAAAATAAAACCAAAAAACTTCAAAAAAAGAAACTTTGTACAACAGTTTTGAACGGGTTACCTGTGCAATTAGTTGAATAATAAAATCGATAAGAAGTTTAGATTCCTTATTGAACATTCCCTGCCATAGCTTGTCTACCACACGTTGGGTGAAATAAAATACATTGTTCACTAGTATTTGATAACTTCCTCCACTGGTAATGGGCAGAGATGCATCTTCTCCTAAATTTCAGGAGGAAAAATTGACAAGAAAATTAATACATATGCAATAGGAGGTGAAAAGAATTAAGTACTCTAAAATAAGTCAACTAGTACTAAACTATCTTAACTACTTTACAAATTTTTAGATAACTGGGTAATCACAGGGAAAATAACCTCTTAGTTGCTATTTTCTCATTTGTAAAATGAAATTATCCTATCTATCATGAGAATCACAATGAAATCACACAGATGAAAATGATTTTAAAATTTTACAAATGCAGCCTATTCTATCTTAAATATCATCTCCTCCAAAGTGTATGTTGTACCTCATAAATAGCTTCAATTTAAGTAAATCTCAAAAGTTGGGCTTGGCACATCTATTTCAGGATGTACTTTTTACACAATATGATAATATTAAAAATTTCTGGGTAAATATTTTTTAAAGTTAAAGGCTATTTATTGTCTTATAGGACAATAAGAGCATTCTGGTATCCATGATTAAAATAATTTAACAATCCAATTTAACAAGTGTTATATGCTGCTATATGAAAAGAAATGTTCTAAATGCTGGGAATACAATATAATAATGAAAAATAATTGCTAAATTTCAAATAGCACATGTACCAAAATAATTTCCCCCCACAATACACTTTAATACATTTTTATCATCGTATACAATGATAAAGGGGGGTTTACTCTCTCATAGAAAGCCTATAAAACAAACAAATAAAAAAAATTTCTAGGTACTTGAATAATTAGATTGTATGTAGTTCTCTTTATAAAGTCTACAAGAATTAAATATTTACATAAGTAAGATATCATTAAATTATTCAAAAGAGGAGGATTTTTTATATGCTGTCATTCTTTTCTTTTTTTTTCTGCCCAACCTTCACATCCTCTGTGCCAGACATCACAATTTATATGAAAAATCTTGGCCAGAATTCTTGATTTATTTTTTTTGTTGCTTTTTTCCCCTACATTTAATCGGTAGATTAGAAGTATAGAAAAGGAAAATCCTTAAAAAATAGATTTCAAATAGGAAGAAGAAGAGAAAATTAAGATTCATTTGAGTTTCTTAATGGAAGATGACTAAAGTCAAAGCAAAAACATGAAATTACCCAATAAAACATCAGCTGCAAGCAAGTGGTCCATGACACTATCTAAAACATAAGTCTGAAATTCTTTTTGCTGAGTCCTTGTAGACCTTTCAGGAGAAGCCTGCAAAGCAAAAGATTCTTAGAACTATAACCACATAAAGGAAAAAATATTATGAATTTCAACTTAGTAATAGCATCAAACATCAAATTTTTAAAATGTCAAATAACAAAAGATGTCATGAAATGGTGTAAATGTTCACAAATCTTAAAATTTCATTTCTATCTGTGATATCTTGTTAGTCTTCCATATGGGAGTTATCACCTCCACTATGATAAATTTTTGTACCTATTTATCTTACAAAATCTGTTCTTTAAGGTATGATATATCCCTCATTGAATGTGGAGGGATCTTAGAAGCCAAATAGTATAGAATTTTAAGAATTCCTTTCCACAACAAATCTAAAGAGTTATCTGCCTTTTGCCAAGACATCTTCATAGTTTACAAGCTAGTCTACAACTCTCAAAAAGGCATGCAGTTAAGGCAAATCATTTCAATCTGAATAGTTGTCAGGGGATCTTTCTTTACATTAGGGCTAGATATGGCTCTTTGAAGCTTCCACCCATCATGTCTACCTACTTCTATGATCTTGTACCAGGAAGAGTAAGTCTAAAATGTTTTTCCCACAGGAGATCTTTGTTCCTCCTTGCTACGTGGTTGAATGAAGGCAATAGTTTGGATATTCTCATCTCCAAGCTCTCCAAGTCCAGTACTTTTGACCACTATTCAAGCTTGTGGATGATTACCTCTATGGTATCCTTCCTTGCATATGGTGCTGAGCACTAAATGCAATACTTTATAGTGACCTGGCCAGAAAGGATTAGGGTTCTTCCTGTTGCCTGAGATAATTCTAATGTCTTTTGGATGCTATCCAATGGCTGACTCCTCCTGAGCTCACAGGATATTCAATCTCCCAGATCTTTTTCTAAGGAACTGTTTGTGGATTAGCTCTGTTTCCTCCAGGTGTCACCTAGATATTTGGGAAGTAAACCTTAAAATTCTCATAGCAATTAATTTCCATCTCTTTTAAGGCCTTATGTGCTATAGACAGCACACTAATTACTCAAATACTTATTGCTTAAATATAAATTGTAAGCTACTTGAGACATACTCCTTTCTCTCAATACATCTTTGCATTATCTTAGTGTCTAGAAATGATTGGCATGTTGTAGACATTTAACAGATGTTTGCTGAATGAGTTAAAGATGAATGGTTTAATTGTAGACTTAATTCAAGGAACTACTGCTATTATATTTTTTTGTCTTTTGAAAACCCTAGCACTAGTGGCAAGGGAAGCCTGGTGGTGACAACAGAGCATAGTGAAAAATAGAAACTATGAGAGGAGTTATTATAAGCTTTATTATAATCTGCAAAAGAGCATTTAAATTAATTTACCTGTCTTTTTTTTTTCCCCAGACAAGAGGCAGAAATTAACCTTCATCACTGGCCTTCTAAAATTGTGGTTAGCATGGCATTGTTCCAAGTCTTTACATCTTTCCAAGTTGATGTTGTTTTTTACAATGTTGCAATCCCTTTTTACCTTGTTCTGATTCTAATCACTTCACTCTGCACTTGTTCATACTTGTCTCCATAAGTTTTTTTGAAACTACCTTTTTTTTTTAGCAATGCAATAACTTCCGTAATTTATTTTGCCACTCCACATATGATAGCTATCCAGCGGTTCAAGAACTTTGCTATAAAAATGTGCTGCTATGTGATTTAAGCTCTTCAAGGTATTATTATACATGTTCTTATCTATAATAGAAAGATATTCAAAAAGATTAAGTAGTGAGGGCATCCTGAGTCAGCTGAATTAAGCTATCAAGTCAATGAGTAGGCCATGATGGTCTGACCAGGAAGTAATGTCAACAATCTAATCATCAGATCCCCTATGTTAATTAAATCTTAAGAATGTCTCCAGTATCTTTTAAGAGGAAAAGTAGCCTAATTTGCTTGTAGGTAGGGAATATCACTTCTATTACAATAACTACTTACCCACATGACATTTATCTATTGTGGAATGGCTCCTTGGTTTTATTTTTTTTTTTGTTTTAATTCTAATTTTTTTCAATTAGGAAACATTTAAAAATTAATCTGTACTTTCCTGTACCCTACTCTCATCCCACTGAACAATTTTTTTTTTAAAGGGCTTCAATATACATATGCATTTTTAGACAAACCAAATTTCACACTATGTCTGAAAATGTGCATCTCTGCTTTTTAAACTAAAAGGAAGTGTCTTGCTTCATCTTTATTCTTTTAAATTTCTGGTTTATCATTAGTTTTTCAAAGTTTTCATGCCCAATGCCTCTATAGTGCTGTCCTTCTCAGTGCTTTGCTAGGAGAAAGGTTTCATTTTCTCCACTTAACGAACTGCATAAATGTCAAATGTTATTATACTTCTTCCCTGAGATTGCTATTATTTGAAAATTTAACAGGTCTATATTTACTCAATTGTATGTTTCATTAATGAACATTTTTCTTTAGTCACTACTGAGAATTCTGAGAACACTAAACAAACAAGCAAACCCCCAAATATTCTTTTTGTTTGCTTAGTGTCCGTGTGTTACTAATTATGGTAAAGTTATTTTACTAAACAATACATTACAAAGTTCTCATATAAATTGCCTTGTAAGTACTGCATTGCAGTGTTTCTGTTAACCACAAGAGGGAACACTTACTGCCCAAATAGTATTGATTAAAAAAAAAACATTATTTACAGAAGCTGGTTTTTAGCAAATAAGATTTGTAGGACCATATTTTCATAACCTTTCACTTTTCTTTAGATTTGGCATTATCAATCCTATCAGGAAAGATACTCAGTCACATTTTTACTCTGAAGTAGAAAACAGCTACAAGAAAACAGGGCTAGAAGCAAAGTGGACATAACCCCTGATTCAAAGCAATTAATCCATGAAACTAGTGATATACAGATACAGATCAATATCTCTAGTCATTCTAGTCTTCATATAGTACTCAAAAGTACTTTTATGGGGCCCAAATATGACGAATCCTTTCTACATGTGAGAAATGTTTTATGTTTCTACATTTCTACTAAAAAATGCTTTTTAGCAACTAAAAAATTTGCAAACACTTTTCTGATCCCAATAGATTATATACATTCTGCCTCTCCATGAAGCTACATTGAGATAAGTTCATTTCCTTGATTTTACCTCCAACAACAGGTCAATCAGTGGAGTCTGTTTGCTGGCAGGTGTGAGACACAGATTGTCTATAATCAAAACTCGCATGAAATCAAAAACAAACTTTTTTGCTGGGTGGTTGGTCAAGTAGGTTTTGGAGCCAACGTTACAGTATTCTGATTGGCTTCTGTTCATCCCTGTGTCACCTGTAAAGGCTTTGAATTCTTCTGCTGGAGATCCTACTTCATCATCAAGATCAGTAACCTGTTCAAAAACAAAACAGAAAAATGCCTTAATCCTCCCACTACTACTAAGCATTATTTGCCACAGTGCTAACTTCTATTTGTTTTCACATAAGTTACATTATAATGTGTTACACTTAATGATAACTCATATTGTTACTTTTAAAAATGATGAAATCCTAAGATTTATAATATTCAATCTTTTAAATAGATTATGCTTAGGAAGTGCAAAAAATTTTACAAATAAGAATTAATTGGAACTTTGAAACCAAAGATGTAGGTCACATGGAATCCTCTAAGTGCTTGGAATACATAGCTTAATTAAGCAACAAGGAATTGAAAACTACTATGAGAAAATCAGTTAGAATGATGTGAAAGGAAATAAAACTAAATGTTTGGGGTCTTCGAGATATTCTTAAAAATGAAGTTATAGTTTATAGGTTGACTCTCAAGTTATCAAAAGCTGAAATTCTGAAAGCTTTATAAAAGACTGTGACAGATTAATTCCAGATGGGACAATTTTCCTCTCTTTCCAATGTCAAAAGTGATTTTTAGAAGAACATGACTTACTCCATTTTATGCTATGTTTGCTATTATTGTATTTTTTTTCTTTTTCTTTATTACATGAATTTACTGTCTCCTTCAGTAACTACTATTCCCAATCACTTTATTATTATTAAAGAAAATTCAAAGAATTTTGAAGAGTTAACAGGAACTCATCTAGTTCTCTTTATTCTATTTTATCTCCCTCTCCCTCTCTCTCTCCTTTCTTTTTCCTCTCTCTCTCCCCCTCCCTCCCTCTATGTGTATGTATGTAAATGTTTGCATACACACATGCACAGACATACACACATACACATACAGATATGTATGTGCTTTGTCACCCATCCCCTATTGATAGGGTGCACCACACTCTTGAATGTATAAATAAATTATGTACTTCTCTGACTGTAACTTGTGCTGGCTTTCTCTTTTCAGTGACTAGCAAGGATTCTGAAAATTCTTGTTACACATACCATCTCAGAGTATGGTCGAATGTTGAAAGGAAAGACAGTAGCTGCTAATGCACACAGAAACTCCGGACTCATCCACATTGAACTGAGGTCTGGGACATTGTGATATAAATATCTAAAAAACTGCATCAAAGTAACAGGATATTCTCTGAGCCAAGATCCTTCTTCTTCTGATTGCCACGGCTGTTATGAAAGTAAGAAGAGAAATAAAGAATTAGCATAGGCTACTCTTTAAAAAGTATGAGAAACTCACTGTAAACATTGAAAACACACATATTAGCACAAATTCAATTTAATGACTTGTATATCATGAAATGTTTGTATGTTGCAAAAACAGTCTTTTCCCTATACAATATGGATATTCAAAATTGCTTTTTTGTGCACGAATGTTTGTGGCAGCCCTTTTTGTAGTGGCTAAAAACTGGAAACTGAATGGATGTCCATCAGTTGGAGAATGGCTGAATAAATTGTGGTATATGAATATTATGGAATATTTACTATTCTGTAAGAAATGACCAACAGGATGATTTCAGAAAGGCCTGGAGAGACTTACACGAACTGATGCTGAGTGAAATGAGCAGGACCAGGAGATCATCATATACTTCAACAACAATACTATATGATGACCAGTTCTGATGGACCAGGCCATCCTCAGCAACGAGATCAACCAAATCATTTCTAATGGAGCAGTAATGAACTGAACCAGCTATGCCCAGAAAAAGAACTCTGGGAGATGACTAAAAACCATTACATTGAATTCCCAATCCCTATATTTATGCAAACCTGCATTTTTTATTTCCTTCACAAGCTAATTGTACAATATTTCAGAGTCTGATTCTTTTTGTACAGCAAAATAACGTTTTGGTCATGTATACTTATTGTGTATCTACTTTATATTTTAATATATTTAACATCTACTGGTCATCCTGCTATCTAGGGGAGGGGGTTGGGGGGTAAGAGGTAAAAAATTGGAACAAGAGGTTTGGCAATTGTTAATGCTGTAAAGTTACCCATGCATATATCCTGTAAATAAAAGGCTATTAAATTAAAAAAAAAAATTGCTTTTTTTCTGAAATAAAAGAGACTTATTCTGGGTATTTTCTCTGGCACTCTCCCATGCTTCCATTGGAAAGCTTTTCCTCCTCAACTCTAAATACTTATTGACTTCATCTCAAAAAACTATTTTCAATGTAACTGAGGAAAAGTAACAATAAGCAAATTTTTAAAAAAAGACTTTTTAAGTCCCAACTAAAATTTCTTCTTTTACTGGAATCCCTCTTAATTCTAGTGACTTCCATTTGCTAATTAGTTCCAATATATTTTGCATATAAACTTGTTTTGTAAATATTTATTTGTATTTTTCTCCCCCATTATATGATAAGACACAAAAATAACAAAACCAGTGCTAGTACCACAGCTTGGATAAAAACATGTAGCAATGTGCGAAATAAATTCCAGGGTCATTTCATAGTACATTGGTTGATACTTGCTCATCCCATTACAATAACAATTATCTCAGATTGCCTAATTCTGTATTCTTTCTAATCAAGTCTAGGGCTACTTAAGTATAAGGACAAACTACCTCAATTAGCCCCACATACTATATACTATAATACAAATATTTTAAGACATTACAAAATGCAGTACTACTATAATAGTATAATAATAATGTTAGTAGGCTATAATAGAATACTAGTACAATAGTACAATAACTAATGTACCTAATAATGCTAATACAGCAAAAACTTGAAGTATGTTCAATATATTCTTTAAAAAGTAAAGAAAGCAAGACCACACTTTTTAAAGATTTCCATTAAAAACTGTTTAAAATATTTTTTCAAATTGCTATACATATGGCTATATAAAATGACCCCCAAATCTAAGGGTTTTTTTTGAAGCATTGAGGATTGTCAATCTATAATCACATGTTTTAAAATATTGCTTTGATTTTTGTCTTTGTATAATGAGGCAACATAGTTTGACGGGAAGCACACAGGTCCTGGAATCAGAGGATTTTAAAATTCACAGTTCAGTGCTAATGTTTGCTTATCTGTGTAACTGAAAAAACTCATTTAACTACAATGAGCTTCAGTTCCTCAACAATGGGAGAAAAGTACTTGTACTATAAAACATTATGCAAAAGTGAACTATTATTTAAAGGTATCTATGATGGTTTTATCATTCTGTAATCTGTATAAAGTAAGAATGTATCCACATACACAATTTTTCCAGATTGGTATGTGTATGTGACCACATTAATCTCTAGATCAGAATTTCAAACATTTGTGGCACATTTATCTGCAAGTATATCATAGTATAGAATAGGAGAGTGTGACAGACATGGAACCAAGTACCAAGATAAATCCTGGCTCTGCCATTGTGTGCCCTTGGGCATTTGTCCACTTCATCTTTCTGGTTCTCCATTTCCTCCTTTAAAAAGTAGTCTCTAACCAGGCAAAGGAAGAAAATGACTTCTAATCACCAGGAGCTGAAACCCCTTTGACTCTATTTGTCCTGTATATGTGTGCTCACATTTGTTCTTATACTTGTCCCTACTTTCCCCATAAACCCCCAATATTAAATATGCCTTGCACAGTATTTCTCAGAAGGTAGTGGTGAAGAAAATTCTTTGTCACAGTTTAAAATGCTACATGCTTGAAAGCTAATAAGGAAAACGTCATAAAAGAAATACTATAGGCCTTCAATCCCAATACCATAACATTAATAACAATACATGATATAAGAGTAGGAGACAGAAAAACTACCCAAATCAATTTAAAAACAGAAGGCTCAGATCTTTGCAACTGAATTAAAACATAAGCTACATGTCAAGGAAGTACTTTAATCATTGGGTGAGGGCAGATAATGCCACTCAGGGAATATGGAACGAACACCTTGGGATTGGCTGGAAGAATCAGAAATGCTTCTGGAACAGTTTTACCTACCAAGGAAGGAAGATCAAAATCTGGCATTCCAAAGGCAGCCAGTCTATGAGTGGAACTAGCCAGGCCTGAGAAAGGGAATCTCTAAGAGCTAGAAGAAAGTCCTGCCTTCCTCACTACTGATTCCTCATGAAACTGTGTCAGTCTAAGAGATCTGTCAGAGCCAGAGATGACCCACTGGCAACTCAAAGTGGTAGCAGTATTCCTCTGAAAGTGATGCCTAATCATAGCACCTGCATCAGGATTCCAGAGATATGCGAGGATGAGAGATACGATAATAAAAATATCATATATTGGTACAAATGCTTTAATAAGGTTCTTCTGTATCAATGTAAGGCATTATTTTCATGGAGATGAAAACTGTAGGAATTAGATTCTCAAAGTAACACAGTAAATCTATAGTGCAGTGGACCATTTTGATTAATGTCCTTTTATTCAGAATAATAGAGGCAGATGGAGTTATTAATGTTTCTCAATGCTTCATCATACTTACTGAATTTAGCATGCTACGAAGCATTCCCAATAACAAAAAAGCAGCTTCTGTGCAAACATTATGGATTGAAGACACCACAGTTCCACTGGAAGCAGGAACTCCAAAGATAAATGTCCAAATGGAGTCCAAATCAAACTATGGGAATAAAGTGAAACAATAATTAAGTATAGATTCTTTTCCTCAACAGGAAGCTGGATTTCTAATATTTTAACATCTTTCAAATAAAATCTTTAAATGATCAGATGGATATTGGTCTAATAATCACAAAAACAGATTTAGTGTGAAGAGACAGAATGAGAGGCAAACTTCACTTTCTCATATATCCTATAATATCTTTCTATCTAAAAAAGATAAATTGTAAAAGATACTGACCAGAACATTCTATCTTATATATTTGTTTTGCCTTATCAACATAAATAGACTATATTTTATAAGACTACATATATTCTTTCAATACATTATTACAAAAGAAGAATTTCCAGAATAAATTATACATGATAGTCAAAGGAATGAAATCATTTGGAACTAACTAGTAAATTAAAGCACAATAATTTTCTCAACCGATTCTCAGAAAATAATTTTCATGAACACCATCCCCCAAAACAAGCAAACAAAGAACTTTCTAATTTGGTTTAAGTTCTTGCCACTAAAGTAAGGTATAGTTGTGAGGATTTGTTTCTTGCTAAGTGCATTTTTTTTTTAACCATATGAGCATGAAAAATAATTGTCATGAGATTAAACAGATCTCTATCAGGTTACTCATTCCTTTATTAGGCCAACATTAGGATACACAGCGGAGGATTTTAATTTTAAAAGGATTAAAAAATACTGGAATTGACTAAGATAACTTTAGCATTTTAAAGGGTTTGTGCTTCAGGATGCTGAGGCATATAATTAAATCTAAGGTAACTTGAAAATCCTTTCCATGCGTGACTACTTAGTTATCTCCTTACCTTCTACAAGAAGCTTTGTTGAACCCATCTTAATTCCAGTGCTTTTTCTCTATCATTTTCTCTTTATTATAGGTTGCCTTGAATATCTTTGCATGTTGTTTTCCCTATTTCCCAATTAGAGTGCAAGCTCCTTGAAAGCAAGGATTGTCTTTCGCTTCTTTTTATATCCCTAGTGCTTAGCACAGTGCTAAGCTAGGTGCTTGATAAATACTATTGATTAATATATTGGTTTATGCTTAATTGTTAGAAAATTGGAAAGCATAAAAGCTTTACTTTATATTCCGCTTTCTTAACTTAGATATCTTACTTTAATCTATTTACAAGTTAATATTAGTTTTTAATAATCAAAAATGATTTTAAACATGATATTTCTTCAATAACACAAGTCATTTGTGAAAATATAAAATTAAAGTCTTTTATTTTCTACTTTTTCAAAAGACAGCTATATTCTTAAAATAAAGAATAAAATCCCACAAAATCCTTTGGGTCAGCAGTGAAAATGTTCACTTCAGTGTTATTTTCTGATTGATAAATCTTACGAATACAGGAAAATAATGTGCTTATCTTATTTATAATACAAGTCACCCTTATTGTGAATTTAGAGTAAACCTGTTTTCAATTTTCTATTGTCATCTTTATACATATGTACTAATTTACAGATTTAACACAGAAATGTTTTTTGAAGAAATTAACCGATAATTCCCACTGGTAAATTTGTTCCCTCCCTCCTGACTAACCCACACTTCCAATCCCCAGCCCCAAATTACACTTGCGCCTTGTTAGATAAATTCCTACCTGGCAACCCTGATTACATCGGCTGCTGATGACAGGTACACTGACCTGTAGGTTTTCAGGCAGCTCAGCAACTGGCTGTTGCAGAAAGAGGGCCATGAGGAGGAAATAAAGGGCAGGGACGTTAGTATGCTTAGGGAGAAATGACTGAAGAACTGGAAAACCAGGAAAATGACAAGCATCCCGGTTAATCTCCCTAATAGCTGATCGCCCGCCAGCACTTCTGCCCACGTTGAATCCTTTAAAAAAAAAAAAAAAAAAAAAAAAAAAAAAAAGAGAGAGAGAGAGAGAGATAAAAATTAGTGTAAAATTCTTGGCATACCAAATTTTATTGTGTCTATGACATAAAAATTTGGAATAAAATGGGTTAAAATGATATGTCTAAAACATTTACACTAAAAATAGTCAACTATATATACAACAAATATATACCAAACACAACCTCCAGAGGTAGTGGACTCTACTTCCCTTGGAGTTTCCAAGCAAATGTTGGACAACCATTTGTCTAGTGTATAGTATAGATATTTCTTTTTGGGTAGTTTTTGGACTAGACAATTGATAAGGTACTTCCAATTCTGAAATTCTGTGATGCTGTGACTTTAAAAAACATAAAAAATTAGTACAAGACACAGGGGAAATTGAGGGGGGAATGTGAAAATATTTTGGAAAAATTTTCTCATGAAAATGAAAAGTTTTTTTCATTAAAAAGCATGAATGTTCATTTATTTCTCTAAATGGGAAGTGAAAGAAAACATTCAGGCAGGGTATACATAACAAAAATATTAAGCTGCAACTTCTATGCAAGCTATGGAAACCTGCAAAGTTTCACTGAATAAAATCATAGATTATGTCATTGGAAAAGATGTCAAATAAGAGTAGTCCAATCCCTTCATTTTAAAGATAAGGAAAGTGAGACACAGAAAATTTAATGTTCTGTCCCAAGTACATAGTTTATGGGCCAAACTGGGACTACAACTAAAATCTCATTTTGTCTAGGAGGCATCAAAATATGGTGTAAAAACCTAAATTATAGGTATTTCAAGTTTGAAATCCTCTATGAATCTAGAGAATATCACACCACCAAACAAAATAAAATTTTCCCATAGAATAAATTATTACTTAACTAGTCTGTAGTGGATCTGGAGCTTTTAAAAATTAATTCGAGGCAGCAAATTGGCACACCAGCCCTGAAGTCAGGAGGACCTGAGTTCAAATTTGACTTCAGACACGTAACACTTCCTGGCTGTGTGACCCAGGGCAAGTTACTTAATCCCAATTGTCTCAGGGGGAAAAAAAATTCATTTATATGACAATATGAATCAATTAATATAATGGCATATTTGGATGGTAGATATAGTCAACCACCCAAAGGGCAGAAACAATCACCATCACCAACTTCCTCTTTTAGAGCTTGAATATAGGTCTCTGTACATCTGTATAGCTGAATTTCTGGTTAAAAGCTATTTCTATCTTTAATGTTTAGCTCACTCTGATGCTTCCATGAGTTTATTAACATTTTGAGAACAAATCACAAAAAGGAAATCAAGGAACCTGATTTTTGCCTCAAGTATTCTCCCTATAATCTCCTTATAAGAAGTTGGTTTGCTTGGAGGTCTCTACTGAAAAAACACCAACCACTTCTATATTTTTTACTCAGAGAACCTAATACGGAATTTGGAACATAAACAATGCAACTAATAAGCAGCTTGGACAAGTCACTCTATCTTTGACTCAATTCCTTCACTTATAAAAAGAAGCTTGAGTAAATTATCTGTAAGGATTTCTCAAGCTTTCCACAGTGACAGAATCCTTTACTTCTTGTAATAAAATTTTCTAATAAAATTTTTAATAACTATTAGCAGACAACATAAAATCCATTAAAAAAAAAAATAAAAGCAAATCAACTTGAGGTATTTCAAGATACCTAGCAGCAGTTTTGAGAAATTCTACTCTAATTTTTGTTGCTGTTTTTCAGTGTCTGACTCTTTGTGGCTCCTTGTTTTTTCTTGGCAAAGATGCTAGAATGATTTGCCATATCCTTTTACATTTCATTTTACAAATAAGGAAACTGAAGCAAATGGAGTAACTGACTCATTTGTAAGTGTCTGAGGTCAGATCTGAATTCAGGGAAATGAGTCTTCCTGACTCCAGACCCAATACTCTAGCCACTGCATCACCTAGCTACCCTTCTGCTCTAATTCTAACTTTTTTTTTTTTTTAAGATATTACTACTCTGAATTAAAAAAAAAAAGCTTTGATTTCACACAATAAATAAATTACAGGTTGAGAAAGATAAGTATAGCTAGATGGCACAGTGCATAATACTCCAGACAGGAAAACCTGCATTCAAATCATAAAATCACAGCTGACCTGAGAAGTTCTTCCTGGTCTTCCTTAATGCTAAGGCCTTTCCTTTGAAATCTCTCTCTCTGTATAACACATACACAATAGTTGTTTGTATATAGTAGTCTGGATATTGTTCTGCGTCTATCCTCCAATCAGACTATTAACTCCTTCAGTACAAGAACTAATTTTGTTTTTCCCTGTGTCCTCAATCCTTGGTATAATGTCTGGTGCCTACTAGATGTCCAATCAACCCTTATGAAGGATTTACCCAATAACTTAGTGAATAACTATAAACTTAGACTCTTCACTTCAGAAGTTAACAGTTTTCAAATTGAGCAGAGAAGGAATGAGCCAGACTGGTGATTTATTAGTGAGAATTCGTGTGACTTGAGCACAAGGTGGAGAGATGTTACAAAGCTGGATGGGCTACAGGTTCCATGAGCTAAAGGACCCAGTAATCACAATCTGTTTCTAAGGTCAGGTAGAACATAAAATCTTACCTCTTCAAAGTAAAAAGTTTCATACCTAGTACGGTGCCAATTTTATTGGTCAAGACAGAATCTGTTTGCTCAAGCCAGCCTCCACCACTGAGCCCTTCTTTAAATTTGATGAGAACAGACTGGTTACTCAGCAAGACAACCAAAATCCTCATGGCTGCAGTCACTGTAGTTGAGTGCAAATGTTCCTCAGTAAACATTAGGAGCCAGTCAAAGCCTAATGTTCTAACCAGGTCTTCACAAGCTCTACTCAAAGGGAAGAGGATTAAGTTTCAGAATTAGTTTCAGGATTTAGTCAGACACAATTCAAAACCTTATTATGAAATAATTTTAATTTTTTATTGTTATAAAAGATATCAAAATGCAATGTTTCATTAAAATGAATTGATGATGCAGAGACTTTATTTCTCTACATATTCTTAAGTAAGGTTGGTTGACTTATACTATCAATTTCGGAAGGATATTAAACCAAAGGGAAAGACAAACAATCAGCATGTAATGTCAAGGAGTTCTACTTACTGTATATTAATGCTAGTCTTTTCCTTTGATGAGTAGACTAGTTTGAGTAGAATATCTAACAGTCTATTTCTCAAAAGGATAAGATTAGCAGATACAAGACCTCCAAAATCTTCCTCAGTTCCTAAAAAAGAAAAGAGAATAATTAAACTTTGGATGTGAGACAGCTCATATCCCATGAAAATATTTACTGGATTTTCTTCCCCAAACAAGTCATCTAGAAAACCTTTTGTCTCACACATCTCACAAATAACATGGAAACAGAAAAACCTAAAGTAAAGTCAGATTCCATTTCTCTTAATCTTTAGGTATGATTATCTAAGCTCTGATCTAATCTAAACTGCTAACATTCATTATTCTTATACATATTAAAATAATTTTGTTGCATAAAAAGTAATTCACTAACAGAAAAAAAACAACTTCTTGCCTCATAGAAATAAAACATAACAAAATCCCATGACAATGTAAAAGTGTAAGTGGATGTAAATATACTTCTTTCCCTAATTGTGTAAAATTATGGAACAGGGATAAAGGAGGAGAAAAGATGGTGGGGTAGAGGAAAATGAGAGTAAGAGATGGAAGGATAAGAAGAAAAAAGTCAAAGAAGAAAGGGAAAGAAAAGAAAAATGTCACTGAGGGGGTGAAAAGGGAACATAGAAGCAAAAGATGAAGAAATTTCTGGTAAAGAGGTTAGAATTAAAAGAGATGAAGGAAATAAGAAAAGGGGAAGAGAAAGAGAAAGAAGCAGGAGAAAAGGAGAGTTATAAAAATAGAGAGGAAAAAGTATTTGTTGAAAGAAGGTTCTTTCATATTCCTTGGCATAGGCTATGACTGAGGAGTGGAAAGGGGAAGGTTATATATTCCTTAGTATATCTAGGTTAAAATCTCTCTTGAGTTTCAATCCTCTCTCACCAAGTATACCATCACATTTCAAATTGGATATCCCGGATTGCAAAGATTTTGAGATTTGAATATTTTCAGAATCAACATATATAAAATAATTATCTTTCTCCCCCAAAACTACCCTATTCCAAACTTTCCTATTTCCGTCAAAAACA
The DNA here is from genome assembly GCF_902635505.1 of Sarcophilus harrisii. Taxonomy (NCBI): domain Eukaryota; kingdom Metazoa; phylum Chordata; class Mammalia; order Dasyuromorphia; family Dasyuridae; genus Sarcophilus; species Sarcophilus harrisii. The sequence continues at coordinate 152,476,114 of NC_045431.1, forward strand.
GCCACCGTTGGTTCAATCTCTTTGGGTCTTTAGTTTGGTATTAACCTCAGCTCCTCATTCTCCCTCACCAATCTAGATACTCAGATACTCATCTTACCATGTCTATCCCACAACACATCACTTTCAATTCCTTCTTCCTACCTGAATTCAGGTTGTCTTCATTTCTCACCTGGATGATCATGAGAGCCTCCTAACTTGCCCTGACTCAAGTCTCTCCATACCAAATAAGTCAGTGACTTTAAAAAGATCTAACTACACCCTCTTCCTCTGCTCCCTATTGTTTTCAGGAACAAACACAAATTCCTCCATTTATTTTTTAAAGACCCGCACAACATGGCCCCACACTATCTTCCTCGTCTCAACCAATATTGCTGCCCTTTCCTGGGGGTCTCTCTCTTTCCTGCATATCTCCTATGTCATTGTGGTTTGGGACTGAAATTTATCCACACCTCCAATTCCTTTCTTCCTTTAAGATTCAGCTCCAGTACAATTAGAAACCTAATTTTCAATATTATTCATAAGAAAGCAAGGGAATGTCAGAAAAAAAAATCTATCTTCTGCTTCATTGATTCATTAAGCCTTTGACTGTGGGGGTTCACAACAAAATGCAGCAAGCCCTCCAAGAGATGAAATACCAGTTCCTCTTATTTGTTTCCTGAGAAAACTGTATGTGGGCCAATAAGCAACAGTTCAGAATGCAGAACAACAATTGGTTTAAGATAGAAAAAGGAATACAATAAGGCTATACATTGTCACGTTATTTATAAATTTAATTTATATGCAGAGTACATAAAACTCAACCAACCAGGATAGATCAAGGAAAGAGATGTGAATTCAACCTTTTTGTCCTAAAGGCTCTCTCTCTATCCATAAGACCAAGATGGCGCAATGGCTATGAGAGGGGATCACTGCACTGATGACTGTAACCCTACTGATGAAGCCTGTTGGGAAAGTGGGCCCCAAAAAGAGTAGAATGTTTGAGAATTTATATTTTTTATATATTTGGGCTGGCATTGCCTGGCCTCTGATTCTGGACAAGTCAACCAACTTGTGTATGCTCTCATTTTCCTCATCAACAAATGATAACCACACCTGCTCTTAATTTAGTGGGATGTTGTGAAAATAAAGTGTGACCTGTAAAAAGATCAAAGAATATCTTTTCCTTCATACAGAGTAAGTGGGTATTGTTACAGAAACAGTGGTCAATTTAAAAGCTGCAATCATACCTGCATTTCAAGCAATTTTCCATTTCTACACCATGTATTTGCTAAAAAATATGATAAGGTAGTATCCAATTGTAATTAAATCCTTCTTTCCATAAATGATACTGTTTGTAGGGGAAAGAAATCAAAGATAGTATATGCGCAGGTCATGGGACCTGGAGGAAAGTTGAGTGGCAAAGAGGATTATCTTGAAAAGTTCCTTTATTTAGTATGTTCCAGAAAAGTCCATGTAAGTAAAAAAATTTAAAACCCAAATAAATAGAGGTTCTTAACTATTTTGTGTCATGGATCCCCTTTGAGAATCTGGTTACGCCTTGGAATTCCTTCTCAAAGTAATGCTTTTATATGAACAAAATACAAAACATAGGATTACAAATGAAACCAATTATCTTGAAATGCAGCTATCAATTTTTTTCATTTTCAGCTCAAAGACAAGAACCACTGTATCTAAGGGTACTGAATTATAAAAGAATGCTTCTATAAAGTTTTATAAAATGCACAATTTGGAAGAAGCAGGGGAAAGGAAATCACATTTTAATTAATTTTATTTTTCTATGATAAATATTCAGATAAGGATTCAGTAGATTCATAACACAAAAATTCTGTTTTCATTTACACATTTGCAACTTCACTTTAATATTGCTTGTTCAAGTTACACGTACTTTTTTAAAACTGAATTTTCTCTCTGTAAGTTTGTACAAATATGCATATGTATATGTATATGTACATGTATATAACTTAAAATATCAAAAAATTTGTATTTGTGTCCTGTGCTGTACCTTTAATTTTCTTCTGTGTATTAAAAAAAAGTTTTTTTATTGAATTTTTTTCATATATCTTACCAACCTACCAACTCCTCCCTTTTATTCACCCCCACCACCATAGAAACTCATGCTTTCTAGATGTAAATCTGAGCTTTGAATTACCATCATAGGTCTGTGCAACCCATGAGAGAGGGAAAAAGTATGGCTAAATAGAGAAAATTAAGAAATTACTACCAATACAATTTTAGATCTCATTTTGGCCTGCCAAAATAAATGTTCCTACTACTGTTATTTTTCTAATCCTATAGCTCTTACCTGTGTCCAGTTTTTCTTCATTGTTTATTTCCATGACTACAAATTTTTCACAGACAGCAAATGTTGGCAAAGTAGAAGCAATAAACTGTCCAAACCTTGAAACACAGGAAACATAAAATAAAGAATGGTGTCCGTTTCACAAAAGATACTTTTTCCAGCCCAGTGACCAGCATTTGGTGTTTTATCAATTCTAGTTGAAAACTGATTAAATTAATACTTAATATTTTTCTTAGGAATCAAACCAATAACTCTAATAACTTGTTTTAAAATAAGTTTTAAAGATACAAGAATGAAACTAAAGACAGCAATTATCTGGAAATATGCAACATATCAAGTATGAATAAATATAAGTTACCCAATCTTAATTTAATTCATCTCTAAGTGCTGTACAGAGTTTTTTTAAAAAATTCATTTCTAATAGGCTCTCTATTAGATTATCTTACACTGGGCTGTTGTAAAACTTTCATTTCAAGGCTCCAACTATTTGTCTCCTCCATTCCCTGGCTGATAATTTCATCTAAGAAGATCAACATCATTTGTCTTATGTCCCTTTATGTTTTCTCTTTTATTCCTCAGAATCTTTTGGTCTTTATTCTCTCTTTTCCACAGGTTTCAGATAAAGAAGTGGTCCTATCTTTTTATCAAAACTAACTTCTCTACCTTGTCTTTGATTCTAGCCCATCTTGTTTTAATAATCAAGCCCTCTCATTTTTCATTCTTTCCTACATCTTCCCTTTGCCTACAAGCAAGCTTAGATCTAAAAGCCTGAAAACAAAACAACATATTCTTCCTTTCAGATTATTAGATATTCAAGGCATTGTGTACACACACACACACACACACACACACCCCTTTCCAAACTTCCAGAAAAAGTAGTCTATAATTTCTCATTGCCCATGCACTCCTCAAATCCCAATAAGCTAGTTTCTCTTTTATCAATCTATTGAAACTACCTTCTTTTAAGATCAATGATTTTTTTAACTTAGTATTTTGTCTTTATATTATCTATATTTCCCAACATAGTCCTACCTCCTCCCTCTCTACGATAGCCATGCAAATAACAAGAAAAAAAGTTTAGTTAAACTAAAATCAAAACCCAGTAAATTCTTATTTGCCCAGTATAATGGCCCTTTATCAGTTTCCACCATCCTCAGTGTTCATGATGCTCCTGATTCACTTCTTATCTTATTCTTATTCTGAGAATATCTTGGCTTTTTTTTTTCCCTCCTGTCTTCTAAGAATTATCCCTTGGATCATCTTTTTATCCTCACACTAAACTCTGTCCCAAAACCATCTCATTCATTCCCTTTTCTTCAATAAAATCATCGTGGTATAGAGCGCTGGCTTTAGAGTCAAGGAGATCTGAGTCCAAATGATGCATCAAATACATACTAGTTATATGACTCTGGCATCTTTCAGTCTTAGTATCTCCATTTGCAAAATGGTGATAACGATAGCATCTATAACACAAACTAGTTGAGAGGATCAGCTGAGATAACATATGTAGAACATTTTGTAAACTTTAAAGACCTGTGTAAGTGTTAGCTGATATTGTCACTATTACATGCCTCCAAATTTTCTATATCTAACTCCTATGTCTCTCTAAGCTCAGTTCCACATTTTTTAAATTCTCAATTTTTCCAACAAATAAGGAACATTTCCAAATACCTAACAGAAAATCAAGATTTTTTTTAAAAAAAATGCTAACCAAGTGCATATGAAATTATAGAAATTCATTTCATGCCACTAGCTTCTTCTTAAATAAAATCTATATAATAAAATCCATGTTACTTCCAAAACTGTCCTGCTCATCTGTGGGCAGTTTTGAAACTTCTGAAATTCCTTTTGTTCTTTAATGTGCATTAAAAAAAATATTCAGTGGTACTTTTTTTTTTCTTTCTTTCTTTTTTCCTTTTTTTTGCATCATTATCACTGATACCTCTTCAGTCTCCTTAAAAACTAAGAAAAACAAATAAGTACCATTATCACCACAAAAAAAAGGTCCTTCTATCAAAGAAGCATGAGTCACACAAAATGATATGATGGCCATGTTCAAAAACTCTTGTTTCCTTCTGTGATGGATTTTTTTGAATCCATCACCTCTCTGTCATGATGTAGGCTGAAAGCTTCCACAAAAAGCAGAGATGGATGATCATAATACTGATAAGAGATACTCAATCTCTCAAATTTGTTATGCTTTATAACGCTGTTGCTCTTGTATAAGTTGTTTTCCTGCTTTGACTCACTTCATTTTGTACCAATTCATACTAAACAGGATTCTCTGAAATCATTTTTTCTTATAATACATAATATTGTATTATATTTATAATGTAATGTGTTTAGTCATCCCTCAATTGCTAAGTACATCCTTATAGTTCTTTGTCCTTCCCCTACCCTCCAACCTCCTTAGCCAACTTTCACAGTTAGTTTGAGAGCATGAAGTTTATTTTGCTCACAGTTATTCCCTCTCCATCCTCCAGAAAAAAAAAGAAAAAGAAAATGAAGAAAATTTTGATAGACATAAGAAAGAAGTCTGAAAGTAAATAAGTGAAAAAGAATGAAAGAGTTACACCAATCAATTCTAACACTTCAGGTAAAGAATTCAATAATTTATCTTCTTCAATAAGACAACCTAGATATGAAAACATAGCATGAATGTCTACACTTAAAATCACACATGTGGTCTTGATTATTCTTTGCACAGCTTACTTCAGTAATTTCACTTCAGTACCAAATTAAATTTTTTTAAACGTCAGAAAAAAGTTTGTATTACCTGAGTAAATCATTGCTATTGGGAAAGCCTTGGAGTAAGTAGCTCAGCACATTACTAATAGCAACAATTGTGGGTTGAGACAAAGACATATCTCGAAGTGTAAGTAGCAGCTTTGGGATTAACTGAAATTCCCTCATTAATTTAGCATTCTTTGAGGCTTCACTGAAAGAGAAAGCAGTTTTAATGAACAGTTCTGGCTTCATTTCCAAACTATAATATTCCTTTACCTACTGAAAATTAGTTTAAAACATGGGTAATAACTAATACCTGGACTCTGTGAGTAGTTCAATGAAGTGTTCAAATAATGAAAGATGCAACTCATATGGTGCATGAAGCCAGACCTATAATATAAAATTAATAGTGGTGATTGTAGGCATATTTATTTAGTTTATAGATCATAACTTCTCTTAAAGCAGAGACTAAATTTTATCTCCATTTTGAATTGTCTCCAGAACCTAGAACAAAGATCTACATATAGCAGTGATGACTGATGATAAGTTTATCAAATTTGGTTCCCCTCAATTTTATCAATGTAATTAGTGAAACTGATTTGTTGATGATAAAATTATGCATTATTATTTCTATACATACTTCAAAATCACAAAGCAAATCTTGGAAGGCAGTTGAGTTTGGAATGATGGATGTCTCATGTCCACTATCAACAGTTCCCACCAAAGAGAAAGTCAAATGGAGAATGTGACTATTAAGAAGTGAACGTTTCTTTTTCAGCAGCATTGCCAATAACTAAAATAAAAGATGTGAAATACCAGTTGATAAAACATCTTGAATATTAAAAAATGCATACAGTAGAGAACATTATATACCTGATTACAAAGAACAAATTGAATAGGACTAAACAGATTTGTCTATTCTTTTTATATAAACTTTTCTGGAGCCGTTATACTTTTGAAAGACTACAAAAATTACAAAAACCTATATAATTGTTTTTCAAACTACTTTTTCATCTATTTCTAGAAATTGTGAACTAGAGCTTTAAAATATATGGTACAATACATAACAAAAAGAAATTTAAATCTCCAAATACTTGTTTCTCTGATCTATAGAAAATTTAGTCCTTTTCTAATCATATTTACATATAGTCATAGCCCCACTAAGATTTATCGAGGTGGGGTTGCAATGAAAATAGGGAGTGATTATAGACTTTTAGGAAATATATTTCAGGACCTCTAAAGAAAGTCAGTATGTGTCAACACATCAAGAACAGAATATATAATGATGCCAGGTACATGTGGCAACATGTCATTTATTTAAGCCAGGATCTTAGGCACCAATCCTAGTTTGGATAATTATGCTTCAGGAAGCATAATTTATTTGTGCTTATTTCACCATTTCACTAAACCAAATTCTCGGAAATCCAGAGCTATGCCATTTCTTCTCTGCAGCTATTTATGATCCAATGAGAATTTCAAAGTATGTAAAACCTATAATAGAATAATTTGTCTGACCAGGAAAAGTTTGATGAGTCAGAAGGAAAAAAATAATGAATATAAGATACTAATAACTTTGTTATCATTTCATACTTTTATAAGTATATGTAACGAATGAATTACAAGATTCTTGAGTGAATCTAGATTATATTTCTACTCTGTAGCTTGAAAAATACATTACTAATCATTATGAAAACAAAAGAAATTTTTACAAGGAAAAAAATAATAAAAATCTAAACTTCATATTTACATACCTGATAACCCTTGATTCTCTCCATTTCTTTACTGGCTAGTGGGTTACTCTTTACTACACAAACCAGGGCCTTTACAGCGGCATACAACCCTTCCACATCTGATGCCATGGCCACTAACCCCAAAATGGCAGCAGCCCCACCAATGTACTGTAAAGTCGTGGCAACGGGCTTAGGTACAAATGTTCTTACCCCTGAATAAAAGACAGTGAGAAATAATTAGGGCCAAATCTCCAATTTTAAAAAAATAATAAATATAAAGTAATGCAATCCATTTTGATGGCCCTTGGATATAAATTCCATATATCTATCCTTTTCCAAAATGATAATTATAATAAAATCAAGGTAATCCACACATAGTAGGTGATTAATAAATGCTTTTTTCATTCATTTATAAATATTGTGAATTGATTTATATAAAATGGATTGAACAATGCAAGAGATTATTTTTGCTGATTTGGTCTCACAATGATTAAAAAAATAAATGATTTGTGGAATTTTAGAATCAATTCCAGTAGGGGAATTGTTGACTTAAAAGTTGACTTTTAAGTGGCCATCGTCTCTAGAAAGCTCTTATAAAAACTATATCTAGAACTTGTCCATTAAAATTTGTCCTTGCACCATAACAGAAAGGATTCAGGTAGTACATTAGAATTTTTTAAAAAATATAATTTTCTAATTCTGAGAGAGAAGTGAGTCAATTCAGCACGAATAATAAAGAAGAAAGTCAGTCTCAGAGTCAGGAAAACCTAAGTTCAAGGCCTGTCTCTGGGCAAATCATTTACCTTCTTGTCCTTTAAGAAACTCTCTACAAGATGAAATCACAAGTTTGCCGCCCCCCCCCCCCCCCAAAAGACAAATAAAAAAGACATTAGAATTTTTCACTTTTAGGTGAAATTTGTGAGTATGCTGGTATAATAGGTTTTTAAAAGTTAGTGATTACTTGTGAAGAACATAATTTGTGGGCACATAATATATGCTTAATTAATTTTGACTTACATTAAGAGAGTAATATGGCAAGAATACCAAACTGAACCAGATTCTGAGATTAAATTTTCAATGTGAGCCTCTGAAATTGGTGAACAATACAAATCAGGGCTTGATTTATTGTTTTGTGGATTATCAAAACTTAAGAAAGTGATGAAGAAAATGTTAATAATGCAGATTAACCTTAAAGTGTGTCCTGTGTATATTTTTTTCAGAGAGCCAGTTGTTAAGCATTTATCAGCACAGCACTGGATAAGTGACTTAAACTGTTAGTGCCCCACGCAAATCTCTAAGACTGTATGTGACAGGTGAGTTGTTGATCTGTATTAGTGGAGGGAGTCTCCACACTGGCAATCCCTGACACTTATCAAAGATCAAAATAAAAATAAGAGAAAAAAAATGTTGTTAGAATAAAGAAAAAATGGTATCAATACACTTATTACAAAACAACAATAAATAACATGCCATCAATTACTAAAATTATGAGGACTGAAAAAAATAATGGATTTTGGTTACCATGATTTGACTTTCCAAATTAGTAAAGACTAGCTGAAATCACACATGCTGTTAAGTTAATCAGATTGGGAAAAAACTATATAATTCAATATTTTATCTATACAGTTTTAAATTTATCTTGAAATATCAAGAATATATTTTGTTTATTCAATTATCTTAAATGGACAAAAAGGAAAAAATTTTAAATTTCATTAATATTTTAAGAATTTTAAAGGTTAAGAAAACTTTTCCTTTTGTAAGATCAGATAACAGTAGCTCAGTTAACATTAAGGCCATTTTAGTATTATAAAATACCACTGAGTTCTAATGAAGGAAGTATATATGAGTTGGAAGAAAACTAACTCCTAATGTTTTAAGTTTTCCCTTTATACCTGGTTCCTTGAAGCAATTACAGCAACACTAAATTTGCATTTTTATCTGACCACAAAAATCACATATATTGTGATTCCAAGCACTGTGCTGCCCAAATTGTTATATTTATTTATTACTATAATCTACAAATCTGTTGAACCAAAACAAAGAAGACAAAGGATGCAATTTCAATTCAAAAAAGAAACTAGGATAAACTTCTGAACAAATGGATTATAAAAAGGAAATATAACAACTAAAAGAAAAAGGCAAAATAATTGCCATTATGAATGACAGCACCATGAGAGTACAAGAAAACATAAAGTAATTACTTCTCATTACTATACTTAAGATTGCCATATACACACAAAGATTCACAGCAGATCTCTCTCACCTAAATAGCCAATAAGTGCAGCACCAACAGTGCGTGCTGGCCCGTTCAGATGTCCGGCTGAGTTATGTAACAATTTCACAGGGGTAGCATTCTCATGGGAGGAAATGGCTAACTGTGGAACAGAAAAAATACATGATAAAAACTATCAATGGGAATATACAAGGATTCTTTTGCTTTAAAAACTAGACTTATTTTTTTAAAAAAATTTATTTTGCCTTCCAACAGGAAAGCAAGTAAGGAGTTTCTCATAAAAACATCTCAGTTAATTATATGGAAAACATGTAATTCTGAAGACCTGCTCAGATTACAGGGGGAATAAAACCACAAAGACAGAAACAAAGACAACTATTATTGATGTAGTATCAGAAAAGACTGAAGGGGTTTGCATCAAACCTAAATACAGGAGTTCAACTGAGGATATCCCAGAACCACCATCTGCTGCCTCCATTTCAATAATCAATAGTTAATATATTTTCTATAACTCAATGAACTGCGAAAGTCAGTGAACAATGTTTTCAAAATGTTTTAGATAAAATATATCTACATCAGAGGAAGGACTCCATGGGAATACATATGGGGCCTTTGTGGTTGGTTATATTAACTCTGAAGTTGCCATAAAACCCATAGGAAAAAAATGTATCAAACAGAAATCTTTTTTTTTTAAATCACAACCAAAAAAGTGTGAAGCAACTTGACAATGGCAAGAGATGTGAGCAGAGAATCAAAAGAGTGAGTTTTTGCTCTCCCTTTGTTGCCCATGAGTTGTATGAATCTGATAAAATCCATATTCACACTCATACAAACATATGGTGGGCAGGTATATGGGTTTTTGTACATAGGGAGAGTAATACAACCTATGAGTTTACTGGTAGGGGGACTTTATGGGTAAGAAACTCTCTCTTCCAATATCATTTGGCTTCTCTCTTATTTTTAGTTTAAGGGCATAGTGGTTAAGTGACTTGCCCAGGATGACATAGTCCTTGTTTTCTTGGATGAATCTCATGTAACCACATACTTTCCCTTGATCCTTGTCTAAGATCAGGAGCTGCAGGGAAAGGGCTGATTTACACTGGTCAAGGAGAGTTCCTGATACTGAGGACATTAAAGATCTCATCAGAAACAAACAAAAAAAAAGCAACACATATGTGGGAGTAGTTTTATTTTTTAATTCTTTTTTTTCAGTCAATATGAATTATTAATATTGCGACTCTTGGCTAGAACTTCATTTCCTAAGTTAAAAGATTTTAGAAGTCAATATAAATTGTCATAAGGAAAGCAGTAAACACTATTACTGCCCTAAACTAAAACTCTAGACAATCTTTAAGGAAATATGTGATTTTTTCTAACATATGCCAATTACAGTTTATCACAAAGTAATTCCCACTTACCTGCTTGGCAATGGCTTTACTATCTAATTTGTTGTAAACTTTCCTTATTCTTGCCACTGTGAGGGAAGACACAGAGACGGCATAGAGACCAAATGACACTTTTTCTTCTGGTACTAATGACACAGGGGATGGGATGCCACTTTCAGATTTGGAATCTTTACCTTCAAAATAAGAAATAACGAATGCAGCAGAATTAATTATCTTCAAAATAAAAACAGTAAGTGGGGCTACATAAAAATTACCATCTTTAGTGCAGAGATCAAAAAATGTATTTTCCAGTCTGTTGCTTGATTACTTGCTTTTTCACAAAGGAAAGCTTCCTATTTTATTATATTCAGAGGGAGCATAACAGGATAAAACACCTCTCCTCCCCAAGGGAAGTTCCAGAGTAATCAGTATGGCCTTGGAGTGAGGGATGGGGAGGCAGTGAGGTGTCCTAGTTTCAAAAGCTTGTGGGACTTGACAGCTATGTATTCACTCTCAAAATTGCTTTCTGAATCATGGCTGCCTCCTGTAAATTCCTTCTGCCATCTGCTGTTTTTCTGTTGAATTGCAGCAGCTAGTAGCAGAATTCAGAGAAGGTAACTTACCCAATTAAGATCTACAGGAGCTTATATTCAATAACAACATTAAATACTCCTAAGGTCAAATCTGACCTATTTATTCACTTTACTTCTCTTTTCCTGCCTCTCTGGGTATATGAAACTGAGAGAGTAAGTTCCTTTCACCTTCCATTATGTTCCTGGAAAATGGCACTAGAACTATAGAGATTACTTTGGAGTTTAATTGAACAAAACTGATGAGAAAGGTGTGGATGCCAACTTTTGTTGTTACTCCAGCTATGCTCAAATATGCTTTTCCAATTATTTGACTTTACACTCTAAATTTCATTTTGGATCAATATATTTATTTATTTAAGTAAGGCTATAAATAAGTATTTATTATTTAAGTTCAAGAACAGGTTAGAAAGGAGGGGGGTCAATACATTTATTAGGTACAATGAAAGACTATATCATTTTAAAAATCTATGATTTCTTTGAATTGGGCATATTCTCCATTATAGCATAAGCCTATAATTTATTAGACAATAACTTTGTGGCAAAAAATTCAACCAAAGTGATAAAACAGCTCTGTCAAAGAAAAAAAACCTTGGTCTAGATCAATTTGCACAGGAACTCATGGTAAACATTTAATGGCCAATTAATATAATCCTCAACAATAAAAAATGCACTTTACCCAAAGCTTTTTTTTTTTTTTTTTTGGTTAAGGCAATTGGGGTTAAGTGACTTGCACAAGGTCACACAGCCAGGAAGTATCTGAGATCATTTGAACTCAGGTCCTCCTGACTTCAGGACTGATGCTCTATCCCCTGAACTACCTAGCTGCCCCCCAAAGTTTTTTTTTTAAGCAAAAGACAAATATGTTCTAATACCAAAACTAAGATAAATAAAAGAACAAAGAGTTATAGATAAATTTAATGTATATTAATTCAAAAGTTTTAAATAAAATCCTGGCAAGGTTACTATACAATATATCCAGAAAATAATTTAATATTATCAAATTGGATTTAGACTAGGAATTCAAAGATGGTTCAACACAAGGAAGTAAGATCATGCAAATAATACAAATAAACAATAAAACTAAATTATCTGTTTCCTTGGAAATAGAAAAAACCTTTGATAAAACACAGCACTTATTTATATTAAAAACAAAACATTCATAGAATATGTTGCAAGGAAGGTGTCCCTTCTTTACTATGTTCAAAAAGAAGATATCTAAAACTAACAATTCCATTTGAAAAGGAGAAATAATGGAAGCTCTCCTGACTTAAAGAGGGATAAAAAACAAAGATACCTTCTATATACTACTGTTTGATAACAAAGGACAAAGAGTAAAACTCAAGTTAAAAACCCTGGTACAATTAATCTATCAATTTTATAGGATATCAATCAAATTACAATTCAGATATTTCTAAGAACTAGAAATAACAACAAAGCTTATTAGGAGCAACAAAAGTTCTAGAATCTGCAAGGGAAATAAAGAAAAGTAGGAAATAGGGGAATATAATATCACACACTAAACTATATTATGAAGGAATAAATCATAACATTGATAGACATCAAGCAACAGAAAAAGTAGTTTGGGGAACAGACTAGATAAGTAAGAACCAAAAGTATTAAGACAAATTCAATGTGTTACAAAGATTAAACTCTAAAAGAATACTTGATATGAGTATGAAAGGGCACACAGCACAAACAGTAAGTAAATAAATATAAGTAGAAGGTATTATCTTTTCTGTCTTTATAAAGTTAAGTAAAAAATTATTTTCTTCCTTTTTTGCTTTGGTGAGGTTATTGGGGTTAAGTGACTTGCCCAGGATCACATAGGTAGGAAGTGTTAAGTGTTTAAGGTTGCATTTGAATTCAGGTCCTCATGATTTCAGGGCTGGTGCTCTATTCACTGCCCCTAAGTGAAAAATTCTTAACCTAAGGATAGAGACGATGATAAAAGAAAAATTATACAATTTCAGTTATAGAAAATTAAAAAGGTTTCTTTCACATGAACAAAACTGATTCAAAGAGACAAAACAGTGGCAGATGAGAAAAAAAAGGGCAAATATACTGATCCCTCAATATTTAAATATTACAGAGGTTATGTCTTTTTCTCCCAGAGGCTATTTTTAAATAGGGGTTAAAAAAAAAAAACAAACAGACTCAGAATGACTAAGAAACATTTTCCAAGACATATATTAAAAAAAAAAAAAATCAAAGAATATCAACAGTTTTCAAAAGAATACAAACTTTTAACAATCCTATGAAAAATGTATAAGAGAAATGCAAATGAAAACACCTTTGAAGATTCACCCTGCATTCAAAAAGTGGGCAAAGATGACAAAAATAAAGACCACTATGGAAAACAATTTGGACTTATGGAACAAGAAGCCAAACTATTCATATCTTAGACCCAGGATTCTTCCTCTAGGAATATATGCCAAGGATGTCAAACAGAAATGTGTAATACTTATTCACAGAAGCTCTTTTTTTAAAAAAAAGTATCAAAGGACAAAAAATAAAGTATCTGCCCGTCAATTGAATAATGGCCAAATAAGTTGTGGTAAAAATTACTTTGAGAAATTCAGAATAAAGGAATGCTTCTAAAAACAAATACAAAATGTAGTAAGAAACAATTATATATAGATACAGACATGCATATCTATACCTATCTATCTATCTATATACATATATACATCTATATAAAGGCTACAAAAATATAAGGGAAAAGAGCATTGAAGAGGAAGTCAAACTAATAAACTGTTTAAAAATATTACCAAAAGAGAAGAGGCAAGCAAAATCAACAAACATTTACTAAGTCATTACTATGTTCCAGGCCCTACAGTAAGCTTTGGGTATATCAATACAAGAAGGACATTTCCTGCACTCAAGAGCTTACATTCCAATGGAAGAAGACAAACTATTAAAGAAATCAGAAAAGGCAAGAGGATCAAAAATGATAAGAAGCTGAAGTTCAAGGCAAATAAAATAGCTGAACATACCTTACTCCTCTTGGCAGAAAAGAAAAAAATACACAGAGGGACAAGATACTGTATGTCTTAGAGGATAAAGTTGTGTACTTTGCATTTAACTGTTTTTTGTTGTTGTTGTTGTTGCTGTTAAGAAATACTCAATTCTAGAGGTAGATTGAGCTAATATCCAGAAATGAAAGTCATAAATAACAAAAGTATCCAGAAAATAACTTATTTCTAAGGAGGTTTCAGTTTGATCTAAAAAACAAAGTTCTCATTAATAGGAACTGGCCCAAGGTAGACTGGCTACTTTAAGTGTGAGGGAATGAAGAAGAATGGGTTCCCTAATATTAGTAACATTTAAGCAAAAACTTGTCTGCTTGATTCAAAGACTCCAAGACCTAATCTAGAAGAGGAAAGTTAAAGCAAAAATCTTTTAATGAGATAGTGATCCAAATTTTAGAGCTCTCTAGTAGAAGGGTGAGTTACTAAAGAATGAAGCATGCTCGCTCATGTGCACGCGCGCGCGCGAGCACACACACACACACACACACACACACATCACACTTGTGAACTCCTTTCATTACTTCTCCAACCTCCCCTAAAACATATTCTTTGTCTTCACTCCTGCTCAAACTTTTGTGTTCTCGCTTTCCAGATTCACTCCTATAGTTAACCAATTCACAATTCTACACTGAATCACTTGTCCCTCATTTTTAGTGACATCCATGTTTTGCCAAACCCTTAGCCTGGATTAATCCCAAAATTGCTCTCCTCCACTCCTACTCTTAAACTGCTAATAGGAACTGAAGGATATCACATAACTAAGTTGACTGGGTCCACAAATTTATACTTTTTATCCAATTTCAACTGAGCCTACTACTCAGCAAGCTAGTTCTCTAACTCCTCCCTAAATGAATCTCTCTCCCACTTCCAAACCTTTGACATCTTTCTTCATTCTCTCTAGATTTATTCTAGTCCTTTATGAAAAAAAAAAATGACCCTTTAATCCCTCTCTCTTCATGCATCAGATTGCCATTACAATTCTCCCTAATCTCTCTCTAAACTTCCATCTCTTCCTATCCCCTGGTTCATTCTTCATGCCCACACTTTCCCAACACTGAAAAAATTTACTGTCCCCCATATCTCTCTACCACACATCTTCTTTGTTCTCACTTCTCAATTCAATTGCTTTTCAGATACCTCAAATTAGATGTCCAGTAGACATCTTAAATGAAATATGTCCAAAATAGAATTTATAATCTTTCTCTTTAAACACTTCCCCCTTTCTGCTTTTCCTGTTACTGTAAAAGATAACACCACCCTTCCAGTCCCTCCCGCTGGCAATCTAAGAATCTTCCTGGATGCCCTACTCTCTTTCACCCCCGTATTCAAGCTGTTCCCGAGACTTATCAAATTCCCCCTTACAACTCTCCATATCTCTCTTTTATCATTTTTGTATTCCTACTGCTTGGCATACTGCCTGGTAAATAGCAAGTGCTTAATTAGAATTTTCTGACTGGCTGACAAGGTACTTGATAACCTGACTTCCAATCATACCGTTCAATTTCTCTATCCAAAGTAGTCTGTCTGAGACTTTTTTCCAAACCTCTTCATTTCTTTCAAATCTCCATTCAAATGACATTTTCCACATGCAGTGTCCATGTCAACTTACTTTGTAATTGTTCTTATCCACTTTAAATATATATAATTATGTCCATATTACATTTCCCAAAAGATTGAAAGCCATAAAGGTAGAAATATTTTCATTTTTTTTCTCTTTTTAACCCAGTGCGTGCCTAATACACAGTACCTCATCTCTAACTGCCTACTAGACATTTCAAACTGAATGACTCAGAGAAATCTCAAACTCAATGGGTACAAATCAAGTCTACTTCCCTTCTAAACTTCTCTATTTCTGTTGAAATACTTTTGTATCTATTTCCTTCTTTGTCCCTCAGGTTCATAATCGTCACATTATCTTATTCTTACTTTCCTACCTTCAACTCAAATTTCTAATCAGGTGATTTTAATTCCATGATACCTTTTGTATTCAACTCTTTTTCTCCATTTATTTGTTTGGGTTGTCACCCCGTCTGTTGCCATGGACTCCTAATTGGTATCTCTACTTTGCTTCTTCCCACTCAGATTTATCCTCAATATAACTAATTACCAAGATGATAGAACCATGTGACTCCCCTATTTAATCAATGAAAATCAATGACTCCCTATTTCCTCTAGAATCAAGTATAAATTATTCCACCTGATTTTTAAAGCCCTTAACAATGTGGACCAAACACACCTTTCCAGTTTCATTTTATATATTACCTTTGCATTTTCCTGCATTTTGGGGCCAGTCACAAGTGACCTTTTCTCTATTCTTTATATATCCCACTACATGTTTATCTCCTTGTTTTAGCAACAGCCATTCTTTGTTCTCAATTTATCTTATAAAAATCCCATTTCCTTCAAAATCTTAATTAAGAACATTCGATATCAAACACGTTTCCTTCCATACCTTCCAAATACTAACGTCATCCTTAACTATCTTGCATCTATTACATCTTTATAAACAAATGGATTTATTTTGCAATTTATTATATAGTAACATAGAATATATGTATGTTCTACTTAATCAATTAATGAATACTAATTAAGTACCTCCTATGTGTTAGACACTGTGCTAAATGCTGATGATACTCCAAAAAAAAAAAATAGACCAAAGGGAGTGTCTGCTCTCAAGAAGCTCACAATCTAATGGGGAAGACAATAAGCAAATACATATGTACAAACTATATACAGAAAAAAAGAAAGAAAGAAATTAATAAAAAGCTAGGCACTAGAATTAAGAAGGGTTAGGAAGACCTTCCTGTAGAAGATAATATCTTAGTTGAGACTTGCGTAAGTCAGGAAAGTCAGTGGTCATAGGTAAGAGGAAGACTATTCCAGAGAAAATGCTGGGATCCAAGAGATGGAGCATCACTCCAGATGGTCAGTATCACTATACTGAAGAATATGTAAGGAGGAATATATTTTAAGAAGACTGGAAAGGTAAAAGAGGACTTTGTTATGAAGACCTGTGAATGCCAAACAAAGTATTCTACTCCTGGAGATGACCAGGAGCCTCTGAAATTTATTAAATAGGAGTAGTGTTGATGTGTGTCATAGATGAATCTAGCTAAGGTTTAGGGCAATCACTTTAGGGGCCAAAGGACGGATTAGAGAAGGAAGAGACTTGAGGTAAGCAGACCCACTCACCAGCAGGCTACTGCAAGAGTCTGCAAAAGAGTGGTCAAATTGTCACAGGAGGGAAAGGGGTATATTTGAGAGATGCTGCAAAAATGAAATCAACAGATCTGATATGGGAGGTAAGAGACAGTGAGGAGTTGAGGATGACACAAGGTCTGCAAACCTGAGGGACCAGGAAGATAATGTTGTTTCCTTCTGAGTAGAGAAGGTAAGAAAAGTGGGAGGTTTAGATGGAAAAACAATCAGCACTGTTTTCAGCATGGTGAGCTTAAGATGTATAATGAATACCCAGGTTGAGATGTCTAAAAAGCAGATGGAGATGAGAGATTAGAGGTCAAAAGGGAGGCTGGGCAGGATAGGAAGATTTAAGCATCATCAGCATAGTGATAAATTAAACTCATGGGGGCTGATGAAACCAACAATGAGGTAAAATAAATAGCAGAAGAGAAGAAGACTTAGATCAGAACCCTAAGGGACATCTATAGTTAGAGAGTATCATTTAGATAAGGAACCAGCAAAAGAAGGAAGAAAAAGAACAGCCTGATAGGTAGGAAGAGAATTAGGAAAGTGTGTTATTATGAATACCTAGAGAGAGGAGAATATTATCAACTGGGTGAAAGGCTGAAAACAGCTGAGAAAATGATGTGAGAAATTCAGTAGAACTGACAAGTAAGAGATTTTAATTAACTTAAATTAATGATGTAATTTTGGAAAGAGCAGCTCTGGTGGAAAGATGAAATTGGAAGCCAGACTGTAAGAGGGATTAAGAAGTGAGAAGAAGAAGAAGAAGTAGAGACACTGATTGTAAATTACTTTTTCAAGTTTAGCTACAGAAAAGAGAAGAAATATAGGATGACATAGAAGGATAAAATAATATTTTCTGAGGATGAAGGAAACAAAGGCAATAGGAAAGAAGCCAGTAGACAGGGAGATTGAAGATAAGTGATAAAGTGGGGAAAACAGAGAGAATGATCTGGGCAGAGGAGGTAATCTTAATAAGGAATAAGGTTACCACATCATGTGAGACAGGTGAAGGAGGAGATAATAGAAGAAGATACCCACTGATATGAGATGGGAAAGAGGCTAGAGGAAGTTTGTAGAAAATGGCCTCAATTTTTTCTGAGGCCATTTTGGGCAAGCTTTTCAGTTGAGAAGGTAGGAGGAACCCTGAGTTTAGAAGAGATGAAAGAGAAAGAGACAGAGACAGACAGAAAGAGAGAGACAGAGAATAATATTCTTGTTGTTCTTATAAGAACAGATTGTTTTATTAATTGTATTTTTATTCCCGGTGCTCTGAACATAGCAGGTATTAAATAAAAGCTTGTTGGATAATTTGTAAATGTTTTTTGATTGACTGACAATGTACACAATTCATGAGAACTATTTTAAGAATCATTTAAAGGAGGAATTTTAGCTAAGAGGGACAAGGGTACTTACATGGGACATGTACAGCCTGAAAGCTTCCAACATAGTTTGGTCCTAGTTCATAAATGATATTAACACTTGAAATAGGCAAAACTTCTTCTAAGAAATGTGTGGGTCCCAGGCGCCATACTAATGAAGCAAGCTGGCGTTGAGCAGGTGGTGTGCCAATGTAGGCATATACTGTGCTGACAACAGGTGGATTTGCAGAACCTGAACCCCCTGGAGTACTGTGAACATAATGAAGCTATAAAGAAAAATGAGAAGAAATGAATCAGAACAGAAACAGGTATGCCAGAAAAGAAAACGAGTAAGTTTAACTTATGTTTACTAAACTTATACCTCCATCCCCCCAAAATTCAGTGGGTTCTCTCACACTGTGCAAAAGACCAAAGTACAGTTAATGACAGGAAATGTAAGGGCAAAGGCCAAATCTGTGTGTTCCAGCAGCACCAGAACCTCTGCTCTGAAGGTAGAGACCAAAGCAAAAGACAAAACTGCTATCTAGCTCTTACTAAACAGATGGCAACAAAACAAGAAAGATGAAGGAAAACCAGGAGTAGATTCAAGATGTGCAACACATATTATGTTTCTTTTGAAATTACATTGTAAGGTTGCAGCAAAAGGTCAGCATCTCATCAAGGCATTAAGATGCAATAATTCATGTTTTTGTTATAGTATGTGTTACTGTGAAAATGAATGCACATGTATACACACACACACACACACACACATCCCTTACTTTCCAAAATCCTGTACACCACATGTTAATTTCAGATTTCAAGGCACATTACTGCTAATTTATATGAAGCCAAAAATTATTATTCAATTAAATTTTAGCAAAAAAGGTAATGGGATTGTAGGAGTGAAAAAGTTGACTAAATTTTCCACTTTTCAATTTCATGTCATATTCTCAGAGAATTATTGAATATAATTAATCTTTGCTTAAATTTTTTCTATTAAAAATCTTTATATAATTACCGTAGAGTTCTATAAAGTGGTCTGAACTTGTATAAACTCACAAAATACATAAGGATATGGAAAATAACTTATAAAGAAGGAAACACTTGAGTAAGGCAACATGGACAGTAAAGAGCCACTGCTGGGGGAAAAAACAACCACCACCAAAAACTAAACATTAATTGAGTTTTTAAAACCATACTTCAGTTTTACTTTAAGCAGTAAAATTAAAGATAAAGCTTAAACACAAAGAAAATACCAAATAATTTTATCTGTACAGGAAAACCAAAGGGAAAAAAACACAGAACATATTTTGGTAAAGTGTGCATAGCATTACTTGTTTGTTGAAGGAGAGCTTTTAACATGGCCTTTTGCTCTATTGACTAAAGTTTTTTTGGGAAGAACAATGAAGACACAACTCTATACCACTAAGCCATTTGAGGAACTCGAAAGACATGGTCTGCTGTTTGTGAAAGTGTCTGCTTCTCATATTTCATTGAGATCTCTGAGCTTTCATAAACATTTTATAAGTAATGAGAAGTGGTGCTGTCTAGGGGAAGGAGTGGGGGAAGAGAGGAAGAAAAATTTGGAACAAAAGGTTTTTCAAGGGTGAATGTTAAAAACTATGTTTGCACATATTTTGAAAATAAAAACCTATTATTTAAAAACATATTAATTAATTCAGAAAAAAGTGATGAGAAGTAGGTGAATAATTTTTGATATCTTCTTAGTCACTTGCTCAACCTACTAATAATCTGATCTTTTTGATTATCTTGGAATTGTTCCCTCTGAGACAGTTTAAAAATTATTTTTCAACATGATAGTATTCTTAAAATCTAATAAGCAAAGACAGCCTTTTTTTAAAAACATGATTCTACTTCTGCAAATACAACCTTTCCTTCATTTTTACTTTTATACTCCTTTTCAGACCTTACATGGAAATTCTTTCCCCATCTGTCACATGTGATCAGGGATTTAATAAAATAATACTCAATGTACTCAAGAACAAAGATAAAGAGAGATACAGATATGAAATAGGAATCTAAAGTTATTCATAAATAATATTCTATTACCCAAAGCAAAAAGCAGTATGGCTCAAGAAAACAATCTCTGTGACCTCAGGCTAGCCACTTAACCTCTCTGAAGAAAAAATTTCTTTAATATGTAAAATAGGGAGCAGGACTAAATGAACCTACAGCTCCAAGCTATGTGCCTCTGTACATAAGACTAGAAATAGAGAGACTCTTCTGCCTTTACATACAAATCTACAGTACACAGCATTATTTTTGCCCTTCTAGTGCTCTTTCATATCATTCACTAATATAGTGATACATAAAATAGGGCAAGTAGCATAAAACATCACATCAGAAGCAAAAGATCAATTTTGAGCAAAAATACAACTTTAAACAAATAAAAATTTTTATATGGTGTGAGGGACATGAAAGCACAGACATACCTTCACTGTATTGACAAGCTGCCCATCAAGATAGAGGGTAGCAGTGCTATTTTTCAACATGCCTTTACTCATTACTAGGACAAGATGGTGCCATTGTCCCTCAACTATGAGGTCTCCACAGCGAAAGCGGGCACAGCAAGGAAGAATTTCATAAAATGAGGATTCTTCACTGAAGTCATCAACTAAAACAAAAAAGAAAACTTAATGGAACACATGCTAATTTCATCTCCAAGGTTGAGATCAGTTTAAGGATTTTCCATTAAAATAAATAGATGAACATAAACATAAAGTATCATTCTTCATTTAACAGCATTGCGCTGTTAGCAATCATGTAGTACTATCCAAACAATACTATATATACATACTTTTACGCAAAAATTATATGCTATATGTAGTATTATATATCATATAATATTACCTGGAGATTAGTTTTTTATTAATATATATACCTAAAGAATTTTGGAACATAAAGAGAATACAAGAAAATTCCACAAGCTACTCAAAAGATAAATGCTATTATTAGTGATTTCTTAAGATTGTTTACTTTGAAGTGGCTGTGAAGGGAGGGGAATAAATATTTATCTAATACCTACAAGGCACCAAGTACCATGCTAAAGACTTAACAAATATTACCTTATTTGCTTCTCAACATAAACCTTTAGGATTTGGGCTCATAGCAAAAAAAACTCTTACGGTGCTAAGAAACTTTGGTTTAATTTTCTTAAAATTTAAATGGCTTCAAATAAATTGGACTACAGAGCTGATATGAGTCACTGAAATATCTGTAAGTATGATGATGGCTTTTACTGAAATTCTTTACATCTTTGAGAGCATTAATGCTAAAAGAAAAGCAAATTACAAAGGAAAGTAAGAGAAGAACCTACACTGATAATAGTGATTATTATAGATAAGGGTCAAATGAGATTCTTTTATGTAGGGTGCCATGCAAATTTTCAAGAGCCACAGGAACAAGATTTATTATTACCACCACCACCATTATCATCACTATCATTATCATCATTACTACTATAATCATCACCATCATGATCACCATCAGTATCATGTTTTTCTCATATTTTCGAAGAACTTCAGAGAGAAAAAGTAACCACCTTTCAAATATTAATTCACATTTAATGTTCAAAGACCATTGCTCAGGAAGAAAAATAAATACCTTCTGTTGCTAAATAACAGTATTGGAATATAAATAAGAAAGACTCACAGAAAATATCTCCAGTGGCTGAGAAGCATCCTTTTTCATCTCTTTGATTGGTTCTTTATGATTTAAAAAAAGTATCATGCCATGCACCTCAGGAATTAGGTATATTTGGCATGGCAATATATATTAACAATAGGATTAGGCAAATTTTTATGCATTAATATTATATTTGGGGTCTGTGGGCAACAGTTTGCTCTGCATTATTAGTCTGGTATAGTACAGTTCACTGATTATATTTCTCTAAGATAGTTTGAAGTCTGTATTAGTAGTGAGATTTACCATCTATTAGTCTATAACGAGTCTAATTCTGTGATTCTAATTTATACACAAAGAAATTCTCATTATGGAGAGCTAGATGGCACCAAGCATAGAGCACTGGACCTGAAATCAGTAAGACCTATATTCAAATCCTCAGTTATTTAATTGCAGTCATGGGCAAATCATTTACCTTCCTGTCTGCTTCACTTTCATCATTTATAAAAAAGGGATAACAATAGCACCTACCTAACAGGACTGCTGTATACACCAAATTTTTAAAGTACTTTGCAAATCTTAAAGCATAAAATAAATGCTCACTCTTACTATTATCATTGTTAATTTAAAAAAATAAACAAAAAGTGGTCATTCAGTCTCCGCTTGAATATTGTGAAGTCACTCTAAAATTGGACAATTAATTTTTAGGCTAAATAGAACAAGTCTAATCTCTCTTCCATATGACAGTCCTTCCCATTCTGCAGCAATACTGTCATGTTCTCAGTCTAATTTTCTCTAGATTTGTTGGAAGCAGTCTTCACAGCAGCAGTCTGTTTTCATATTATTATGAAATGAAAAGTTACAAAAGGAGATTTACTTTGTACAAACACAGCAAGAATGTACAACAATATGGCAGGGACACAATTTCTCTGGGATGTGGCTTGCCTTTGTTTCTAGGTGGAAAAGCATCTGGTCATTAGGGAAGAATAAGGTAAAAGGGATGGCACGTTTTCAGAAATTCACCAAGTCTGAGATGCCCTGCCTATGGGACTCTGGACAAAGCTTTTAGGTAATGAAAAAGCTATTCTGAGGAAACAAGGGCTAATAAAATCTTGTGGTTAGTTTGGTCACCTCTTAGGGAAAGCTAATTCCTATGCATTAGGAAAGGAGGAGGAGCCTAACATCATCTTCATATGGCGATGTGGGCAAAGAAACTATATCAGGAAAATTCTGGTAAAGCAAAACATGCTCAGTTCCCTCAAACAATCTTCATAAATTACAAATTCAAGGCCCTTCCCCATCCTGGTTGGTCTGTTTGAAGAAACAGTCACACACCAACTCTTGGCTTGTAGCTTTTTTCAAATAGTTTAACCATCAGTATGATAGCTGACCTTGATGCTATTTTGGTTCTTGTTGATGGAGGCCCAAACATCATGCTAACTAAGCACATGGGAGCAAGCACACAGCTCTGTTTCACTCCTTTAGGGACTGGAAAAGTGCAAGAGCACCCACCGTCTTTTATCCAGAACCTGAGCAAGCATGCTGTAGTGAAACGGATGTACAATGCTGGTGAACTTTTCCAAGCAATCAAATTTTACCATGACCTTCCACGCCCTCACTACTGGCAATATCAAGGCTTGGGTCAGATGGATGACTGCTTCTGGTATTTCTCCTGGAGTGGTTAGGCTGCATACTATCTATCAGCCTTTCCTTGGGATGTTCTGAATCTAGACTGGCTCTCAGGTAAAAGACCAAACACCCAAAGGAAACAGCCTGTTAAGGAGGACCCTAGCAAGAATTCCGTCAGGAGTGAAGGGTCTTCCTTCCTTCCCTGCCATGACTGTCATGGGACAACCTATTTGCTTTTTCTTTATAGAAATGGACAATGGAAGCATCCTTGAACTTTCTCTTATAAAACCTGGGAGAATTCAGTCAGCTTTCATGAATAATGGCTCCCTTGCCTCACAGATCTCTGCTGGAATAGAAGCAGATCTAGGTGTTTTGCCATAGAGGGATGTGCCTAATGGCATTCAAAACCTTTTCTTCAGTTGGAATTTGACTAGACAGGGATTGATTTCAATATGAGGTAAACAGTCAATGGCATCATCATTGGTTGATTATGGTATGTTGAGAATGTCTCTGAGAGTGAGATGCAACAGAATATACATCAATTTTCTGCCATTTGTGTTAATTTTGGCCAGCAATTGCCAACAAGAAGACAGGTACCCTACCAGTCAGTATTGAATCATCCATACAAGAAAACATTCATTTCAGGAAATGGGGACATTTTCAATGCTGTAAGTTCACTTATGTTGGCAGTATACTTTCCAGAGATGTATACATAGATGATGAAGTTGATGCACACATTGGTGGAGCTAGATCAGCATTGGGGAGGGTCCAAAAGAAAGTGTAGGAAAGATGAGGTACTAGACTCCCTACCAAACTGAAGTTCTACATAGCCACTGTGCTGACCTCACTGTTGTATGTTTGTGAATCCTAGACAGTATACCAGCACCATGCCAGAAAACTGAATCACTTTGTTTTGAATGATGAAACCCAACATTAATTTTCTTTGTATTAAAAGTTTCACTCAAGAGAAATTACTTTATTCCCCCCCCTCCCCTCCAGTACTCCAAGGAAAAGTAAAAACTTACCATAATTCTGGAGGAGTTCCTCTTTAGTAGAAACAATTAGCGACCGATCTTTTGCTGATAGCACTATAGCAAGGCACACATAATGTTGCTCAGAAGAGTTTGCTCGCCGCACAAGTGTCAAAAGTCTGACTGGGTGGTTATTTGGAGAGGAACTAAAATGCTCAATACAAAACCAGCTTGAGTAGCTTAACCCAGATGGAGGAGGGAAGAATCTTTCACCTGGAGGGGGTAGAAGAAATATATATTTATTTAGGGTATGAGGGAAAGAGAAAGAGATTTATATATATTTACATATATTTCTGGATGATACAATGAAAAATGCAATAAGTAGTATTTACCAGTTCCAATTCCACTAATTACAGTTCCATCAGTAAGACCTGTTGTAGCAGCATTATTTGTAGGCGCATTATGAGGTGCCAAACTGGGTAGGAACAAGCAACTATCAATAATAAAAAGAGAAGAAACAAACACATTAAATAGAAATATATTTTCTTTTATCTCATCATTTTCATTCTATCTTATCATTTTGTGGGATGTTGACCCTGGCTTCCAAAAGGCTATATAAATATTGTACTGGTTATCTGTCATCTCAAAAACAGCCTAGAGAAGCTTATCACAAGGTGAGACACAGAGTTATAAACTTTTCAGACACAACTCAGAAGAACCACATACTGAAGAAAAAAGGGCTTTCTTGTGTCCTGAGTGCTTGAGGAAAGACTCCAATTCATGAAATTATGAAGTCTTGAAATAGCATAAATTCTATTCTGAAGTCTTATTGTGGCATGGCAATGACTCTGGTTCTGAGGGCAAAATCATTTCACATTCTCTACCACATTCTACAAATCTGGGAAGGCTTTCAGTAGGGTTCTGACAACAAACTGTTTCTATTGTTTGAGGGCTAGCCTAGGTTTGGAGAGGTTCATCACCAGCAAGTTGATTATCTGATGACAAATACTTTGGCCATGAAACAAATCAAAAGATTGTAGATTTACAGCAGAAAAGGATCTCAGATATCTGCTCCCTTCTTTTTGTAGATGGAAAAACTGTAGTTCAAACAAATTAAATGGCATATAAATATAGGAAACTGGATTTGAAGCTTTCACGACTCCAGGTTCATCACTTTAACTACCATGCCATGCTCTTTCTGACTAAATAAATATGACATACACATACATATATGAGATTATAAAAGGTGATGGAACTTAAATAGGTCAAGTACTTACCCAAATCCTTCAAGAGATGTGTCAAATTCAACAAAAGCTGGAGTAACTGATGATCCATGCAGCCTGATATCATGTGGGGTTGTCATTGACACTAAACACTTAACTCTAGTCAGGGGTACAGTGCTTCCTTCTGCAGATTTTACTAAACTCTTGCTTATCCGATAGTGGCTATCTTCATGTAAACTAAATACATTATCAGATCCCAGTCCTTCAACAGATATGACCATACTACCTATAAGGAAAGAATTTTTTTTTCCTTTTTAATAGATTTTTCTTTAGTTTATTAAATATTTTCCAGTTACAAGTAAAAACAATTCAACATTAATTTTTAAAAATTTTGAGTTCCACATTTTCTCTTTTCCTCCAACTACATTTTTGGCTTTTTTGTGGCTTTAGTTTTTTTTTTTTTTTTTAAATCAACTTCACCAAAGCCAAATGACTTGCCAAGGGTAGCAAAGAGTAGAAAATGGATTTTCACCTATGTCCTAGTTCCAATTTTAGCATTCTTTAAACTATACAATTCTCTCTTTGTATAACCTTGCTACTAAGTTTTAATGTTATAATCATATATGTGTGCTACTTAAAATATTATGGTCTTTTAATCTGTAAAAATGTTTATAGATTCTTTCTGAAAATAGAAAAAATTAGATTTCTATTCATTTTTATACTTTTAAAGATATTGAAACTGAAAATATGTTGAAAAGTAATTAAAATTTAATGTTTTATTACCTAATCTATTATTCTTACTAAAATTGTCACTTAGAAGAAAAATAGAAATTTTATTCCTTATTATAGTCTTCTTTTCATAGAACTAATGGGATGTAAAACATGGATATAAGTATTTTTGTTAACATTTAATTATTAACATATTTGTTAAAGTAAAAAATATATACAAGTTTTCTTATGCTTTTATAAATAAAATACTTTTATAAATAAAATTCAAGCATCTGAAATTTCAATTTCTTGCATAAAGGCAATGGTGTCCATTGTCAGAAGTCATGTCTTAAAATATCAGTATCATAACATGAGATTATTACATGTTTGTATTTCCAAACTAATTTTTAAAGATTTTTTTAAAAAGCAGCTAATTTTTTTTTTTAAATAAAATGACTTCATACTAGATAAATAGCTGTTTTGAAAGGAGAAATGGAATTCAAATATAAATAAAATAAAAATCCTTGGAATAGCAGTTAAAATTATAGTGCTTTATAATACACTTTACTCCTATCTTCCACACTTTCCTACTAAATCACAAAGTTTATAAAAACACAAATAATACTAGTTGCTGAGGCTAGTAATTTCCACAAAACACAAAGGAAAACAAAGAATTGTGATTTCCTATAAAGTCCTTTCTAAATTTTATTACCTACATTAATTTTAATCCCTTAAAATAATTAAGATATTAATTGTAGCAGGTTTCATTTTAAATTCATTCTGATTGCTAATAGCCCCCAAAATAAAATTTTAATATAGAAAATGAGATGACAACTGTCAGTATGACAGAAGTGGCTTCCATTTAATTCAACTCAAATATTCACAAGAAATATGAAGGGTTTTTTTTCATATTGAGCAGGTAGGAAACTCCAGAAGACAGTGGTAATAAAAAGAAAATTGCTATAGTATATATACTAAATACTCCTTGCATTAGTATCACCCAAAAGTATCACAATGTTACTGACAAAAGTCTAAGTTAGAGAACATCAAAAACTCATTTCTGAGTATATTACAGCCATGAGAATAACCAACCAAGATATCTTATTTCAAGCATTAAGGAATTTTTATTTTGTTGTTGAGACATCCTATTTCTAATAATCTGGAAATATCTCATTTAGACATAACTCTTTGTATTTCAATAAAACCACAAAAATGACCTATTTAAGAATTTTCCTACCAACCAATTATAGGCATTTAACATATCCAGGCAAATTATCACAAAATGATATTTAGAATGTAAAAGAGAGAAGTTAGATCCCACTTACCTCTCATCTCTGGTTCAAAACTTAATGAACTGGGTTTGTGAATGCGATACTGTTTTAAAAGTTTTTTATCCCAGGCACCACAATTTAAAGGATTTGCCAAACGTAAAAATTCCCTAATAAAGAGAACCAATTAAATGGAAGTTTAGTAAAAATGCTATGGGAAAAAAAATTAGGTATTCATAACATAAATACATAAATAATATAACTTATGTTAGTCATAACTCCCATGTTCTCTTTTAAAGTTTTATTGATATGTTTGTTTTTATAGCAGTTACTTTCCAATAACTCTAGGCCTTACAGAATTGTCTCTTGTATCAAATTAGACATGTCTAGAAAGTCTCACAATAGAAACATTATCATGCATGTGTGGTTCAATGCTTCTCTATCAAAAAGAAAATTGTATTTTATTATAAATGTTTTAGAATCAATATTAGTCATTAAATTAATCTGCATTCTCCCAGAGCTTTCATTTTTGTTTTCTTTTACATAAATGAACTCATTGTTTCATTTCTATTTTCTTCACAACAGTTCATTCAAGTTTCTAGAAATTTCTCTGAAAGAGGGAAGGAAACAATTATTTATTGTCTATTATGTGCTGGAAGTTTTACAAATAGTATCTTACTAATCCTCAAAACAATCCTGGAAAGTTAGTGTTATTATCTCCATTTTACAGTTAAGGAAACTGAGGAAGACAGATTAAATTATTTGACTTGGATCACAAAGCTAGTACCTGAAGCAAAATTTGAAATCAAAGTCTTCCTAACTCCACACCCAGAGTTATTGTCTCACCTCACTGTCTACCACTAAATGGGTTATTACTTTGCATTTTTCATATTTGTTGTTAATCCTACATAGGTTTCTTAGAAGATGTTTTGCCAGTTCTTTACATTTCTCGTTTTTCACTTTTTTCACATAAGTAATATCATAAAATCAAAATGAAAAATAATGTTTATGAACAGCAAAGTACTCTAAAAAAGCTATCTTACATAGGACCTTTTAAATTTGTGTTTTATTCTGCTATATTGAGTACTTCTTTTAGTAAGCATGGCTATGTAAAAAAAGTCCTTTCCAATAGTTGCTAAAATTGTTGTTCAGTCATATCAGTCATGTCTGACTCTTTGTGACCACATTTTGGGGTCAAGAAAGGCAAAGATATTGGAATGGTACCTTATTTCCTTCTCTAGTTCATTTTGCAGATGAGGAAACTGAAGCAAACAGGATTAAGTGTCACAGACCTGATAAGTGTCTGAGGCCAAATTGGAATTTAGGAAGATGAGTCTTCCGGACTTCAGGCTCAGCACTCTATCCATTGCACCAAAATGAATTGCCTAAATTATATAATTTATAACTACTGTGCATAGAATTTCTGAATTCTGCATAAGTCTACTCCATTCTGAGGATTCACTGCTTTTGTAAAAATCTATAGAAACAAAAAAAATGTCACTTGGGTTTCTTTTCTTCTAATAGTTTTTGTCATTTTATCTTACTTTATGACTTATTGACTCCTCACCCTATTCTTCATCATTGCCACAACCTTTGATCCAAATAAATACCTCAGCACTGACTACACTATCCTTCTTTCCCTATTTAGATACTTTGGTGAATCAGTTCAACTCTATATCCATTGCCAAATCCTAGTCCTGGACTAATTCCTTCATCTATCCAGTTTACATATTTTTATATGTTACTTGTGGAAGCATAACTTAGATGTACTACAAAATTATGTCATAGAATCTCAGCTAGGCCCTTGTCACAAAAAAGTAAACTTTTTGCACCTTCCTCATTATTTACTACCCCATTTGCCACATTACAAATCTGTACATCCCTCTTCAAGCCTCCCATCTCACTCCCTCTAATTCTCAATCTGAGAGATCCAAGTTCTCATCTGACATTATTTAGATATCTTGAACTTACTATTTCCTTCTTTACTCCTGTTTCTCACAAAGAATTGGCCTTTCCTATCACCAAGACAAGAAAATCTTTCTACATGCACCATGAATCTCACCTCTTTCTCGCTTACTTCTAATCCCTCTGCTATCTGGTTTCCAAACTCAGTGTCAAACTGTGACTGTTCCTCCAAAGTCAACAATGCTCTCTTAACTGCAAGATTAAATGGCCTTTTTAAAGTTTTCATCATTTTCAACTCTTATCAACTGCCATCGATCTTCTAAGTTTTTGTGATACTCTCTACATGCTCTACATGTCTCCTACATGTTTGACAGCTGCTTCTGTTTCCACTGCTGTAACTTTATTCAGGTCACTCACATACATACATACATACATACATACATCTCTATAGAGATGCTATGATAATAAACACACACACACACACACACACACACACACACACACACACACAGAATTGGGAAACTGTTTTTGTCTTTGTATTCTCAATCTCTGGCAGAACACTTGGTATAAAATATGGGTTTATTAAGTATTTATTTACTGATTGATTTAGTAGCAGGGAATTGACCAAAATACTCTTGATCAAATAATTTCCCTGTTATTTAGTTCTAATAAAATTACTCACGGTGCAGGTTACTCTAGGCTGCATTCTCCTTATTAATTGTGAGACTTTTTTATTCAGGCTAGACAGAATTATAGTCACTGGTTGGCTCAAAGATTAAACACATTCCTGGTGACTGGATAGAAGCAAGAAGCAAGATACTTTTCCCTAGGGAATCAATCAAAGGAAGACACAGCTATCAAGAATGGAGTCATGTTCCGTAAAGTGTATATTGGAAGGTAAGGAGTAGAGAGGAATAGGCCCAGGGAGCCAAGCTGAATGACCTGACACGATAACAAAACATCTGGCCATGTGGTGTAGAAGGTTGGAATTTTCTAGATGGGTGCTAGCATTCTATTGCACTCTATTTATCTTCCCATTACTCCTGTTAGCACTGTGTATAATTGTGGGAGAATATGGAAAGGTGGGGAATTGTCACTATTATTCTTATGATACTATTTTAGTAAATGCTTTTACTTTGATTGTTTCTACTCACTCACTATTAAAGTTAGGGACATTGGTTGAGATTTGTGAAATATAACTTTAAGAAAGTAAACACACAATGTGGCATCTCCTAGGAACTCCCCACCGTTTTACAGGATCACAGTGCTTCTTCTTTAAAGAATCTCACAAGACTCCCCCAGTGAAGAGTGGCTAGTCTCCCACAAATTCTATCCAGCTCAGTGGAAGAAGGTCTTCAAACATCATCATGGGGTCTCTATTACTTTCTATAACAAGTAGCCAGGTAGCCCCACTAGTTCCCAGAACACTGCATTTAGAGTCAGGAAGACTGAGTTTAAATCCTGCCTCAGATACTTATTAACTGTGTGATCCTGGGCAAGTCACCAAACTTCTGTCTGCCTCAGTTCCTTCACCTGTAAAATGGGGGTAATAACAGAACTTGTAGGGATATTATGTGAATAAAATGACATAAAGAATCTTGAAAATCTTAAAACATAACATAAATGTTAGCTGTGTCATCAAGGGGTTGTGATCACATTACCATTGCACTTACAATCCAAGGTTTTCTGTGTAACACTAACAAGTTTTCAACCTTGGCCCAGATTTAGAGACCTAAGATTTGTAATGTGATTTTGA
This sequence comes from Sarcophilus harrisii, assembly GCF_902635505.1. Taxonomy (NCBI): domain Eukaryota; kingdom Metazoa; phylum Chordata; class Mammalia; order Dasyuromorphia; family Dasyuridae; genus Sarcophilus; species Sarcophilus harrisii. The sequence continues at coordinate 152,507,780 of NC_045431.1, forward strand.
ATTTTAATAGTATTAGGCTAGCAAAAAACAAAGCACAGCAGCAAGATAACTGTATAAATATGTATACATATGCTGGATTTAACATATATTTTAACATATTTAACTTATATTGGACTACTTGCCATCTAGGGAAGGGAAGAAGGAGATAATTTAGAACAGAAGGCTTTGCAAGGGTAAATATTAAAAAACTACCCATGCATATGTTTTGTAAATAAAAAAACTTTAAATAAATAAACAAACAAATAAATAGAGGATGATTGGACCAGCTCACAGCCCTTAAAAAAAAAAAGGCATAAAAACTATCATTATGACAACCACAAAAGAAAAGAGACCAAGATTTAATGCCAGCACCAAAGTATCTGTGAATATTACTTAACCCATCACTGAAAATGAAAGCAATGTTTGGATTTGGAAAATGTTTTATGGAATAAAATATGGATTTTAAGAGAAAGAAATTATGTTCAATGAAAAGAACAGATACTGCTCTAAGAATGCTCTAATTCCAGGCTATCCTGTTACTTCAATAAAATGAAAACCTAATTTTTTCAGTGTAGCTACTTCTCTCTCTCTGTCACCTTTCTCCAGAGGAAATAGTCTTCAAGAGTCATTATGGCAAAAGCCTTTCTCATCAATTTAGTCAACACATGTTGAAGAACCTTTCTAAACTCAGTTAGGTTGATTCTCAAACAATGGATGTGTTCCATAACCTTGTTCATATTTGCAGGGTTTTAAGCTTTGGAGACACTGACAAATAATAAGTTAAGTTAGGGAAATGAAAAATAAACAACATAAAATTATGTCCATTAGCTGATGAACAGCCAGTCTTATGTGGTGAGCATTTCCCTTTATTACGTTTTGGCCCCAGAAGCAATATGGCATAGTAGACCAAGGTCTGGAATCAAGGACAGGAAGACCAAAGTTCAAGTCCCACATCAAACTCACACTGGATCTGGGACTCTGAGCAAGTCATTTAAACTACAGATGATTTCTCTCTATGACTAAGTTGCACAAAAGGCATTGAGCTGTATCAGTAGGAGCTATCTATCTCAATGAGGTCATAGATCCAGGTTATAACCCTATCCCTAACTTTTGTCTTGAAGAAAAAGTGAATTGGTATCATTGCTAATACCATTCAAATATGAAAAAGAGAAGTCACTGACCTCAGCACGATGGGCTCCAGTGCCTGAGAAGCTAGCCTTTCAAACATTCTCTGGAGGGGTGGGTGCAGGGAGTGGTCTTCATCAGCTAGTGCAGCACTGCATCTTTGTAAAAGGCGTGCATGAAGCCCTGCTTCACACATCACTTGTTGGTTTCTCTCTGTATGTACCAGGGATTGCAAAATATTTGCCACGGCAAGCTGAAGGTCCAGAGCATGCTGGTGCAGAAACACAAAAGCATTCCACTATATCATTCTTACAAAATCAAATATTATTATGGTTTTTTGTTTCTAGTTCTATAAAAACCTTTACTATGATGTCTCCCCATGCTTATAATAAACTTCTCAAATTTCATGCATGACTTCAACAAGGCTTTAAGTGATGTATTAAGTTTAGGTGACAATTCATAAGACAGTGCTTATTCTTATTCTAACAAGAAGCCTATCCAGATTCCCCACTTGTACTGTGTATTTCTGATATCAGATGAAACTGATGAGTGAAAAAGCATCTGTGAAGCACAGGCAATGTGTCAAGCATTATGTTTAGTGCTGAGGATATAAAGACAAAAATGAAATTAATAATACTCACACTGAAAGAACATATATTCTATCAAAGGAGACAACCCATACATCAAAAATAATGAGATAATCTAAGGGAATATGGGAGGAGCATTTGAGGGTGAGATCAGGGTAGAACTTGAGCAGAGTTTTGAAGCACACAAGAAATTATAAGAGGATCCAAAGTGATAGTGCCCTATAGGCAAGGAGGATGAAGTGCAAAGGTGCAGAGAGGTAAGGAAGAACAGGATAGCTAGAGCAAAAAGTTTGGGAAGGGTTCGGAAAGTGGCTCAGGAAGGACTTTAAAAAGTCACAAGGAGGCACTTTTGCATCATATGGAAAGCAAGAAGAGTTTCTGCACTCTTTATGACTTCTCAAAGCTCTACAAAATAGGAATTAGGAATAAAGGACAAAAACTATTTTAAAGAATGTCAATCTGGAACAAGAGCCATAATAAAGCAAAAACTGATCATCTGAAAGCAAACAAGTCTAATCGCTAACTGCAATGTGCTAGTATAGTACCCACCACCACCTCTACACACACACACACACACACACACACACACGTAATCCCCCCACCAGCACTAGCTACACAAGCCAAATGATGAACTCACAAAGACCTCAAGATCATCCAACTATTTTCCTGGAGTATAAACCAAGTAGTTCTGGCCACAGAGCCAAAAATAATTTGATGCAAAAGATTATCCAGAGATAGCAGAGGAAGGAGGTGTTGGAATCTTTACAAAGTGTTAAGCCATTGGGGTTGATTTGATCTTAGAAGAAGATATTTTGGGCCAGAACTTGAAACAAAATACTAAGTGGAACTGATGGAAACAATGCTTGTGTTCACACCTTTAGAGAGCTCATAAGTATCTAAGAACTCAATGGAGTTCACATGTTTTGGAGATTTCAGAGAGCATGCTGGGAAATATCCCACAATCCCACTCTCAGAGAAGTAGCATAAATACAGTTCCAATGAGCGACTCAAGGGAGTTCTGGGAAACTTCGACTGGGGTTGGAGACAGAGCGCTCTGGGAGATACAGAAGCCTACTCGCCTCAGTTGGAGATTGAGAAGCCACGAGTCTGAGCTGGCTGGAGGCTGAAGAAAGCAGAGGCAGGAGACAAGGACAAAGCTACAAGATCTCTTGGAGCCAGGCAGAGAGATAGGCCTCAACTAACCGGGTTAACTAAGAAGGAGAAATAAACGTTTGCACTTTTACCAGATGGCTGCGATTTTGGAGTAATTATTTATTTCAACTGAGACTAAGACGGCTTCCAAGAAAACCACCACAAGGAGGGAACTAGAGTAGGACATAGCATGTGTGGAACCTGTAGGCATGGGGAAAGGGCCAGGATCTCCTGGTCCCTTCACACGTCACATGGAGTAGAGATGTAAGATGGCAAACTGGGAATTTCCTAGAATAGGAAGAGGCTTAGGAAGTTTTCAGGTTCAGACTCAGGGAAACTCTCAATAAAGGGAAAGGATTCAGAGCATGAGTGTTAGGAGAATAGAACAAAAAAAGGCTAAAATTATCAAATATCTTGAGAGGAAGAAAAATTAGGTAAAAATCTTAGGAGGAATATAGTCAAGTTCAACTAAACAAATTCGGATAACTATGATTAAATACTGTAAAACAAAGAAAAATGATGCAACCCTCCATCAAGCAGATGACCTGGGGAATTTCCAAATGAACCTGGAACTACAACATGATGTTTCTGAATGGTTTAAAAGAGAAATATGAATTCTGAAAGCAAAATTTTGCACATGCAGAGAAAACATAATGAACAGAACAGAAAACTTTTAATATACAGTGTCATATATCACCAAAGAAAGGGATGGGAGGTAGGGAAGAACTGATCAGAAACGCCATACAAAAAGGTAAGAACAATCTAAAAGGAGAAAAACAAAAACTAGTAATGTTAAAAACATGAGGTCCATGCAAGCAACATAAATTGATCATTGGTCTCCCAGAAGACCATATAAAGTTAAAAAAAAAAAATCACAATGCAAGAAACAATGAGAAAATTATTCACAACTTTTTAACACAGAAGACAAAGCATACACACACACACACACACACACACACACCTTTCAGAAGAAAAAAAAAATAGTGTATGATGCAAACTCCAAGAAACATAGTGGTTAAATCGAACAATTCTTTTAGCAAACAAGAAAGTGACCAGGAGAAAGACTTTCAAATATAAGAAGAGGAAAAGATAAAAGACTACTTAGGACCATGAAAAACCATAAGAGACAATGTGTTACAAAAACCAAAGAATTAAATTTAAAAGAGGCTTCTGATGCAGACAAAATGTTTGACTTGGAAACATTCTAGACACCAAACATGCAGAAGAGCAATCAAATATGGCATCAAAAAAAGGCACAAATGAAGCAATCAAATACCCAGAAAGAGAAAAAGAGAAAGACATCTAATCAATTAATAAAAACAAAATAGGAATTTAAGAAATTTTTTTCTATTGGGATATAAAAAAGTGGGAAAGCATTTTCATTCTTTTTAGAAGGACAAAAGTAAAAATGAAAAAGAAACAATTGTGGAGAATAGGCTTAAAACATCATAGGTTAAACTTCTCAATACCTGATAGTTAAATCAATGTTTTTGGTGACACTAAATTACAATACAGAAAAGTACATAAAAGGGGAGAGAAGGAAGAAAATAGAGGGAATTATGCGTATACCATAATCAACATATTAAAAAGGATTACAATGAAGTGTGTACCAGGTGAAGGATTAAAAATGAAAGGAAAAATTACTTCTGTGATTTCTAAAGAACAAGACCTATAGAAGAATGGGTATGAGAGAGGGTTCCACTGAAGTCTGTTCCCATCTGTCCTATAAATGGATACATTACAATAGGTATACTGTTAAAAATCAACAGCATTTTTAAAAAAATAGTAAAAACTAAAAAAAATAATAGAAAGGGAAATTCCACTCCAGATATTTACAAAATACTATCTATGCAGAGGCAATATATAAACTGGAAAATGAAATTAGTTAAAAAACAAAAGATAGCAATAAACATACTTTTAAAAGATATAAAGCAAACACAATATCTGGGGATAAATCCGCCAAAATACACAAAATACTATAGAATCAAATTTAGAAAGGAATACTTTACAAATAAATTATAAAATAATCAAAATTATATATTTTCATCTGTATGGCTGCCCTTCTTCCATTTTCCCTTCCACCTCCCCCCCATTCCCCCCAAATAGTCAATTGTACAAAACTATTTGTAACGACACTTTTTGTTTTGGCAAACAAAATATCTTATATCTTAGATAAGAGAGAAAAATTCCCCATCACTAGGGAACAGCTTTATAAATATTGTGTTGTAAGAATTGGGAGTATACTGGAAAGATATGCGTGAAATGACACAATGTGAAATAAGTAGATCCTAGAAAACAATATATTCAATGACAACATAAATAAAAGAACAAAACTGAAGATAGCATAATTGATGGCCAAGCTTTGCCTCAGACAAAAAGAAAATGCTGTTACTATAAAGAAAACCTTTGCATTATTGGAAAGACTATATAAACACTGGATACTGATGATTAAAAAAAACTTTTTAGGGATTGGAACTTATAATACTGGTTGGCTGATTGAATAAAACTTCTAGATGTCGAACAAGGTTGAGAAGTTTGTTGATTTTGCTTTACTTGCCCCTCCCAGCCCCATTTCTCTTTTAACGGCTTTCTGTAAATATGATGAAGGGATATGAAGATGATTTTAAAATAAAGGATATGAAAATAAGGTTTTTCTTTTTTTTTTAGTTAACCTTTTTTGATCTTTGATTTTTGTTCTGACTCATTTAAATGCTTTTATGGTATCAACTTTAACATGCAGATCATGTTGAATTCACTACAGTTTAAGAATGTTGGTTTTGGGGCAGTTAGGTGGCATAGTGGATAGAGCACCAGCCCTGAATTCAGGAGTTGCTGATTTCAAATCTGGTCTCAGACACTTCACACTCCCTAGCTGTGTGACCCTGGTCAAGTCACTTAACCTAAATTACCTCAGCAAAAAAAATAAAAATAAAAGTCTTGGTCTAAAACTAATTTTTACGGGATAGCTTTCAGTTTTTCCTAATAATTCCTTTCAGCAGGAACTATTTTCGTAGGAATAGTGGTTTTTCTGAAAATTACTTGACATAAAAATCAAATAATTAATAACAAAACATGGAACTTTTAAGATTTTTCAAAAACTGTTTTAAAGTACAATATGCTCCCCTTTTGCTGTAATCACCTACATATGATTTAGAATTAAAGACTTTGGCACAGGAGATCTATTATATACTTCAACAACAATACTATATGATGACCAGTTCTGATGGACCTGGCCATCCTCAGCAAAGAGATCAACCAAATCATTTCCAATGGAGCAATAATGAACTGAACCAGCTACGCCCAGAGAAAGAACTCTGGGAGATGACTAAAAACCATTACATTGAATTCCCAATCCCTATATTTATGCTCACTTGCATTTTTGATTTCCTTCACAAGCTAATTGTACAATATTTCAGAGTCTGATTCTTTTTGTACAGCAAAATAACGGTTTGGTCATGTATACTCACTGTGTATCTAATTTATATTTTAATATATTTAACATCTACTGGTCATCCTGCCATCTGGGGGAGGGGGTGGGGGGCAAGAGGTGAAAAATTGGAACGAGAGGTTTGGCAATTGTTAATGCTGTAAAGTTACCCATACATATAACCTGTAAATAAAAGGCTATTAAATTAAAAAAAAAAAAAAAAAGACTTTGGCACATATCCCTTAATTCTTCTTAAAAACAACAACTACCACTAAAAGACACTTTTAAAAGTGTATCTTTGAAGAACTGTCCATTTTTTCCAAGTCTAACCTTGACAGATTTTCAAGGAAGAGAAATCAGGCAATTTCCAAGTCCATTAAAGCATTTTTATCATTATCTTAGATAACGATATGATGTTTTGAATGGTTAAATGTCATGAGAAAGCAGTTCATTTCTTTAGGAATTTCTATAATTCAAGAACAATTATGCTTCTCAACATATCAACCTACTTATCAGAGTTCATCATTTAGTGGAGTCAAGAATTCGGAGGAATAAGAAGTTTAAGAAAATAACAATAAGAATACCACAAAACACTGTATGAAGAAAATGCCTAATTCACATAGGTTCCCCTGGATTTATTTTTAATCTAGTTTTGGCACAGTCTTGAATGAAAAAGTGAATTTCATTAGTAATATTTTTTGCAATCATTAGTATTTCAGAATTTGTACAGTCTTGCCAATGATGTGATTTTTTTTCTTCATAGAAAATTAGTTATTGTTTTCCTGGTGTTATTTTATCAAACTTCAAGAAGCCTGTCATGTGTAGAAGGATCAACTACAGAAACACCCATTTCAAGGTCCCTCTAAAGTTTTTTGCTGGTTTTAGATTTCTCTTTCAATGATAGTTGGTAATTTCTTGGCATTTATCTTGATTTTCAACCAAATTTTCCTCTGGGTTTCAATGAGACTAGACTGCTCCCCCTTCAAACTGCCCCATTTCACTGTAGACTTGAAAGATACTTAAAACATTTCCAGACGTCAACAACCACTGAAGATCTGTCACTGCAGTATAATATTTAAGAACTACATATTTGCTAAGAGTAATTTCCATTCTAATTTTTTTCTTTTTCTTAACATTTTTTATTTAAAGTTTTAGATTCTTATGATGGAAAATGTTATCCATATCCAGAGAAAGAATTATAGAATCTGAATGCAGATCAAAGAATATTATGTTCTCTTTCTCATGGTTTTTCCCTTTTATTTGATTTTTCTTTTACAACATAATTAATGTGGAAGTATATTTGATATGACTGTGCATGCAAAATCTATATTAGATTGCTTGCTATCTTAGGGAAGCGGGGGAGGAGGAAGGAAGAAAAAATGGAAATCAAAATCTTATAAAAACAAATGTTGAAAACTTAAGATGTTTTATACATATATATGTATATGTGTGTTTGTGTATATATATATATATATATACACACAATATATATACACAATATTTTACATATATATATATATATATATAAAATACAAACACATACACATGTATGTATGTATATATGTATGTATGTATATATAGTTAAAGTTTTAAGGTCCAAATTCTATCCCTTCCTCCCTTTGTTCTCTATGCCATCCCTGAGATCATATGCAATCATATATAGATTATACACATGCAATTATGTAAAACATTTTCACATTACTCATTTTATATAAAAAGATTCAAGAAAGTGAAAAAATATTATGCTTCAGTCTGTGTTCAATCAGCATCAGCTCTTCCTCTGGAGACAGATAGTATGTTTCATCTTTAGTCCTTTAGAATTGTCTTGGGGCATGGTACTGCTGAGAATAGCTGCCATTCAGTTTTTCATCAAATAATATAACTGTTACAGTGTACAACATTCTCCTGGTTCTGTTCACTTTACTGTACATCAGTTCATCTAAGTCTTTCCAAGTTTTTCTGAAATTATCCTGCTTGTCATTTCTCATATCACAATAATATTCCATTCCAATAATATACCACAGCTTACTTAAACATTCCCCAATTAATAAGCATGCTTTTGATTTCCAATTCTTAGCCACTATAAAAAAAGCTGCTATAAATATTTTTGTATTTGTGGATCTTTTTCCCTTTCTGAATGTCACTGGAATATAGATCTAGCAGTTGTATTGCTGGATCAAAGGATATGCTCTGCTTTATAACCCTTTGGGTATAGTTTCAAATTCCTCTCCAAAATGACTAGATTATTTCACAACTTTACCAAAAGTACTTTAGTGTTCCAGTTTTCCTATATCCCCTCCACAATATCTAACATTCTCTGTGTCATATTAGCCACTCTGATAGGGATAAGGTGGCATGCATTTCTCTAATCAATTTTGATTTAGAACATTTTTATATAACTATATACAACTCTGATTTGACTGAAAACTGCCTATTATCTTTTGACCTTTTATCCAATTGAGGAATAAGTTTTATTTTTATAAATTTGACTCCTTTCTATATTTAATAAATGAGGCTTTATTCAGAGACACTACAGCAATTGCCTGCCCCCCAACTTTGTCTGCTTTCTTTATAATTTTATTGGCACTGGTTTTGTTTGTTCAAAACCTTTTTAATTTTATATAATCAAAATCATCTATTTTATATTTGATAATGCTCTCTACATAATTTTTTGGTCCTAAATTCTTCCCTTACCTATAGATCTGACAGATAAATTATTCCATGCTCTTTTAATTATCACCCTTTATGAATAAAGTTATGTACTCAATTTGATCTCATCTGGGTATATACATAGTTTTTGTCATACTGTTCTCCAGTTTTTACAGCAATTTTAATCAAATTATGAGTTTTTGTTCCAAAAGTTCAAATCTTTGGGTTTATCATATTACAATATTATGTTGTTTACTGAATCTCTTAATTCATGGATCCATCACTCTATTTCTTTGCTAGTACCAGATTGTTTTGATAATTACCACTTTATAACACAATCTGAGACCTTTTGATTCCCTTGATATCCCTAAGCTTTTGCTCTTCCAGATAAATGTTTTTCTAGTGCTATATTTTGATAGTCAGGTTGGTATGGCATTAAATTAATAGATTAATTTAGTTAAAATGGATATTTTTATTATATTGACTCAGTCTGCGAACAATTAATATTAATATATTTCTAATTGTTTAATCTGATTTTGTATAAAAAGTGTGTTGTAGTTGTATTCACACCCATTCCTGGGTTTGTTTTGGAAGGCAGATTCTCAAGTATTTTGTATTGACTATAGTCTCTCTTCTTGGTAGATTTTGTTGGTAATACATAAAAATACCGATAAGTTATGTAGATTTATTTTATATCCTGCAACTTTGCTAAAGTAATTAATAATTTAACTAGATTTTAGTTGATTTTTAGGATTTTCCAAATATACCCTATCGTCTGCAAAGAGTGTTAGTTTTATTTCATTGTCTATTCTAATTCCTTTAATTGCTTTTCTTCTCTTCTTGCTATAGCTAACATTTCTAGTACACTATTAAATAATAGGGATGATAATGGACATCTTTGTTTCACAACTGACTGTACTGGGAAGGCTTCTGGATTATCCCCATTACATAAAATGCTTATTGCTCATTTTAGATCAAGATTATTCCTCATTTTAAGGTAAACTCTATTTATTCCTAAACTATCTAGTATTTTTAATAAGAATGGGTATTGCATTTTATCAAAGACTTTTTCTGTATCTATTGAGATAATGAAATAATTTGTTGGTTTTGTTATTGATTTGATCAATTATGCTGATAATTTTTCTAATAAAGAACCAGTCCTACATTCCTACCTAGTAATAGTTTATGATTCTTGTGATATACTGTTTTCATCTCTTTAGTAGTATTTTATTTTAAAGTTTTGAATCAACTATCATCAAGAAAATTGGTCTACTGTTTTCTTCTGTTTTGGCTCTTGTTGTTTTTGTATCAGCAGGTAGGCTTCCCTTCTTTGTCTATTTTTCCAAATAGTTTATATAATATTGGGATTGTTCTTTTAAGGTTTGATAGAATTTACTTGTGAATTAATCTGGTCCTGGGGATTTTTTTTTTTTTTTTAAGGAAATTCATTGATAGCTTATTTGATTTCTTTTTTCAAGATTGGGTTATTTAACTATTTCATTTCTTTTTGTTAATCTGGGAACTTCATCCATCTCATCTACATAGTTAAATTCACTGGCATATAATTAGGCAAAATAGCCCCTAGCAATTGTCTTACTTTCTTCTTCCTTAATGATAAAATAACCCCTTTTCTTTTTGACACTAGTAATTTGTTTTTCTTCTTTCCTTTTTTTCCCCATAAAATCAACTTCTAGTTTTATTTATTAGCTCAATAGTTTTCTTACATTCAATTTTATTAATCTTTCCTTTAATTTTCAGGATTTCCAATTTGTTTTTTAATTGGGGATTTTTGATTTGTTCTTTTTCTAATTGTCTCAGCTGCATGTCCAAATCATGGAACTTATTGTAGAATTCTGGTTTTTAATTCATTCTGCTATGTGCTTTGATTTTATGTGCAAGATCAACCCATTTTACATTTATAGTTACGATAACTATTTCCTCCACATCATTTTTTGCTTATATCCCCACTCCTCTTATCCCCCTCCTCACAAGTGTTTTATTTCTGATCACTACTTTCTCCAATATACCTTCCTTTTTATCAGTCTCCCATCCCCTTTTTATTATCACTGTGCCTTTTGACTTCCTCACAGGGCAAGATAGATTTCTATATCCAACTGAGTGTGTATGTTATTTTTCTTTGAGCCAGTTTTGATGACAGTAAAGTTTAAACTTTGCAACTATCTTGCCCTTCATTATAATTCCTTCTTTTATGTGGGATAATTTAGCCCAGTCAATCTACCCTCTTCATCACTTTGTTCTGTTTTTTTAGGTATCATCTCATCAGTCATCTTAAATTCACACCTTCTATCTACATATTCTCCTAATTGCTCTTATAGTAATAAAGTTAAAAATTACAAATATTATTTTGCCATATAGAAATAAAAATAGTTTAATCTTATTGAATTTCTTATGTTTTCTCTTGTTTCTTTTTTTCCCCCCACCTTTTTTATGTTTCCTTTCAATCATATATTTGGAGGTCAGATTTTTTTTTCCAGTCTTTTAATTAGAAATACCTGAAAGTCCTTTATTTCATTAAATGTTCATTCCCCTCCTCCCACAGAAAGATATTCAACTTTGTTCGTTAGGTGATTGAGTCATAATCTTAATTCCTCTGCCTTCCAGTATAGCATATTACAAGTCTTTTGATTCACTAATGTGGAAGCTGTCAATTTCTGTGTAATTCTAACTGTAGCTCTATGAAATGTGAATTGTTTCTTTTTGGCTGCTTGCAATACTTTCTCTTTAATCTGTGAGCTCTGGAATTTGGCTATGATGTTCCTGAGAATTTTCATCTTGGGATCTCTTTCAGGAGGTGATTGGATTTTTAAAAATTTCTATTATATGCCCTGGTTCTAAAATATCTGGGCAGTTTTCTTTGATAATTTCTTGAAAGATGTTGTCTAGCTTTTTGGCTTTTAAGTCATAACTTTCATGTAATCCAATAATTCTAATATTCTCTCTCTTGGATCTATTTTCTAGGTCAATTGTTTTTCCAACGAGAAATTTCATATTTTCTTCTTTTTTTGCATTTTATATTTTGTTTGATCATATTTTGATTTCTCAAAGTTATTAGTTTCCACTTGCTCTATTCTAATTCCTAAGGAATGATTTTCTTCAGTGACTTTTTACACTTCCCCTTTTCCATTTGGCCAATTCTATTTTTTAGGGAGTTATTTTCCACAGTAAATATTTTTTTACTTTTTCCCATACTTCTGTTTCTCTTTTCACAATTCTTATAATATTTTTCTCATTTCTTTTGCCAATTTTTCTTCCACTTCTCTATTCTGCTTTTAAAAGTCCTTTTAAGCTTTGCCAGGAATTCTTTTTTGGGCTGAGATCAAATTACATTTTTCTTTGGGGCTTCACC